>NC_064646.1:427723840-428030237 GCF_023864345.2 Schistocerca serialis cubense
CGCTGCATCATGCCACACACAAAAAGATGTCGCCTGCGGGCAGGTTGGTGAGTCTAGATCTGACGGGCAGGCCTACACATTAGTGGAAAACGATGGACTTCATATCAGTAGGCCTGATCCGTTACAGATGCGGCCTGCGATTTTGGGCCATCGTGAAAGCCCACTCGTGCGGCCAGCTACTCATGAGTCACAGACACATTTTGATGAAATGAGACCATGGTGATCAATCCATGCAACTGATAACTGCATATAGGACAGACCAGGGCTGTCTAATACATAGGATGTAAACAATAACCGCCGGCCGAAGAGGCCGTGCGGTTAAAGGCGCTGCAGTCTGGAACCGCAAGACCGCTACGGTCGCAGGTTCGAATCCTGCCTCGGGCATGGATGTTTGTGATGTCCTTAGGTTAGTTAGGTTTAACTAGTTCTAAGTTCTAGGGGACTAATGACCTCAGCAGTTGAGTCCCATAGTGCTCAGAGCCATTTGAACCATTTTTTAAACAATAACCATTCAAAACGTACCACAGTGGTGTAAAGGAAATGGAGATGAACAGTTTGATACAGGACATTTGTGCTCTGTCAAGCTGGGAAAATACCTCAAATTGTCCTGTGAAAGCCACCTAAAGCTACAGCGCATGTTGATCACACGAAATTTTCAATATTCTATAGCTCTCTTCATACAAACTATTAGTCTTAGAGAAGACATGAATAAGACTGTAGTTTAATCTTGTACAGTAATACATTTTCAGTAGAGGCTGTAGTTTTGCAGTTATTCAAGAAAATTATACGAAAGTGACTTTCAAACATACCTCCTTCCTCACACTCAGTACCCATCAGTCAAGATTTTTAGTATGTTGTCCGTGGCACTCCCAACTACCATTTTACCTACCAAAATTTGTGTCTACTCTCATTATTTGCTGTATTTGACCTTTTTTTGGTCTTTTTCACTGGGCTATTATGCCACCATCTTACTCATAGACTCACAAATTGTAAAACTGAGGTTTGCATAACGTTTACCCCACAATTCCATGAATTTTTACAGCATAAAATTAATAATTAGATTTTTATGTTTGTCTGGGCTTGTTACTATGAAACTATTATGCACGTAAAGGTTGAGTTTAGACTGAATTGCACGTGCAACTAGTTTTTGCATAACACTTATTTTCTTTCGCTTCCAGCACAGGAAAGTTTGAACTGATAATGTTAACACAATGGCCGACTAAACTGGTGGCCGGCCAGTCAATAAAGACCAAAAAAAGGTCGAATATGGGAAATAACTCATATAGTCGCACATTTTTGTACAGTGGTAGGATAAAGTGCCACAAACAGTATACTCCACTAAAAATCCTGACCATTGTATGCCAATCTCGTCAAACATTGTGAAATTTCTTGTTTCTAAATCTAAGCAAAACAGTATATCATTTTTATTCAATTAACTAGTTTCAATGTCATTTTTTAAATTCCTAATTCTTTGTCATGGCATTTTCTTCGTTTCACTGAATTTTTTATTTGCTCTTACTTTTCTCTCTATCATTCTTTTTTTGCCCGGAATCTGTCTCTACTATAATCTGGAACAAAGTGCCAACATTTGGTAATGTGGCAGCTCTTGTAGCCAGTGAGAGGATAGTTTCAGGCAACCGGTGACAGCAAGATATTACAGTTTGTTTTAGCGCTGAAACTAAACTTTTTCTGTCTTGAATTTGCTTGTAGAGGTTAGCTTCAACAGCTGTGAACAAATCAATCATGATTTTAGCTCTGCACAGACTGTTGACCACCGCTGTCTCAGATATATAACATGTAAGGAGGTTGTGGTTGGTTTAGGACAAGAGTTTAAATTCAGAGCTACAAAACAAGTCTCCTGCCACAGTTCAGTCAATGGTCACTTAAATCAGCTGTCAATAGAGCTTCTCACATTTCCAATATACATTGTGGCAGCCACTTGCAACACTGCTCCACGTTACACATTATCAGCATTTGTGAAGTGACCTGCCACATTTGCATGTTACCTATTACTGAGTGGTAGCCAGCAGCCAATGTGGCAACACTGTAGAGGCAAGTGATAGAGATCAACTATCAAGTGATTTTAAGCAGGCTATAGCAGATCAGCTGTGTGATCAATGTAACAGGCAGAACTTAATGTGAAAGTTATGGTTAAAAGTATTCTAAGTGAGAGACTTGTATTTTGTCTATATCAACTGATATGTTAATGATCAGACAATTGTAAATACAGGACTGTACTAAGTTAAGTAATTCCTCTTATCTATGCTCTAATGAAGTGAACTAATATTTTATGTGTTGTAGTATCCGCTTGGTCTCCTCCTGGAGCAAACTTAAAAACCCATGATTGTACGACCAAGCGTATTTTTGTCCGGTAGAACAGTAACGACCACTCCATCTTATAACTTAAGATAAATCACTTTTTTTTACCTAAGGCAGCAGAGAGCAAAATTCACAAAGGCCATCTGTTGGTCCCCTTAGACATATACTTTAGTGGTGCACACCATGTGACAGGTAAACATGCGCTTACAGTGTCTGTGACTGTACTATTGCATACCGTAATTGGCAATGGTTCACATGATAAATGATGGGAAATGAAAATGACAAATCATGAGCTGGATATGGGTAACCAATCACACTGCCCGTAAGTAATTTCCTTTGCTTTGTAAATTAACTTTGCTGGCATTCTCTTTACACCGAAATATTAGGTCCTACCCTAACCACCAACAAGGAAATCATGAAATATTCTGAAAAATCAGCTAAATATTAGTGAAAAAACAACATTATAAGCTCAGGCGATTCTCATTGGCTACTGTGTACTATCACCCAATTGGTTGGAACCTACAATAAGGAATTGCTAACAAAATGGTTCAAATGGCTCTGAGCACTATGGGACTTTAACATCTGAGGTCATCAGTCCCCTAGAACTTAGAACTACTTAAACCTAACTAACCTAAGAACATCACACACATCCATGCCCGAGGCAGGATTCGAACCTGCGACCGTAGCAGTCGCACAGCTCCGGACTGAAGCGCCTAGATCCGCTCGGCCACCGCTGCCGGCGAATTGCTAACAGAAGCATGAAAGTGAAGATCCGCAGACACTGTAAGCGCTCTTTTAGCCCGCATGGCACATGCTATGAGCTACATGCTGCACTGTTTAGCCACAGTAAGCTGACCCTTCTTGCTGGTGCTGCCAGTAATGGAGAAAATCGGCACTAATAGAAAGACATTCATTTGTATATAAGTGCTGTCAATATTTCTGTGTGTGTCATTTCTACTTTCATATGAGCACGAAATATGGGTAACGGTGCCAGCATTGCAGGAGTAGTAAGCACTGCCTTTCCCCTCACTCCTGCTCTCAACACTCCTAATGCAGGGGCAAGGCATGTCTCGTGCTGCCGTTCCCAAAAACCACCTTATGAAGAGTCAACTTATTGTGGCCAAACAGTGATGTCACTTCTACAAAGGTGTCATAATAAATTTGAGCCAACAGTTTATGCACGAGGTGACAAAAAGTTACCTTTAATCATCGTAGTTGACATTTAATCCACAAGTGTTAACTATTGTAGGTCTAATCATGTTTTCTATGTAAGAGTATGACACCATACCTGTTGCTGTGGTGGCTGATTCCAAGGCATACGCTGCTTCAGTTGTTCAAGAAGAGAAGCTTTGTTAACTGTTGCTCCAGCTGCCTGCTGGATGCCAATAGAGGCCGTAGGCAATGACAGAATAGTGCCATCCTGTTGCTGCAATAGTTGTTGTTGATGTTGCTGTTGTTGTTGCTGCTGTTGTGGAGGTGGTAGTGGCGGTGGTTGTTGTTGCTGCTGCTGCTGCTGTTGTGGCTGTTGCTGTTGCTCTTGCTTGAAGTTAGTCACATCTGAGAAACCTAATATTTCAGCTGTAGACAAATCCCCTGCAAGAAGGCAAATATTTTTCAGGAGAAAGTATACAATTTGCAGCAGAGCAATAGAATGCTATTCAACTGATCGACAAACATTTTGTATTTACAAATGTAAAGAGCCCTGGACAACGCTAAAGAGGAAAGCAATGATGCAGAACAGTAGGAGTACACAAATCACAGAAAGGAATTGCTGCAACCTTACCAACAAAACAGATCATTAAGCTTTGACAGCCACATTTATTATATCATGCAAACGTGCAAAAACAGTACCAAATGTCAAAAAATCAAATCTCATTATATTTATGAGAACATGATATACAAAATGTGTCTGGAAAGCAATGCATTTTTTAAAACCAACAGATTTACTGTAGATATCATTAGAAACATTTAATAATCTTTGAAGTAATTATCTTGGGCACCTACACACTGTGACAGTGGCTCTGCCATGGGCAGTACGCATCCTGGAAGGCTTCCTTTCTGTGCAGCCTTGATCGTCGGGAAGCAAAAGAAGTTGGTCAAAGCCATGTCAAGACTATAGGAAGGTTTCAGTGGGTTTACCAAGTTGTGCTTCTCCAGCTACTCACAGATACACAGAGCAGTGGGTCTTAGAGCAGTGTCTTGGAGGAACTCCCAGGTAGTGGCGATCCCATTTCTCACTTGGACAACTCTCTTTTGTAGTTTTTATCAATGTAGTAGACAGCGTGCACAAAGTTTTGTGGACAACGCATTCAACACTGTGCTCATTCTCACTTTTTTTGGTTTTTGGGAACACTATAGTGGGCCACTCACAGCTTTAACCTCTTGTTTCTGGGTAGTACTTGAAACATGCTTCATCCCCAATAACAACACTGTCCAAGAAAGAAGGTTCAATTTCCATGCATTCAAGAAGTTCAGCCATATCCGTCACCCAGTGATTCTTCTGACTGTCCGTCAAAAGCTTGGAAACCAGCTTGGCAAACAGCTTCCTCACGTGCAATTTATCAGTCACCTGTTCATGTACAGTTGTATTGGGAATGTTGAGAGTTTCTGCAATCATCCAAACACTCAACCAATGGTTAGAAGTTAACAGGTAGTCCCAAATTGCCATCGACAGTTCCGGTTGATGGCCTTCCAGCACAGGTTTCATCAACCACCTCTTCCTGGCCTCCCATAAATGCTTTCAATCACAGCAAAACTTGGGAATACTTCAAGTACTGTCTCCGTAAGATTGCACAATCAATTGGCGGGTCTCTACAAGAGATTTGTTATTGCATAACATTGCTCGAATAATAATTCCATAGCATTTCATGTCACATGCACTAAACAGGGAGTGGGGAGGCAACAATCCTGACACCTCAACTGCTCAGACTAGCGAAGGTATTGCTTTGAAGTCAAGTCTCCCCACTTAACCCAACCGGTCGGAACACAATGCAGCCACTTTAAGTGCCAGCACCAAAAAAACTGCACTGCTTTCTGGACATACTTCATATATAAAATTTGCTTATGTAAAACACAAACCTGCTAACTCAAAATCTGATGTCTGTTGTGTAGGAGATTGAGGCTTGGGGAACGTTAAAAGTCGTGGATCATACTGCTTCTCATCACACAAAGAACGCGTTGAAATGCAGCGTAGTATCCAGTCAGGAGTCACTATCTGAACACCTTTTCGTAGTGCACACTCATATTTGTCCTGCAAACAAATTACACTTCTTGAACAAAACTGCAAACAACTCCACCACAGATCCAATTAACTGTTCACGATTACTATGAGACAATGGTACTTTATAAACGTATTATAATGAAATGGGTAACTACAATTGCACAATGCTTTACTGATATGAGTTTTTGATTGGTGAATAAATATCTTTTGGTGTTCTAAGAAATTTGCTACCTTCCTGTGTCGCAAGGATTAGTGCCACACCAGAACAGTTGTTTATAAAACATATATGACAAATAAATGCCTCAGAGGGAGAGGCTTCCTCCAGGAACTCACATCATGAACTGCTGCAGGTTCCATTACAGCTCTCCCCAATTTGTATAACATTTATTGCTAATGTTGGTAGGTGACTAAAATCTTTCAACATGAGTGTTCCAGCATGACACTAACTCCTCAGATACTCATTAAAAGAAATCAATTTTTTGTCTTGCCTGAAGGCGATTAGTCAATAACCATTTCCAATAAAGCATCAAGCAAATGCTGTATCAATAATGCTTACTCTGTTATATTAATACAATACTGTAAAGTACTGGATGGAATACAAATAATGGAAGGAGTAAAAGAAACCAACTACTGTGTAGCATTTGCCAGCTTACAGGCACACAAACAAGATCGGATTTGTCACAAAGCTTTAGGACATGAGCTAACAAAATGTCCTTCTGTGGAGCTAACAAACAACATTAAACACCTGTACTAGTACTTTGTACCAGCGTTGCAAACAATCTTGGGTTACATGTTGTGGTGTTGGAGTGAATGAGACAAATAAGGAGATAGGGAGGGGAAGTGAGGGATGGAGGAAAGGGAGAAGGGTTACAACTAGGACATAGAAGTGGCACTTGAATGGGATAGGAATATGCCACCTGTGAGTCTGCATTGGTGCAGGTACGGGCAGTGCAGCACATGATGAAGTGGAGGAGTGGGTTGCGTGTAGATTAATGGTGCGAAGTGGGAAGCATGATGCCAAGGGTGGAGACTGAAAACAGGAGAATTGTTGGTTGGTTGATTTGGGGAGGGGACCAAACAGCTCAGCCATCGGATTAGGGAACTATTGGGAAAGAAGTCAGCTGTGGCCTTTCAAAGGAACCATCCCGGCATTTGCGTGAAGCAATTTAGGGAAATCACAGAAAACCTAAATCAGGATGGTCAGACACGGCTTTGAACCATCATCCTCCCACATGCGAGTCCAGTGCGCTAACCACTGTCCCACCTCACTGGGTCAGAACAATTGTGCAAATCAGGGAGCTGTTATGATAATTCCCACCTGCACGATGAGAAGCAGGTAATCAAGGAAGTGGGTTCAGACAGCATGGATTTTGAAGCAGCCACTGAAGAATATTATGTAGTACTCAACAGCATATTCTGTCTCTCTGAGGTCAACTTTGCTCTTGGCTACAGTTTGATAATGTGTTACTCATTCGAGTGAACAGCTGGTTGGGGGTCATGCCCACATAAAAGGCAGTGGACACATTACAGCAGAATTGGAATATGACATGACAGTTTCCTCAGGTGGTTCTGGTAGCCCAGCATATATCTGATGAGACTAGCACAGGACAGGTCTCTTACTTGGGTCACCGTAATGATATCTACATCTCCACCTGCTCTCTACTAACCACTATGAAGTGATAGCAGAGGGAACTTTGTATTCTACAACGTTCTGAAGTTTCTTCCTATTCCATTCATTCTTGAGACAAGGGAAGTAAGACTTAAATGCCTCTACAAATGAGGTAACTATCCAAACAAGTATTTGGGATCCTTATCGAGTGATACCTGTGTGGTATCCGATATGTGTTTTCAGAACTGTGTAAATATGTAAATAGATTTTTGTAGGATATTTTGTGTACATGTTTAAACACCTGACAGTTCAGGTTTTCAAGCATTTCTTCGACTCTGTCTCATGAGTCAAATAACCTGTGCTGTCCTGTTTTGTATACGCTTCATATCCCTTGTTAGATCTATTCTGCACGTATTCCACACTTGAGCATTATTATAGGGTGGGTTGCACGAGTGTTGTGTATGCAATCTTTATTATAAGCTGACAGCATTTGTCCAGTGCCCTATCAACGAACAGGGATCTATTACTTCCTTTATTCACAACTGACCGTCCATGTTATAATGCCAAAACCTGTAACAAACACATCAAATGAATGTATACGGTCGATGTGGCTAGGAGTTAATAGTTGGTCGGACGTATATGGCGGGAGGGTTTTATGGAGCCACTGCAGAGGTGGAGTTCAACATCCAGGCAGGTGGAATGCTGAACAGTACAGGACAAAGTGAAGCAGATTGGTTTCAGGGCACTCAATGGCATGGTTATTAGCACCCCATTGGAAAATAAAGTAAATACTAAATGAGAATAACATCTTTCCTCATACGCAACAGACATTAAATCATTTCTGAAAATTATAATGGCAAGGTATTTGCAAGCTAGTTGGTCAGTATGTGACAGTGTCTTATCCCAAAATTTAGGATCAGGTAACAGACTGATCCGTAACATAACCTTAGGTCCAAGTTAGTCACAAGGTAACAAACTGGTTGTAAGCTGGTAAAGCCAATGAAAGTGTAAAAAAAGAATTAGAAGTTAGAAAAAAAGGAAAGCAAGACTGTGGTCGTGCCACGCTAATTTGAATCTTAGCCTGAGGTTGAGGTAAGTTGGCAACTCATAATTTGGTTGTGAGTTTAATAATTAAAAAGTAACAGTTTAGATATACTTAGGAATGTTACTGTAAAAGGCAATATATCTTCAACCAAATTCAATCTAAAAGTAGTTAACCATATCAAACAGAATCATCCTGACGAATGTGCTAAATGGTCAAAACAGATTAGTACAATGCAGTAGGCCTACAACTGAAGGAAAAATTTGTTAGCTTATATTCATGAAATTATAGTCTTCAATTATACAAACTATCAGCACATAAACCACAACACAATCAACATCCTTCATAAAACACTGAGTTGTTATCCACTTACACCAGCTGGTTTTGATATAATCAAGTGAGTGCAGCTTCTATCAAGCTGAAGCTGACATTTACCACCATTGAATGTTACCATTGCCCAAAGGGCTTTGGCATCTTCGTAGCTGAGCTGAGAGAGGCATGCTGTGACTCTAACAAAAAGCTGTGTTCCTTCTGGTGGGAATCCTGATGTACTAAACACATGATTAAAGAAATTATCAAACAAATTCACACACATTTCATTATTTCAATTTTTAAGCAAGTGCAATGAAATATAGCCACATCTCCCACCCAAGACAGACAAAATCCAGAGATTTCATCACATCTTCAACAAATCCAAGAATTTGTCAGTATTTATGATCATCAACAGTAAAAGTGAAATTAATGGTTCACCAAACACACTTTATTTGGATGACAAGAAAAAAGTGAATTTCTGCCTGTGCAAAAGTGAGGCTCCCAGAACAGATTGTCACATCACTGAACGTCCACTACTCTCCTGTAATTCCAAATCGCCACATCCCTTTATGATAGATGAAGCACAGATCTGTTTTACATAATACATTTACAATTAACCATTAATGGTCAACTTGCACATCCTCCATCACCTGATGCCTTAACACATCTCATTACGCAGGGCTCCATCACAGCAGAACCATAGGAGTGGTAGTAAATTAACTTCACACTTGATGCAAAAAAAAGTACTCGGCATAGGGCCTACATTACTTCTGCTTTCATTACTGACAGCATCGAAATTCACGTAAGTTACAATAAACATGTTACACTAAGAAGTGCTTCACTCCGGCCTATGATCCAAGTGATACCATAGGTCCAGAAGTTTCAAGTAATGGTAGTTTTAATATAAGCAGACGAATATCAACAAATTGCGTATACAAGGACCACAAACACATGGGAGAACAAAGTCCAATATCAAAGGGTTTCCAACTAACGCTCCAACAATTTTTAAACCATTCTGTCTTGTGACTGCTCCAAAGGTTTCACAAAGGATCATCATAACTTCATGCAAAGGATACGGTAAAAGTTTCCTGCACTGCGCTGATAGTAAAACCCAATTCTGATTTACAGCTGGGACTTCATATAATTCCTTTGCATCACTGATATCACTTTCAGACGCATCTTCACCTATAATGCAATGGGTAACAAAATCATAAAAATAATTCATACGCTCCCCGCCGCCGTCCAACAGCAAACGCAAAACCTGCAACAAAATATATATTTACAGGGCAAGAATACAATCAGCTGTTCCACATTAGCATTTCTTAAGCATCGAGTGAGCAAAAACTTACATTATCTTGAGCTTTGCCGCTGATATAAAATTTAACATCTTTAAAAAGTGAAGTATCAGTGAGAATTATATCCTCATTTTCTCCGAGACGCCCGTAAACTTTTACATTGCTGTCAGTATTTTCATTTTCGCTTCCCATGGCTCAACACATATCTAAACAACATAACAATAATGGCGCTACTTATTATCTTTGATGGTGCGGGCAACATCACTTTTGGCGGGCGTAAGTATACACAAACAAAATTGAAATCGATAAATATTCCCTTCGATTATCATTGCAGAGACATTCGTCAGGTATATCGATAGTCGGCAGGATGTGTAACCGATTAAAACGATATTTATCCCGATTCGGGATTTAGTAGATTGCTAAGTTGAAAACCTTAACAAATTTATCACAATACAAAAAACATTACTTTCACACACAGTAATTTATTTAAAAGGTTATAAGATTGTTTGCGAAAGTAATATCAGAATAAATTTTATCCATTACGGTATACACTCGTTCAGAGCAAGCTCCTAATTGAAAATTAAGTAAGATCTTATAAAGAATGAAAAAAATCTTGCAGGTTGCAGTAACGGCGATGTCTCTGAGAAATAACCTCCAAGTAGAGACGATACGTTTCTTTAAATTTACTGTTGCTTTGTTTCGATCCGCAACTGAACTTACGATAAAGATAGAACTAAACAGCTGCTAGCCCCTGGAGCCACAAAAAAAGTTTTTAACTTATTCAAACAGCCATGGGGGAAGCCTTCAACATACGTTGATGACACTTTACGTACTGATTATTCTCTTTTCTCGAAAGTTAATTTCGCAGATCTGTAAAAGGGCTGCAGTTGCAAAATTAACCACAAAAATATCTGAAAATGGACGATCACGTTTCAGTCAAAAGCAGCACAAACGATGAAACTTCCTGGCAGATTAAAACTGTGTGCCGGACCGAGACTCGAACTCGGGACCTTTGCTTTTCGCGGGCAAGTGCTCTACCAACTGAGTTACCCAAGCACAACTCACGCCCCGTCCTCATAACTTTAATTCCGCAAGTAACTCGTCTCCTACCTTCCAAACTTTACAGAAGCTCTCCTGCGAACCTTGCAGAACTAGCACTCCTGGAAGAAAGGATACTGCGGAGACGTGGCTTAGCCACAGCCTGGGGGATGTTTCTAGAATGAAATTTTCACTCTATAGCGGAGTGTGCACTGATATGAAATTTCCTGGCAGATTAAAACTGTGTGTTGGACCGAGACTCGAACTCGGGACCTTTGTCTTTCGCGGGCAAGTGCTCTACCGACTGAGTTACCAAGCACGACTCACGCCCCGTCCTCACAGCTTTAATTCCGCCATTCTAGCACAAACGATGTTTACGAGACTGACAGAAAAACTGTCCTCAGAGGGTTCAGGAAGCTGCCGAAAATATGCAACAAAAATGTCACCATAACAAACGTACCAGTTCGAGAGCATTTCATTATTTGCTTCAGTGACAGTGTGCTGATATAATGAGCGCTAATTTCTTGGAGCTGCAGAAACTGTACAAAAAGATCAGAAAAGACACGAACGTAACTAAAACAGAAAGAAATGCTAAAGCTGCCAATCAGAGAGCAGGAATTATTGATGAACTGAATGAAAACCAAAACCCAATCATCCTTGACTATGTACAGTACTCTTTCAAGCAGAATAAGTAACGCTGCTACTAAACTGAACATCTTGGATTTGAACGGAGTCTTTAGTACTCTTACAGAAGCGGGACAATTTGATGAATTTAACTGAAAATTTCAGTGCAGTGTGAAATATCGTCTGATTCAGAATCCCTTGATCCAATGTGTTATGATTCACTAATGTAAAGATAGTATTAAATTATAGTAATAAAAACAAAAACCTGAGGTAAATGAAATAATGTTTCCACATAACATCATCTGGGACAAAGATGAAATTTTTGAAGAAGCAATACCTCAAAAGACGTATTTTCTTCTCTGCTAGTCTTTAGACTAGCTCAAACAAGAACTTCTAATCAAGCTGCAGGCCTATGGCGTATCGTCTCAGTTGTGCGACTGGATTCGTGATTTCCTGTTAGAAAGGTCGCAGTTCGTAGTAATAGACGGCAAATCATCGAGTAAAACTGAAGTGATATCAGGTGTTCCCCAGGGAAGCGTCGTGGGACCTCTGCTCTTCCTGATCTATATAAATGATCTGGGTGGCAATCTGAGCAGTTCTCTTAGGTTTTTCGCAGATGATGCTGTAATTTACCGTCTAGTAAGGTCATTCGAAGACCAGTACCAGTTGCAAAGTGATTTAGAAAAGATTGCTGTATGGTGTGGCAGATGGCAGTTGACGCTAAATAACGAAAAGTGTGAGGTGATCCACATGTGTTCCAAAAGAAATCCGTTGGAATTCGATTACTCGATAAACAGCACAATTCTCAAGGCTGTCAATTCAACTAAGTACCTGGGTGTTAAAATTACGAACAACTTCAGTTGGAAAGACCACATAGATAATATTGTGGGGAAGGCGAGCCAAAGGTTGCGTTTCATTGGCAGGACACTTAGAAGATGCAACAAGTCCACTAAAGAGATAGCTTACACTACACTCGTTCGTCCTCTGTTAGAATATTGCTGTGCAGTGTGGGATCCTTACCAGGTGGGATTGACGGAGGACATCGAAAGGGTGCAAAAAAGGGCAGCTCGTTTTGTATTATCACGTAATAGGGGAGAGAGTGTGGCAGATATGATACGCGAGTTTGGATGGAAGTCATTAAAGCAAAGACGTTTTTCGTCGCGGCGAGATCTATTTATGAAATTTCAGTCACTAACTTTCTCCTCCGAATGCGAAAATATTTTGTTGAGCCCAACCTACATAGGTAGGAATGATCATCAAAATAAAATAAGAGAAATCAGAGCTCGAACAGAAAGGTTTAGGTGTGCGTTTTTCCCGCGCGCTGTTCGGGAGTGGAATGGTAGAGAGATAGTATGATTGTGGTTCGATGAACCCTCTGCCAAGCACTTAAATGTGAATTGCAGAGTAATCATGAGGATGTAGATGTAGACTAGGGACTGACATGGCAGCACACAACTAGCTGATACATGTTGGGTAGGAGCAATGTGAAAGGGATGGTGTACACACACACACACACACACACACACACACACACACACACACACTCACTCACACTCACATACAAACAACAAATACACTATTGTGTGGGGGGACAGTGAGTTACCTTAGGTTTAGGTCAGGGAGGTTATAGGAGTGAAGGATGTGCTGTAAGGATAGCTTCTAATTGTGCAGCTCAGAAAAGCTGGTAGTGGTGGGGAGGATCCAGATGGCAAGTGTTGTGAAGCTTCTGGCTGACAGCTAGTTTGTTGTCATACCAAAGTAAAACGCTGTGCAGTGTTTGCAGCAGAGCTGGTATATAATATGACTGCTTTCACAGGTGGCCTGTCCTCTGATGGGGTAGGACAAGACTGTGTTGGGACTGGAGTAGGAAGTGCTGAGAGGGAGCATAGGGCAGGTCATGCATTTGGGTCTTCCGCAAGGATATGATCCCTGTGGCAGGGAACTGGGAGTAGGAGTAGCATAGGTATGGACTGGGATATTGTGGAGCTTGGGTGGGTGCCGGAACACCATTTCAGAGGGGATGGAAGTATCTTGGGTAGGATGTCTTTCATTTCAGCACATAGTGATAGATAATAAAAGCCATGATAAACGGTGTGGTTCAGTCGTTCCAGTCCCAGGTGGTATTGGGTGACAAGGAGGCTGTTTGTTTGAGGTTGGTTCTTGGGATGGGTGTGAGGATCAGGTGTGTGTGGGGATATGGCATGGGAGAGCTGTTAGTGTATTAGGTCTGGGGGGATTTGCCTGTCTGAGAAGGCCTTCAGCATACTGGGGGAAGGAGTTACCATCAACAGATGTGTCTGCCAAGGGTGGTCAGGCTGTATGAGAAGGATTCTTTTGATGTGGAATGGGTGTTAGCTGTTAAAGTGCAGGTACTGTTGGTGATTGGTGTGTTTGATGTTGACTGAGGTGTGGATGGAGCTTTCTGAGAGGAGGATATCAGCATCTAGGAAGATGGCACGATGGGTGGAGGAGGACCAGGTAAAGGGGATGGGAGCAAAGGTGCTGAGAATGAGGATAAGGTGTCCTGGCTTTGGGTCCATATTATAAGGATTTCATCAGTTTACCTGGACTAGTCTGGACCAGGGTTTGGGGTTTTTGGAAGCTAGGAACATTTCCTCTAGGTGGCCCATGAAGAGGTTGGCATAAGGGGGTTCAATGAATTTGATTGTATACCTCTGCTTCAAAGATGAAGTAGTTATGGATAAGGAATGAAGTGGTGGGTTTGGACTCTGCAGGGCGTAAGGAGAGATAGTGTTCAATCGTGGCAAGTCCATGGGCATGAGAGATGTTATGTATAAGCAGGTTGCATCTACACTGACGAGTAGTGACCCAGAAGGTAAGGGTGTGGGGATGATGGAGAGGTTGTGCAGGCAGTGGTGGTTATGTTTAATGTGATAGGCTATGTTTTGGACAATTGGTTGCAGATGCTGGACAACAAGTACTAAGATTCTTTTGGTTGGGGTGCTGTTACTAGCCACAATTGAGCACCCAGGAATGTTAGGTTAGTGTATTTTGTGGGGCATGTTGAAGGTGTGTGTGCGGACTGTTGTTGGGGTGAGCAAGGAGATGGATTCAAGGGAGAGGTTCTGGGAAGGGCCTAACGATTTCTGCAGCGATTGGAAGCTATGTTGGACTTCTGGCATATGGTCACTCTGGCAGAGCTTATAGGTGGAGGTGTCAGACGACTGGTGGAGGCACTCCACTAGGTATTGATTCATCGCAGCAGTGGTGGAACCATTGTCTACCTGGAAGATGATTGGGTTTTAGGTTTTTTAGGGAAGTCCTTTCTTCTGAAGAAAGGTTGTTGGTCTTAGGGTCCTAGGGAAGGATGGTGAGGCCAGGTTGGAAATTAGGAATTCCTGGAAAGTGACCAGGTGATGATTAGGCCAAAGTGTGAGAGAGTCAAAATTGGATGATGATACCAATTTGGACAGGAAGGGTTCGATATCTGTATTGGACTGGCTTTGGCTGGGAGGGGTTGAGGGCAAAGAAGTGTTTCCACTCTAAGGAGCGGGAGAATGAGAATAGATCTTTCACAAGTCCAACATGGTTACACCTGGGAGTAGACCTTTGGGTAGGACTGAAACTTCTGTGGGGCTGAGGATTTTGGTGGAGAGATTAACAACAGTGTTCTGGATTTTGTGGAGTGCTGGCAGATGAGTTTAGAGGAAGTGGTAAGTTGAAAAGGTCAGCCAGGCAGGGTCTGGGTGCTATGAGGGGTTGACGAGGTGGGAGGAGGGTTGGAGTTGGATAGTGGGCCCCCAGAGTGGGAGTAGGATTTCAGCAGGCTGGGTAACTTGTTGAGTTGGATGTTTGTCATGTTCTTCTAGGTGTTGGATTATGAGGATTTCAATTTGGGTGATGAGGTGTAGGTAGTGAAGATTGCATAGTGGCAGTATTTTGTAGAGAGAGTGGATGTGCTTCAAGGATGCCTGTGCCATGGAGACATGTTTTTATAAAAAAAGGTTTGCAAGGGAAAGAGACTGATGGTATCTGACAAAGTGAAGTTCATTGTACAAGGAGGGGTGGGATCCAGAAATACGGATTTTTATGGTTAGGCCACGAGGGGTTGGGGCGAAGGATTCCATGGCTTAGACAACATTTAAGGAACAGGATATGGGACAAGTTTTGGCTAGGAATAGGGAAACATTTCTGAACTGATGCAGATAAATAGAGCAGGAGATCATTGCCTTGTTTGAGGGGGGGGGATGGCACTGGGGAAAGAACTCTGTGTTGAAAGTGGCTGATAAAGGCTGCAGGTGATTGCAGGGAGTGTAAAGCAATGTTGATGGGTGTAAGGAGTGAAAGGAATTGTGTTGGTGGCAGAGGGTAGTATTGTGACATAGCTATATCTGGCCTGTCTTGTCATCACACGTAAGAGATAAATACACTCCTGGAAATTGAAATAAGAACACCGTGAATTCATTGTCCCAGGAAGGGGAAACTTTATTGACACATTCCTGGGGTCAGATACATCACATGATCACAATGACAGAACCACAGGCACATAGACACAGGCAACAGAGCATGCACAATGTCGGCACTGGTACAGTGTATATCCACCTTTCGCAGCAATGCAGGCTGCTATTCTCCCATGGAGACGATCGTAGAGATGCTGGATGTAGTCCTGTGGAACGGCTTGCCATGCCATTTCCACCTGGCGCCTCAGTTGGACCAGCGTTCGTGCTGGACGTGCAGACCGCGTGAGACGACGCTTCATCCAGTCCCAAACATGCTCAATGGAGGACAGATCCGGAGATCTTACTGGCCAGGGTAGTTGACTTACACCTTCTAGAGCACGTTGGGTGGCACGGGATACATGCGGACGTGCATTGTCCTGTTGGAACAGCAAGTTCCCTTGCCGGTCTAGGAATGGTAGAACGATGGGTTCGATGGCGGTTTGGATGTACCGTGCACTATTCAGTGTCCCCTCGACGATCACCAGTGGTGTACGGCCAGTGTAGGAGATCGCTCCCCACACCATGATGCCGGGTGTTGGCCATGTGTGCCTCGGTCATATGCAGTCCTGATTGTGGCGCTCACCTGCACGGCGCCAAACACGCATACGACCATCATTGGCACCAAGGCAGAAGCGACTCTCATCGCTGAAGACGACACGTCTCCATTCGTCCCTCCATTCACGCCTGTCGCGACACCACTGGAGGCGGGCTGCACGATGTTGGAGCGTGAGCGGAAGACGGCCTAACGGTGTGCGGGACCGTAGCCCAGCTTCATGGAGACGGTTGCGAATGGTCCTCGCCGATACCCCAGGAGCAACAGTGTCCCTAATTTGCTGGGAAGTGGCGGTGCGGTCCCCTATGGCACTGCGTAGGATCCTACGGTCTTGGCGTGCATCCGTGCGTCGCTGCGGTCCGGTCCCAGGTCGACGGGGACGTGCACCTTCCGCCGACCACTGGCGACAACATCGATGTACTGTGGAGACCTCACGCCCCACGTGTTGAGCAATTCGGCGGTACGTCCACCCGGCCTCCCGCATGCCCACTATACGCCCTCGCTCAAAGTCCGTCAACTGCACATACGGTTCACGTCCACGCTGTCGCGGCATGCTACCAGTGTTAAAGACTGCGATGGAGCTCCGTATGCCACGGCAAACTGGCTGACACTGACGGCGGCGGTGCACAAATGTTGCGCAGCTAGCGCCATTCGACGGCCAACACCGCGGTTCCTGGTGTGTCCGCTGTGCCGTGCGTGTGATCATTGCTTGTACAGCCCTCTCGCAGTGTCCGGAGCAAGTATGGTGGGTCTGACACACCGGTGTCAATGTGTTCTTTTTTCCATTTCCAGGAGTGTAGAAATCAAGTACAGAAAGATCGAGAGCGATATGCGACGAAGGTAGGCTTTTGTGTTGCTAGAAGTGTGTTATGCTGTTATAGGGAGTCGCATGCCACGTAAAGTTGCGTGCATGACTGTAGTGTCCCGCATATAACGAATTCTGTTATAAAGGCGAGAAGGAGGAAAGGTGAGAGAAACAAATGGATAGACAGTAGAGGGCAGTTGGATAAAGGAGACATATCGAAGGGCAGACAGCACTAGGTTTGGATGGAAGGGAGCCGCTAGGCATTATAATAATGCATTTCCTATGTATTCATTCCAATTTACGTTGTTCGTAATTGTATTTTCTAGGCATTTAGTTGCAGTCATGGTCTTTAGATTTGACAGATTTATCATGTGACCGAAGTTTAACGAATTCCTTTTGGCACTAATGTGGGTGACCTCACACATTTCGTTATTTAGGCTCAACTGCCAATTTTCGGATCATACATATATCTTTTCTAAATCATTTTGCATTTTGTTTTGATCTTCTGATGACTTTATTAGTCGATAAACGACAGCGTCATCTGCAAACAACCTAAGACAGCTGCTCAGATCGTTTATTTAGATCGTTTACTTTTATTTTATTGGCTTCTAGCATACAAAGATCGTTTATATAGATAAGGAACAGTAAAGGGCCTATAACACCACCTTGGAGATCGCCAGAAATCACTTTTGTTTTACTCGGTGCCTTTCCGTCAATTACTACGAACTGTGACCTATCTGGCAGGAAGTCACCAATCCAGTCACATAACTGAGACGATATTCCACAAGCAAGCAATTTCACTACAAGCCACGTGTGTGGTACAGTGTCAAAAGCCTTCTAGAAATCCAAAATACGGAATGATCTGAAACCCCTTGTCAATAGCGCTCAACACTTCATGGGAAAAAGAGCTAGTTGTGTTTCACAAGAACGATGTTTTCTAAACCCATGTTGACTGTGTGTCAATAGACCGTTTTATTCAAGGTAGTTCATAATGTTTGAACACAATATACGTTCTGAAATCCTGCTGCATATCGACGTTAATGACATGGGCCTGTAATTAAGTGAATTATTCCTACTACCTTTCCTGAATATAGGTGTGACCTGTGCAACTTTCCAGTCGTTCGGTACGGATCTTTCGTGGAGCGAACGGTTGTATATGATTGTTAAGTATGGAGCTAATGCATCAGCATACTACGAAAGGAACATGATTGGTATAAAGCCTGGACCATAAGACTTGCTTTTATTATGTGATTTAAGTTACGCTACTTCTCCGAGGATATTTACTTCTACGTTACTCATGTTGGCGGCTGTTCTTGATTTGAATTCTGCAATATTTACTTCGTCTTCTTTTGTAAAGGCATTTCGGAAGGCTGTGTTTAGTAAGTCTGCTTTGGCAGCACTGTCTTCGATAGTATCTCCATTGCTATCCCGCAGAGAAGGCATTGATTGTTTCTCGCCACTAACATGCTTCACATACGACCAGAATCTCTTTGGATTTTCTGTCAGGTTTCGAGACAAAGTTTCGTTGTGGAAACTGTTATACGCTTCCCGCATTGAAGTCCGGGCTAAATTTCGAGCTTCTGTAAAAGATTGCCAATCTTGGGGATTTTGCGTCTGTTTAAGTTTGGCATGTTTGTTTGATTGTTTCTGCAATAGTGTTCTGACCAGTTTTGTGTATCAAGGAGGATCAGCTCCGTCCTTTATTAATTTATTTGGTATAAATCTCTCAATTGCTGCCGATACTATTTCTTTGAATTCAAGCCACATCTGGTCTATACTTATATTATTAATGTGGACGGAGTGGAGATTGTCTCTCAGGAAGGCGTCAAGTGAATTTTTATCTGCTTTTTTGAATAGATATACTTTCCGTTTATTTTTGGAGAATTTGGAGGTTACAGTATTAAGTCTCGCTACGACAACCCTGTGTTCACTAATCCCTGTATCTGTTTTGATTGCTAAGAGGTCAAGTGTGTTTTCACAACCGTTTACTATTCGCGTGGGCTCATGAATTAACTGCTCGAAATAAGTTTCAGAGAATGCGTTTAGCACATTTTCGGATCATGTTCTATGCGTATCTCTGGAATTAAACATGTATTTTCGCCAACATATCGAGGGTAAATTACAGTCACCACTAATTATAATTGTATGAGTCAGGTACGTGTTTGAAATCAAATTCAAGTTTTCTTTGAACCTTTCAGCAACTGTATCATCTGAATTGGAGGTCGGTAAAAGGATTCAATTATTATTTGATTCCGGTTGCCAATAATGACCCCTGCTCATACTAACTCACAGGAACTATCTATTTCAATTTCGCGATAAGGTAAACTACTGACAGCAACAAACAAGCCACCGCCAACCGTTATTAGTCTATTCTTTCGGAACACCGCTATATTCTTCGCAAAAATTTCGGCTGAGTTTACCTCCAGCTTTAGCCAGCTTTCAGTGCCTTTAACGATTTGAGCATCAGTGCTTTCTATTAGCGCTTGGAGCTCTGCTATTTTCCCAACAAAGCTACGACAATTTACAACTGCTATACCAATGGCTCCTGTATCTACGTTCTTCCTGTGTTCGGCCTGCACCCTTTGTGACTGAAGCACTTCTTGTGTTTTCCCAAGACCCTCTCATCTAAAAACCACCCTGTCCACGCCACACAGGCCCTGCTACTCGTGTAGCCGCCTCCTGCGTACAGTGGACACCTGACCTATTTAGTGGAACCCAAAACCCAACCACCCTTTGGCGCCAGCCGAGGAATCTGCAGCCTACACGACCGCAGAACCTCTGAGCCTCTGATTCAGACCCTCCACTCGACTTTGTACCAGAGGTCCTGTCGACTATGCTACAAATGGTCAACTCTGCTTTCATCTTGCAATCAAGACTGGCAGCTTTTAGTTAGCTGCTCGTAACCAGAGAGAATCTCTTCTGATCACACATCATTGGTACTGGCGTGACCAACCACTTGCAGTTGGCTGCACCCTGTGCTCTTCATGGAATTCAGGAGGACCCATTCCTCATTTGGAATGACTCCATCCGTTATGCACACAGAGTGCACTTTGCTTTTCTTTCCCTACACTACACAGCGTTTTACATTGGTGTGACAACTAATCAGCTGGCAGCCTGAATGAATGTCCACCATCAAACTGTTGCCAGAAAGAAGGTGGACCACCCAGTAGCACAATATACAGCAGGGCACAACATGCAAGATTTCAACAGCTGCTTCGCAACACTTGCCATCTGGATCTTCCCCACCACCACCACCAGCTTTTCTGAGCTGCACAAATGGGAGCTATCCTTACAGCATATTCTTCACTCCTGTAACCTCCCTGGCCTAAATCTAAGGAAACTCACTTTCCCCCCATACATTAGGGCGTTTCTGTTGTGTGTGTGTGTGTGTGTGTGTGTGTGTGTGTGTGTGTGTGTGTGCACCATCCCTTTCACACTACTCCCGCCCAATACGTGTCAGCTAGTTGTGTGCTGCATTTCAGTCCCTAGTCAATGAAATTGCGTGCTTAGCCGTCTGCCATCTGTCCCCTCTCCTTACACTCCCAGCTAGCCCATAGATGGCTCCCCACTCTGCCTTGAGCCACTAGACACTTCCATCCAAACACCTCCCTGCCTCTCGCCTCTCTCCATCCCTCACCTCATCCCACCCCACTCTGCACCACCACTTCACCACAGTACACTCACCACAGGCCAGGAAAGACCTGGTAGTCGAATGAGCACATGTAGGGAGACAGGTGTGTGCATGTGAAGGTGTGTTTGTGTCTGTGTGTGTGCCTGTGTGTGTTTGTATGCATGTTTCTCCTACTGCTTGATAAAGGGATTCCATCCCAAAAGCTGACCACACAAAGATTGGTACCTTTTCTTTGTGTATCTGTCGGTGACACTGCACTTCTGCCTTTCGGTGAGTCGTCTCTTTATTCCTACACAATCTGTTATTCGCAACCAGAACTTTCTGTGCTTCATTACATCATTTTTTATACATTAAACAATATACTCCTGTGTGACAAATTGAAAGAAAATTTTACCTACCATAATTTTGGGAGATATAAATTCAAACTTTGATGTAACATGTAATGGATCTTGTGTAAGCATAATTTTAGTAAAGTGAATTCAAAACCTACAATATTAAAATCATACTTGGATAATGTTTTTGTTAACTGTTCTCATACTAAATGTTTTTCAGAGGCAAATGAATTTATTTTCTCAGAATACTGTATGTTGGTTCAAATGGCTCTGAGCACTATGGGACTCAACATCTTAGGTCATAAGTCCCCTAGAACTTAGAACTACTTAAACCTAACTAACCTAAAGACATCACATACATCCATGCCCGAGGCAGGATTCGAACCTGCGACCGTAGCAGTCGCGCGGTTCCGGACTGCGCGCCTAGAACCGCTAGACCACCGCAGCCGGCTACTGCATGTTAATAGCAAAGGTAAAACCTATTACTTCAGGATGTAGTAATAAATACCTACAAAGTTTCCAGAATAAAAGAGGCCCTAGAGTATAAACAAAATACAACCTGAGCAAACTAATACAAAAGGAAAGAGGTTATTATAGATGGAGCACAAGCTCAGATTGTTTCAAGGATTAGGAAAGAAATTGGCCATATCCTTTCAAGGAAACCATCTCAGCATTTACCTAGAATGATTTAGAGAATTCACAAAAAACCCAGATCAGGGCGGCTGGATGGAGGGTTGAACCATCATCCTCCTGAATGCCAGTCCGGTGTGGTGACACTGTGCCACCACCCTCAGTGCAAACTAATACACCAGCTAAATATAACTAAATAGACAGAATCATAATTAACAAGTATTCTAAGATGGCAAATTAGGCTACAAAAACTTTCACTGTTGCTTTATAAATATTATAGTTCCTCACCTGGTTTCAAATAATCGTAATAGAATAAGGAAGGGAAAACTATGGTATACCAAAGAACAAAAAATATAAAATTGAGTCTCTTGTAATTAAAAGACCAGAATCGAGTTTAAACAGAAAAAATGAAATTAAGCACCAGCTAAAAGTAGCTAGAAAACACTACAAGAATGAGTGGCAGTTGGCTAAGTAAAGACCAGATTTGAGTTAATTAATTTCCTAATGAAGAATAAAAATCAGTGCAAATTTATCTGGTCAGTCTTCAGTATTATTAAAGGTAATGTTAGAAAATCAGATAAAGCAGTCTCAGTACCAGCTGATACTTTCAACAAATATTTTGTAAACTGTGCAGAGGAAATTAAAAGGATGCTCAATAAACCAAATGTATTGCACAATGATTATCTTAATAACACAAATGTCAAACAGCATCAGATATCTCGATCTAGCAACTTTAGGGAGGTAAACAAAAGAGAAGCTGTTACAGTTGTCAAATGCATGAAAAGAAAGTAGAAGTGGTAGACATATGAACTAGTGGTATGTGCAAAATAATTAAATGTAACACACAATACATTACATTGTAGCATCGTTAATACATTCTATAGACTTACATCTCATAGAAGGTGTCCTTTTCAGTGGCTTAAGTATATCCACAGTGACTCAAATTTTTAAGAGGAGCAGCAAATCAGAGCCTGGCAGACCGATCTCACTAATTGCAATATGAGCCTGAGTCTCTGAAAGCAACATATATCAACATATGTGTATGTACCTAGCACTGAATAAAATGTTAAGCACTTACAAGAAGGAAAGGTCAGTTGTGTCTGCCATAGAACTATTGGTGATGGACATTTCATTAGCATTCAAAGGCCATGTTAACACAAGGGTACCTGATATTACATAAGCAAGGTTATCTTACTGTGTTGACCATTTTGTTTTGTTCTCTAAACAGGAGCACTATGGAACTTAAGGCAATAGTTTAAGGCACACGGTCTGAGGCGCCTTGTCACAGTTCACTCAGCTCCTCCCCCCCCACCCCCGACCCCACCGTCAGAGGTTGAGTCCTCCCTTGGGCATGAGTGTGTGTGGGCATGAGTGTGTGTGTAAGTTAGTTCAAGTTAGATTAAGTAGTGTTTAAACCTAGAGTCCAATGACATCAGCAGTTTGGTCCCATAAGATCTTACCACTAGTCAAATAAATTAAATTTAAGACTAGTCAGATCATACCTTTATCACAGAAAGCAGGCTGAGTGCTGGTGGGCAACTATGAAATTCAAATGCTCTACATGAAGCACCACAGGGATCGAAATTAAGCCCTCATTGGTTACTTGTACAGATGGGTTAAGAAAAGTAATGTTTGATCGCCTCTCTCATTGAACCTAAGAAATCAGCGATTCTATTACTGAGAATAAAATAATAAGATGCAGACATAGTGCTTGATAAACTTTGCTTACTTAACTTGGAAATACAGATCAGTATCTAAAACAAATCCTTGAGATAGGCTGAGTCGTAACTACCATCATAACAGAAGTTGAGTGATAATGCTTAGACCAAACACACAGAGCAGAACTAACAGACAGACTAGACTAGAGCTCATTGTGGCACCCTTTAAATCAGCTCCATGGCGATCCTGGCCACACTGGCCAAGGGAGGTGTATCCCAGAGCCAGCCACAGATTAGCAGTGCAGTCACATGGCTGTTGCCAACTAATCTATGTGGACCGCCATGGCATTGTATCGAAAGTTTATGATACCATATCCCTCCCCTCACCCTCTCCCTCCACCAAAAACTCCTCTCTGTTATCAAGTACTGGCACTACTGGAAATGAAGGCAGGGAGGGAGGTCTCGATGTAAGTGCCACTGGGGAGACATGAGCCAGAACTTGAGCTGATGACAGGCTCCTGCCTACACCCTGATATTCCCAACATTCTTCTTTGCACAGAAGGTGGCAGGGCAAAGGGGACCCATGGCTGACAGCAATGGTGCTGCATTGAGTTCCATTGGCTCCCTGTCTGCTGATGGAGATGCTGGACGTGAGAGAGGCAAAGGCAGGTGAGGCTGCAGTGTTCTCCTGGGCACTGACTCTATAAATGAAAAAATCATGGCTGTATCATACAGCCCACGCTGGTTTTGATGGCACTTTTGTAGCCCACTGTGACTGTGTACAAAATACAGTGAGTGCCCCAAGATTTTGTAGATAACGCGTCATTATCATCGCTTGTGTGTGCCGAAAACTCTGAAAAAGACCAAATCATGTACATTAAACTTAGAGCGCAGTGGAGGAAGGGCCGTCAGCTGTGGACGATGCAGCAGCTGAAGCAGTGTGCTGGGTTGGTGTCCATACAACAACTCTGTTGGCAATTTCCCATTGCTTGACTGGAAATTGTAAACAAGAGAAAATGCATGAGAAACACATAACTTGTTCATCTGTTGCTTAAAAGTCCTGACAGATCATTCCACTTCACCTCTAGATTGAGGGTCAGATGATGTGGTCGTAACATGCTTGATGCCATTGGTGTCACAGAACTACTGAAATTCTACGCATATCAACTGTGACCTACTCTCTGAAAGCAGCATTTCAGTTAAACCTTCCATCTATAGCATTGACAGCAGAGTCTTTATAGTGCTAGCTGTTGTGATGGAGAGCATGGGCACCTTGAATCGAATCTTGCTAAAAGCGTCGACCACAATAAGGCGACAGGAATTCAGTAATGACCCAACAAAATCAATGTGCAAATGTTGTCAAGGGTCACTGGGCTTTGGCCACACAAAACATATTTGTAGTGGAGTAGCCTGGTGTTCCACGCCTGCCAGATGCTATGAAATTAATTGTTCTGTTTGAGGGTCCATAACGATCCATGTGCAAAGGTGTCAGATGAGTTGCTTAGTGTGTACAATGCCCCAATGACTTTGGTTGAGAAAACGAGGAATTTCCTTCTGAAGCAAATGTGGAACAACCACATGGGACTTATCATTATCTTTATGTAAGCGAGTGACACGCTGCTGGACTGATAAGCTGTGCTGAAGCACAAAATAATGCCATACTACTTGATTGCTAATCTGCTTAAATGAACGTGGCCAACCAGTGTAGAAGCGCTGCAACAGAATCTTGAAATAGGGGTCTGCAGCCCCTGCTGATCAGTCCATTGGTGGGCAGTGGAAAAACTATCAAATGTTTCATTGTCCTGGATTTCAATGTGAAAACAAGAGTCTCAGTTCGGTACTCTCGCCTGGAGGGAGTAGAGGTTTTTTTTTTTTTTTTTTTATTGTGGCGTAGTAGTTCTCCACAAGCTTAGATGTTGGGAAGACCACGCATGGTCTCATGGCTCCAGCATGAAGTGCTGAACAGAAATGTTTGCTGAACAGCCGACGCCTTCAGTGGATTTTGTTCACTCTCCTTGGGCAATAGGGCAGTGTAAAAGGAGTTATGTGATGCCTGATGTTAAGTTGAGCTCTTTTGATTTTCCGTGCTTGTTCCATTAACACACTTTTGTTCCTACTCTCCCACGCCCTCAGTTATGTATACCCTCATTTGGATATAAGCCTGTTTGGGGGGTCAGCTTTTGGCAGTTAAGCATTATGTTATTCTTTCAACCATGTTGACCTAGATGTCCACTTACTCACCACTCATGCCACATTGTACACTTCTGAGGTGCCAAACACTGAATCAGTGCCAATTGGAAGGCAAGAAAGTGTGTCCACATTTGAATTCTTAGCCATTGGTCTGTACACAATTTCATATTCATGATTGGAGACAAGCAGAGACCAACACAGCAGCTTTTGTGCATGGCATGGAAGGACTGGCTGTGTAGGACTGAACAATGGTATGAGTGGCTTATGATCGATAAGCAAGTAGAATTCCCTGTGATACAAGTATTGATGGAATTTGGTTACCCCATATACCATAACAAGACCATTCTTCTCAATTTGTTAATACCTGCGTTGTGCTTTGTTGAGGAGCTTGGATGTGAAGGCAGCTGGCACATCAAATGATTCAAATCATTGCAAGAGAACAGTGACTCTCACAAGAGAATGCGTCAACTGTTAGCATGAATGGCTTAGTGGGATCAAAAGAACCCAAGCAGAGATTGCTTAATAAAGCAGCCTTCGGTTTCTGAAATGAAACTTGACCCTCAATAATTCACTCACATGGAACATTCTTCCATTGAAGATGATACAATGGAGCTGCAATTAACACAGCATACGGATGAACTGAATGTAATAAGTGAGTTTGCCCAACACAACCTGGAGTTCACTGATGTTCTGAGGACCTGGAAGGTATTGGATGGCAATTGTCACTCAAAGGATGGAAGTAGGAGGGTAAAACCGCTACGAGCACAGTCTGCAGTGTTTGAAATTTCCTTTCCCTCCTGCAGCCTGATATAGGATTTTAGTGGTAGATGTGGCAACATCGCAATTTAATTATGCGAATTAATCAATTTCATTAGACAAATTAGTCTTCCCCGCCCCCTCCCCATGCCGTCAACCACCCCTCTCTTCCCCCTCTTCCTCCCTTACCTGCCCTACTGTCAGGAATTTTTGCGGTTAAATGGAATTTCATGGGATTTTCGAATTTTCGTGGTAAAATTCAGTTGTCAATTCAAGGGACGTAATATTAAAGGAAATTGTTGATGGAGATTTTTTATAAATAAAGATAGGTGTAAAAATCGAAAAAATTCAGATGATGGAAATCAGGGAATTATGCACTGCAGAGGACATAATTTGTATTTCGTAGGACTGGAATACTGTTATGTACATCTACATCTACATCTACATTATACTCCACAAGCCACCCAACGGTGTGTGGCGGAGGGCACTTTACGTGCTACTGTCATTGCCTCCCTTTCCTGTTCCAGTCGCGTATGGTTCGCGGGGCAGAACGACTGTCTGAAAGTCTCCGTGCGCGCTCTAATCTCTCTAATTTTACATTTGTGATCTCCTCGGGAGGTATAAGTAGGGGGAAGCAATATATTCGATACCTCATCCAGAAACGCACCCTCTCGAAACCTGGCGAGCAAGCTACACCGCGATGCAGAGCGCCTCTCTTGCAGAGTCTGACACTTGAGTTTGTTAAACATCTCCGTAACGCTATCACAGTTACCAAATAACCCTGTGACGAAATGCGCCGCTCTTCTTTGGATCTTCTCTATCTCCTCCGTTAACCCGATCTGGTACGGATCCCACACTGATGAGCAATACTCAAGTATAGGTCGAACGAGTGTTTTGTAAGCCACCTTCTTTGTTGATGGACTACATTTTCTAAGGACTCTCCCAATGAATCTCAACCTGGTACCCGCCTTACCAACAATTAATTTTATATGATCATTCCACTTCAAATCGTTCCGCATGCATACCCCCAGATATTTTACAGAAGTAACTGCTACCAGTGTTTGTTCCGCTATCATATAATCATACAATAAAGGATCCTTCTTTCTATATATTTGCAATACATTACATTTGTCTATGTTAAGGGACATTTGTCACTCCCTGCACCAAGTGCCTATCCGCTGCAGATCTTCCTGCATTTCGCTACAATTTTCTAATGCTGCAACTTCTCTGTATACTACAGCATCATCCGCGAAAAGCCGCATGGGACTTCCAACACTATCTACTAGGTCATTTATACATATTGTGAAAAGCAATGGTCCCA
This sequence comes from Schistocerca serialis cubense, assembly GCF_023864345.2. NCBI lineage: Eukaryota > Metazoa > Arthropoda > Insecta > Orthoptera > Acrididae > Schistocerca > Schistocerca serialis. The sequence continues at coordinate 427,751,636 of NC_064646.1, forward strand.
TAACACTCCCCTGTGGTACGCCAGAGGTTACTTTAACTTCTGTAGACGTCTCTCTATTGATAACAACATGCTGTGTTCTGTTTGCTAAAAACTCTTCAATCCAGCCACACAGCTGGTCTGATATTTCGTAGGCTCTTACTTTGTTTATCAGGCGACAGTGCGGAACTGTATCGAACGCCTTCCGGAAGTCAAGAAAAATAGCATCTACCTGGGAGCCTGTATCTAATATTTTCTGGGTCTCAAGAACAAATAAAGCGAGTTGGGTCTCACACGATCGCTGTTTCCGGAATCCATGTTGATTCCTCCATAGTAGATTCTGGGTTTCCAAAAACGACATGATACGCGAGCAAAAAACATGTTCTAAAATTCTACAACAGATCGACGTCAGAGATATAGGTCTACAGTTTTGCGCATCTGCTCGACGACCCTTCTTGAAGACTGGGACTACCTGTGCTCTTTTCCAATCATTTGTAACCTTCCGTTCCTCTAGAGACTTGCGGTACACGGCTGTTAGAAGGGGGGCAAGTTCTTTCGCGTACTCTGTGTAGAATCGAATTGGTATCCCGTCCGGTCCAGTGGACTTTCCTCTGTTGAGTGATTCCAGTTGCTTTTCTATTCCTTGGACACTTATTTCGATCAGCCATTTTTCGTTTGTGCGAGGATTTAGAGAAGGAACTGCAGTGCAGTCTTCCTCTGTGAAACAGCTTTGGAAAAAGGTGTTTAGTATTTCAGCTTTACGCGTGTCATCCTCTGTTTCAATGCCATCATCATCCCGGAGTGTCTGGATATGCTGTTTCGAGCCACTTACTGATTTAACGTAAGACCAGAACTTCCTAGGATTTTCTGTCAAGTCGGTACATAGAATTTTACTTTCAAATTCACTGAACGCTTCACGCATAGCCCTCCTTACGTTAACTTTGACATCGTTTAGCTTCTGTTTGTCTGAGAGGTTTTGGCTGCGTTTAAACTTGGAGTGAAGCTCTCTTTGCTTTCGCAGTAGTTTCCTAACTTTGTTGTTGTACCACGGTGGGTTTTTCCCGTCCCTCACAGTTTTACTCGGCACGTACATGTCTAAAACGCATTTTACGATTGCCTTGAACTTTTTCCATAAACACTCAACATTGTCAGTGTCGGAACAGAAATTTTCGTTTTGATCTGTTAGGTAGTCTGAAATCTGCCTTCTATTACTCTTGCTAAACAGATAAACCTTCCTCCCTTTTTTTATATTCCTACTAACTTCCATATTCAGGGATGCTGCAACGGCCTTATGATCACTGATTTCCTGTTCTGTACATACAGAGTCGAAAAGTTCGGGTCTGCTTGTTATCAGTAGGTCCAAGATGTTATCTCCACGAGTCGGTTCTCTGTTTAATTGCTCGAGGTAATTTTCGGATAGTGCACTCAGTATAATGTCACTCGATGCTCTGTCCCTACCACCCGTCCTAAGCATCTGAGTGTCCCAGTCTATATCTGGTAAATTGAAATCTCCACCTAAGACTATAACATGCTGAGAAAATTTATGTGAAATGTATTCCAAATTTTCTCTCAGTTGTTCTGCCACTAATGCTGCTGAGTCGGGAGGTCGGTAAAAGGAGCCAATTATTAACCTAGCATGGTTGTTGAGTGTAACCTCCACCCATAATAATTCACAGGAACTATCCACTTCTACTTCACTACAGGATAAACTACTACTAACAGCGACGAACACTCCACCACCGGTTGCATGCAAACTATCCTTTCTAAACACCGTCTGTACCTTTGTAAAAATTTCGGCAGAATTTATCTCTGGCTTCAGCCAGATTTCTGTACCTATAACGATTTCAGCTTCGGTGCTTTCTATCAGCGCTTGAAGTTCCGGTACTTTACCAACGCAGTTTCGACAGTTTACAATTACAATACCGATTGCTGCTTGGTCCCCGCGTGTTCTGACTTTGCACTGCACCCGTTGAGGCTGTTGCCCTTTCTGTACTTGCCCAAGGCCATCTAACCTAAAAAACCGCCCAGCCCACGCCACACAACCCCTGCTACCCGTGTAGCCGTTTGTTGCGTGTAGTGGACTCCTGACCTATCCAGCAGAACCCGAACCCCACCACCCTATGGCGCAAGTCGAGGAATCTGCAGCCCACACGGTCGCAGAACCGTCTCAGCCTCTGATTCAGACCCTCCACTCGGCTCTGTACCAAAGGTCCGCAGTCAGTCCTGTCGACGATGCTGCAGATGGTGAGCTCTGCTTTCATCCCACTAGCGAGACTGGCAGTCTTCACCAAATCAGATAGCCGCCGGAAGCCAGAGAGGATTTCCTCGGATCCATAGCGACACACATCATTGGTGCCGACATGAGCGACCACCTGCAGATGGGTGCACCCTGTACCCTTCATGGCATCCGGAAGGACCCTTTCCACATCTGGAATGACTCCCCCCGGTATGCACATGGAGTGCACATTGGTTTTCTTCCCCTCTGTTGCTGCCATATCCCTAAGGGGCCCCATTACGTGCCTGACGTTGGAGCTCCCAACTACCAATAAGCCCACCCTCTGCGACCGCCCGGATCTTGCAGACTGAGGGGCAACCTCTGGAACAGGACAAGCAGTCATGTCAGGCCGAAGATCAGTATCAGCCTGAGACAGAGCCTGAAACCGGTGCGTCAGACAAACTGGAGAGGCCTTCCGTTCAGCCCTCCGGAATGTCTTTCGCCCCCTGCCACACCTTGAGACGACCTCCCACTCTACCACAGGTGAGGGATCAGCCCCAATGCGGGCAGTATCCCGGGCAACCACAGTCGTAGTCCGATCGGGGGATGCGTGGGACGAGCTGGCCGTCCCCGACAAACCCCCATCCGGAACCCCACAGTGATGCCCATTGGCAACAGCCTCAAGCTGTGTGACCGAAGCCAACACTGCCTGAAGCTGGGAGCGAAGAGATGCCAACTCAGCCTGCATCCGAACACAGCAGTTGCAGTCCCTATCCATGCTAAAAACTGTTGTGCAAAGAACGTCTGGAACTAATCTACAGAGAGCGCAAACAAATCGACACAAAATTTAAACGGTTATTAAAATACAAGATTGCCTAGTAAATGCAGTAATGCTGCTACTTGCGCACTGCTGACACACTGCTAGGCGGCGGAAGGAGACTACGCGATTTTACACTATTCAGGTACTAAAACGCGATGCTACAACTCTCAAACACTACAATGCGCCCGAAATTCATGAATTAAACAATGCAAGTACCAAAAACACGCAAAGAAATTAAGAATTAAACTATGTAACAAATGAGTGAGCTAGGAGTATACGACTTGCTGCTGCAGCTGCTTATCCAACGGCGGCAGGGAGCACACTTCCGAGCGCATTATATACTACGATTATACCGCTGCTTAGATGCCTCATGGTATGCTGCTGGGTGCTAGTGCAGCGATGGTTAAAGTTAGTACACACAGGGCTCGTAATGTCATATTTAATGCGGAGCGTGGCATGGTACTCAGTCGTGGAGTGTCACACGCTCTGTGGTTGCCTGGTAGAGGTGTTACTCGTGCTGTGTTATGTGACTGGATAACCATCCATGCACTTCATGCCATGCGTACCACTTGGCGCGGTACCTGGTGACCAGCAGTGGAACTATGAGACCCGCCCCAGGCCGGCTAGCAGATGCCTCGCGCAACCTTGAGGGGTCTGAACACCTGCACTGGGTCACTTCCCCCTGCCTTCCATTTCCGCTCAGTGCAGCCCATCGCACTTGGGATCCCAGCTGCCCCACCTCTTGCTGCTGCTCAGTGTCATTCTGTCCACCTCACATTGGGTCACAGATGCCCCACAATCAGCCAGTGATCAAAGGGAAGTAGAAGTGGAATTCAATGTGAGCCACTGTTCCTGAAGCATGTGGCGATGGGTGCCCGCTGCACGCTGTAGAATGAAAAACCTAATTGTTTTCGAAATTTGGCATCTTCTTCCCATAGCTGTGACCTGCAAAAGATGATGCTTCCAGCCACCTGCAGCAGGATCAGATGAAGTTCTATGCCATCTGTTTGTCCCAGAATGATCAGAGGGTGTTTTTTCGAAAGATAGCAGCTGTGTTCTATTTTCCAGCCACTTGCAGTCACTCGCCAGCAAAAAAAGGGTGTTTTCGAAAGTTCCCTTTATCTGTTTATCCTAGAATTTTTTTGAAAGCTTGCTCTCTCCTCACAGTGGCGTACGGTTTTCTCAGCCACCTGCACCAAGCCTGCTTGAATGGAAAGGAGGTGCATTCTAATGCACTGGCGTGGCAGCCTGAGTTCATATCGGTCCTCTGAAAATCAGAGGGCGGAGCCTGATGGTAATGTCTAACGCCTCCACAGCCATCATCAGTCGGTCTTTGGCAGTGTCTAGTTTAGTTCATGTGTTCATCACAAGATGAAACGGTCAGCCAGCTGCAGCGCCAGTGGCAGTGGTGATGGGAAATGGCAAAATTGGAGCAACTACCATGTAAGTGTTTACTAAAAAATAATGAGTGCAAATTGCTAGTGTTTAAAATTTCATAGCAACGTGTTCAAATTTTTCGATATCGTGCTACATTTTCGTAACAAGTGGTTATAAAAGTTCTCTTTCTTGCTGTTTCAGCATTCATTCCCGAGATGCTGACTGACCTAGATGTCAGCTGGAATCCTAGAAGCAACCGTGTAAGTACATCTTCAAATTATGTGTTTGAGAGTTTACATGTTCAGAAAATATCTGTTAAAGTATTCAAATCGTAACAAGTGCTTATAACATTTCTATTGTTGTGGTACAATCATGTATGTCCATCTCCAAATTCTGTGTGTGGGATAGTTTATGTGTTCAGAAAACAACTCTCGATGTATTCAAATTGTAATAAATGCTTGTAAACGTTTCGATCTTACTATTTCAGCATTACAGGAGCAGCTGACCGAATTTAGGTGGGTGCTGGAGCCCAAAAGGCAGCAGCATCAAGAACGTAAGTACATATGTTAGTCACAGGGTGAATTTTTCCATAATGTACAAACTCTAGGGTCCTAGGGATTGATCGATAATGGGATACAGAACCAAAAGAGTCTAATGAACTTGTATCCAGAAATGCATAGTCTACTTTCTAGAGACCATTTATTCAATCATACTTTGTTACAGAGACTGCAGTCCAATACACGCTGTACCATGCAGCAACATTTACATTATGTGTGGTTTCCTCCTAGAGAGTAGAACTGTTCCTCATACATCACACCGTAATGCACTCTCCTGCCATAATAAATGGTAATGTTAAGTCCGATTCACTTCTCTTGCTGACTCACCTTGTGGTGCATGTGATACTCCTTTGTACACAATGGTTCCATATTTGAATTGGGGGCTTGCCAACATGGTATTTACTTACGGAAAGGCAAATGGCAATGGGCAATGGTCAGCAAGGTTGTATCAGGAGACCTATCACCGTCAACAACAATCACAGCATTCAAAGTTTACAACAGTGTTTCACCATTTGTCTGAGACAGGGACGTTTCAAAAAGCAGGAAATCATGAGGGTCATACCTGAAATGTTCGGAGACCAGACTTGGAGAAAAATGTGATTAACGCTGTGGAAGGCGAGTGCCATATCAGTTCTAGGCAGTAGGCCTGCCAGTGCAGGGTGCACACAGTGACCTGCCACTGTGTCTACAGCAAGTAGTTCCATGAGGAGGCTTCAACCCCAGGCTGTTGACAATGCTGGAACATAAGCAGAGATATATCATTCACTACCGTAATCTCCAGTAGTGTGTCAGTTTGGGGTTGAAGCTGCCGAAGTCAACGAAAAGTTTGTTCCTCCAGGTCACACAGTCAATCAAACCTTTTATTTGGAAGTTTTAAGATTGCACAACAGTGTTCATCAAAACAGACCCAATTTGACACAGGCAGGAGACTGGTTTTTCCATCACGACAACACACCTGCACACACAGCCATCTACTTTAGACTCTTTTTGGCTAAAAGTGGCGTGGTTCCACATCCCACGCATCTTACTCCCCAGACCTGACTCCATGTGACTTTTTTTAAATCCCAAGCCAGGAAAGGCGGCATGAAAGGACACCAATTTGGTAACATGGAGGAAGCCATTTATAAAAATGACAACGAAATATGTTTCGAAGAGTGGAAGCATCGATGGGACATGTGTATTAGTTGTAATGGAGAGTATTTTGAAGGGGGATAAGGCTGTTTTGTAAACAGTTTGAAAGTATATAGCTTTTAAAAAATAATTCCGATCTTTTAGGAATGCTCTCCTATTTCCCCTTCAGTTAAGTCATTTACTTTCTTGACAATTGCACTAACCCAATGATTTAGAGTATTGTTCACTCTGAGAAGGGTATGACAATACGTATCTAGTTTCTTGTGTACACTGTGATGATACAGTGTTTAGAGTGCTGTACCATTGGTTTGTTCCTGCCACGTGACACATGGAACGTACGTATAATGTTTAGATATGGTAAATGAATTTTATATTTTGTTGTTACAACATTAATACAGAAAGAAATGTTTCTGTTTATATGTGTTTCATGACACAAGCAATGGTGGAAGCAGAGGTCTTCCAGTCGTCACATAGTCAGAGTTACTGGTCATCAGAAACGTAACAACGACAGTCGAGTTCCAAAGAAGACATCTTGAAGCAACTCGCCCAACCTTGCGGTAATATTGGAAAAAAGAAGAATGTTCAGATTTAGTCATGAATGGTGCAAACTTACTCATCACGTTGTTTATGTTTGATACGTGGCTGTTTGTATCTGTGTAGTTTCACTGTAATGAAGTGGATAAAAAGTGAAGTTATTAATTTTGAAGTATTCTGTCGAAAAGTTTATATGAAGATAATTGGACGAATTGAGTCTGAGTGGAATATATTGTGGATTAAGTGGATTTTTTAATGTTGAAGTCAGGTAATGGGGATCACACCTTGCCTATCTAACCCACATCAATTTAGGCAAGTATTTGACCCATTTCTGAAAAATCTATTTGATGCAGGACTTTAACATTTTTACTGTATCTTACATGATGCTAATAGAGTCAACTGTACTAAAATCTACTTTATCCATTTTATAGTTTTTAAGAAATACTTTTTTAAATTTATTTAAAGAAATATTAAGTTTTTTCTGCAGAAAATATTTTTTGTGAACTTTTTAAGAAATACTTTTTTAAATTTATTTAAAAAAATATTAAGTTTTTTCTGCAGAAAATATTTTTTGTGAACTTTCTAATGGGGAAATATTAATTAATGTAGTACCAGAGGTGGTTTTTTATGTTATGCAGAGACTCTGAAAATTTCATTCATTTATCTATGATAGTTTCTGATATAATGGGGCATATGTACTGAAAATTTTAGTTTGCGGGAAATTGACTTTATAGAAAAAACTTTTGAAATTTGTTACTTCCAGTTAATTAAAACTGTACTACCGCATATGATAGCCCTTCTTTCGCCTCTAGCAGGTTTTCCAACTTACTTTTCACCTTCCTGGATGTTTGTCTTGCTTCCTTGGCCATATTAAATTCAGACCTGTCTGCATCGGCTATCCTCATTTTATCGCAATGTTGCAGCCCAGTGATCATATTTTCACCAGGATTAATTCCCAGATGTTTCAGTACCCAACACTTTCCAACATTACCAAAATCGAATTTAGTAACAGCACCATGAACTCCTAGTTTCATTGTATGCCTGTCTACAAATACAGCTTTAGGAAGGCAGTTCAAAATTATGCTGTTGAAACAGTCATTTGGGTTCTGTGTTTGCCCATGCAGACATTTCCTTAGAAGGTCAGGATGAGCCAAGTCTCTGAAAATAGGTTTAATTGCTGTAGTAACAGCAGCAGGAAGAGAATTCTGGTGATAATAAGATTCTCCAGTTGCCTGAGCCCTATTGTATTTGCACCACGAATTTTCTCCTGATGTACACAATCCATGACATGGCTTTTCACCAGTAGAGGACTTATGGAAGAATATGGCCCAAAAATCTCTCTTCATTGCCTCCAGCTTTTCTTTGTTTTTCCTAATTGCCTGCCCATAGTATACTTGCAAGTTTTCTATTTCAATTTTAGTTAACTGACTCTGTCCGGTCAACAATTTTCCATCTTCCAATTTTTTCCTCTCATATCAACGGTTAGTTTTCCCAGCCTTGTTCCCAAACGTTTCTGAACATGGCCTACACGTTATATTTTGCTAGTAATGGCATCTCCGTATGGCTTAGTGTTAACCACATTGTTGTATGCCTTACTGTCACCATTGCCCAACTACTTGGTGTACCGTACACCTCTTGTTTCTATGGAGTGATGAAATATATGTTGTACTCCATGAACTTCCATACCAGCACTTGTTCCTCTAAAATTAGCCACACAGTTGTGTTCTTTATGTTCACTGACTTTACAACATTTTCGATATTTAGACATTATCTCCACATCTAACACTTTTGCCAGTGTGTACACTCATGGCAGTCACTACTCCATTCAGAGAAGTATGTCCTCTTTTCTTCCAACTTCCATCAAGTGCAATTGCATTTTCCAAACATCATTATTTTCTTCCACTGCTTCTCTAGCAGCCAGTTTCATGCTTTCCTCACTGACCTCACTTACAGCTTTCTCTAATATTGCAGTCACTTTTTCAAATTTATTTGGTGGTTGATGTAAGTTCATCACTGAACAAAATGTTCTCCCTGCAGCCATACCCTTGCCAATGGACCGTAAGGCATAAAGTAATCTAGTACTGATTATAAGGGCCACTTGAATCTGGTCTTGAAGAACTCATAAATGAAATCACAGCTGAGCATTTGGTGCAAATTAAATCCAAAGCAATTGCTAGACATTTTCTCCCATTGCCACTCTCACAAATTTTCACACTCTGTGATTCACCACACTGTCTACATTGTACAAATTTAGAAATTACATCTGATAATACTCTCAAACTTATAATAATGTTACTGCACCCCTTGTCACTTACAGTAAATTCGTTGTAACTCTCTTGAAATGGTGAGAGCTTCTTTGATGATGCACCTGTTGAAGAATTACAATTAGATACATCATTGCCAGGTGAAATAACCCCTTGTACAGAAAGCTTTCTAAACTTGTTTCCTCTCAATCGTCGTTTCTTGAAAATGCCTTTATGTTTCGTCATCTTCAATAAACACAACAAAACAGACGCAAAGAAACACTGCAAAAGTAAGTATAACAACTACTCACAATCATACCTGAGCAAAACTAACCATGTGGTTGAAAGCATGTTGTTTACAAACAGCAGAAACAATATAATACCAACTGTTGCATTCCAAGGATAGCCAACACACTCGGGAGTAAAAAAATTCCATAATGTGCAATGAAGGGGATATAAAGATTTAAAATACACGCAGAAAAGTGGGTAACAGAAAAGTGGGTGTGGCACATAATCGCACTTGTTAGGAAAATACTTTTTAAATTCTCGAAAAAAATTGTTTTCAGCAAAATCCTTTTCAGAGTACTTAAATAAAACCTTAATCTATCGAAATATGATGAAAACCGAAAATCAATTTTTTTCTGCCTGAACCACTGTATGGTCCCATTAATGAAACGGGAGATCAACTTATATGGGATGGTGCTATCTTAGGAATATTGAATGCACAGAGGTGATATTTTATGACTATACTACCTCACAGGGATTAGGATGGTAATAATTTCTTTAGCAGGCATACAAAAGATATATTTAAATTCATAACATTGCAGAAACGAAGGTTTTCAAATGCAGTTTTAAAGTGGAAAGTCATACTATTTATGAAAAAGTGTTAGTTGGAACCAGTCCAAAAGACAATTATTATTTAAAAGTGAAACTTAGTCTGTGTTTTTTTAAGTGAAAAATCATAAACTGTTCCAGCATTAAATGTTATTAGAACCAAAGATCAATTGCTGTGGAAACGACAGAAAGTGATTATCTTTGGGTTGCTAGGTCGACAAAATAATAAAAAAGGCCGTGATAAGGAAATTTTTATAATCATGAATACTACTAAAGCTACTGCTACCAATGTGCTTACGCCCTCGACGATCGACCATTAAAACTGAACCGGCATACTGATTATATCTTCAGAACTGTAGAGTGTACGGCACCTACAGTATGTGCTTTGCTTTATTACAGTAGCATATTGTAATTGACAGGTACCACCTATTTGTCACCAAGCAATAAAAGTTGCCGTGTTACTGTATGTGGCACAGACGTTACAGGACTCTATCCAGGGGCGATGGCAGTACAAGAAACAAAAAAGAATAAGAAGCCGCACAGGCATTGCAGCAGTACGTTAACACAAGTGAACGTTGCAAGCCAGCATCCAGTGACACCCAAGAGCAAAGCATCCGCACGTATCGACAGCTGCAGAGTGAATGACGCCACGCGCTGCGGCGCAGAGCACTCCCGGCAGGCCAGAAGTGTGACGTTATTCAGTTCCCCCTCCTCCTAGCAACGGCCGCTCGGCCGGCTGCAGCCCGCTTATCAACTTCCGGTCGCGGAGCAGTAGCGCGCGGTCCCTAGTAATACTAGTGGGACCGCGCCGCCCAGGCCGCGCCAGAGTATAGTCAACAATACAGGCTTACTAGCTAAGGTTCCCTATGGTACACTGGTTCCAGACAAGCCCTTTACTTTGAGTACAAGAAGAAGGAAGAAGCTGAATGCAGACGAGTGTTAACATACCACTGCAATGCCTGTGCCACGTGGTTATCGTCGCCGTTGGCAGCACAGTGTTCCTGTGTACAAATCATTGAAAGCAATAGACATTGACCTTCCTGTGCAATTCAATAAGCAGCTTTTTATTGGTGGTCCAAATGTCTTTCGTGGACTGAGAATGCAGTTCAAATGTGATGTTAGTGCTGCCTTTGGGGGTAGTACTTGGTTGACCTTGGCTGTTGTATGGGGGAACAATGCAGACTATGGCGGCCTTGAAGCTTTCCCTGATCAAACATCTTGGCTTGGAAGACGTGGAGTATAGTGGAGAGTATGGGCCTACTAGCTAAGGTTCCCTATGGTACATTGGTTCCAAACAAGCCCTTTACTTTGTCTACAAGAAGAAAGTTGTCTCTGTGTACAAGTCTTTGCAAGCAATAGACATTGACCTTGTTGGCCAGTTCAATAAGCAGCAGCTTATTGGTGGTCCAAATGTCTTTCATGGACTAAGAATGCAGTTCACATGTGATGTTGACCTTGGCTGTTGTATGGGGGAACCATACAGACTACGGTGGCCTTGAAGTTTTCCCTGATAAAACATTTTGGTTTGGAAGACGTGGCGTATAGTGGAGAGTACAGGCCTACTAGCTAAGGTTCCCTATGATACATTGGTTCCAGATAAACCCTGTACTTTGTCTACAAGAAGACTCTCTCCAGGTGCTGAAATCGTTGGCTTTGTATCGTAGTCACAGTCGATGGGTACAGTACATCGGCTTCGCATAGCAGTCACAGTCAGGGTTTGCAGGTAATCATCTTCACATCCCAGTTGCGGTCCATGGGTGCAGTTCGTCGGCTTCGCACTCAGTGCTTGCAGATCGACAGCTTCACATTCCTGCCACAGTTGGTGTTTGCAGTTCATTGGCATCTCATTGCATACGCAGTCAGTGGCTTGCAGTAAACCTTCGTCAGATGGGCAGTCGCAGATGATGCTTGCAGCACAGGTCATCATCCTGCTAGAAGAAGCTGACCAGGTGTACGACAGGATCCCAGGTTGCTGCCACTCCTGTGGGTCCCAACACGCCAGATGGTGCCACCATTGCAGGTCCTGACACGCTGGGACATGTCGCTGCTGCAGATCCTGACAGGCTGCAAGATGCCGCATCCCCTAATGAGCGAAGACGAGAAACCATTACAAGTGATAATAGCTGCACAAAGACTTCACCTTTCTCACAATGACAATAAAAACAGAAATTAAGCAAGGGGTAATTATGCTTCTGCGGTTTCCTATTCTGCTACTGCTGTGGCTGGGTGGCGCTGGACGATCTCAGCTGGCACTTCATGCTGACTGGCTGATGCAACTGAGGCTGCAGAGCTGCTGGGTTTGCCTTATATCCCCGATGTGATAGGATGCTGTGTTCCTATTGGCTACCATCAATTTCGAGCACCTCACATGACTAGAATTGGTGGGAGAGGTTCAGTCTATGCTGAGCCATCGTTGTGGACACACAATGTGTTCAGTCAATGTGAATGTCAAGAACAGAGCAGCTTTCAATAGCCGCACAACATGTGCATATTCGAGGGAGGACTGTAACCACAATTAACAACTACATGGGGGATGGAAGACTATACAATGGAAGAGTGTAGGAGAAAGAAGCAGGAGAATTAGGTTCAGCAGATTGTGGCAATGCATAGGGATGGGGCCAAATACGTGTTGCAACTGGTACATCCCTATGCACATGGCAAGCTGTCGAGATATTCGACATGAAGTATTCACTCTTCCAAAATGGAATAAATGGGAAGCTGATGCTAATTCGCTTCAGTGGAAACATATTCGTATATGCAATATGTACAATGAAGAGCATCAGCTGCACATCCCCATCTACTTCCCTCTCTACCAATCCATCTTCTCATCCCATCACCAGTCACTTGTCATCCTTGGTGTTGAGCGAAATGTGTTCTATCGAAGAGCTGCTGGTGTCTGACTGGAAGATGTTTAACAGCCATGTTGCCTGTAAACATACAGCCAAGGACTGTGCCCATAGCTTCCTACATGCAGAATGGAAAGGAGTTATACTGGATGAGGGCCTGGAGAAGAAGAGGAATACTGTCCAGCAGATAATGGTTGTGCACCAGAATGGTGTCCAGATGCGAAATTCAAATTCAGTTTTCCACCTCACAAGAGATGTATGCCTCCAATCCAGAGGACCAAATTAAGAAGAAGTCTCCATGGTTAGGGAACGAGTCAATATATGAAATTATAACACGATAGTAGAAACAGATAAAATGAAACATAAGAAACATATTCAGGCGACAAGTCGTAAGTTTAAATAAAGAAAATCAACAATGTAATACTGGAATTTGCTTAATTTTTCAGCTCTTCCAGGAGCTCCTCGACAGAGTGGAATGAGTGAGGAGTGCAGCCTCAAACACAGAAGAATTTTATTGACTGTTTCTATGTCACTTGATCTCAGATAGCGTGAGAGGGCGGCTGTGTGTGGGAAAACTGCGGTTGTGCGTTGTCTTTTAAGGTAAAGTGTGCAACGAATTTATTAACCATGCCTAGGCTCTCTTGAAAAGCTGCTCTGTCATCAAATTTGAATTTCCCGCCAATTTTTGGGGAAGGGGGTGGGGGTGGGATGCACCACAGCCTTAGAGAAAATTGAAATTCTCGCCATTTTTTGAATTTCCCGTCAAATTTCGAAATTCCTGCCAATTGGGCAGGTGGGGGAGGGGGAAGGGGAGGGGAGAGGGGAGGGCTAATTCACATAAATTGATTGATCAGCATAAATAAATTGCGATGTTGCCACATCTACAAATACAACCTTGTACCAGGACGGGAGAGAGAGAGGAAATTTGGCAACAATGCAAACTGCGCTTATAGTGGCTTTACCCTCCTACTAATGGATACCATAATTCTTGATGATGCATCCGAAATACTCAATCTCAGTCTGAAAGAAGGCACACTTGTCTCTTTATTACACTTGAACCCACCATCTAAGTACACAATTTACTGAGGTTGGAAATATGATCGTTGGGAGAACGGCACAAAACTAATTTGTCCAAACAGTTCGAACAAGAAGTACTTGTCGCAATCATCTGTGATAAGTAGCGCTGAAAAATTGCCAGTGTGGACACACTGCCAATAGACAGCTGCAAAAAGTAAATAACCTCATGTGTTTATCCATCACCCAAACACAATGAACTGTTCATCCAAAGGAAGCAGCAAATAACCATCGCAAAAATCAATATTGGAAACAAGCGACTCACACCAAGTGTGTCCATGAGTTCCTCAGGCCATTGCAAAGGAAAAAGAATAAAGCACAGTCTGTGAATCTACCACTGCCTTGAAATCCGCATTTGAGCGTAATTTGCCTGGAGATTTCCTTAGGAACACCAAAGAGGATGCCCACATCTAGCTGCTACAGGGGAAATCACACCATCGTCTTGCCAAGAGAAGCATTTTTATGTCAAATGTAAAAGTAGGCTTCCACGGCCGTGATCACAGTCAATAAAATTCTTCTGGGTTTGAGACCTGAGGAAGGTGTATTGCAATAGTCGCCGAAACGTAGGAATTTTATAATTGACAATGCTGCCTGAAACACAGAAGAATTTTATTGATGATTTCTATGTCACTTGATCTCAGGTAGCGTTAGAGGAGGGCAATGTGTGGGAAAACTGCGGTTGTACATTGTCTTTTAAGGTAAAGAGTGCCACGAATTTATTAGCCATGCCTAGTCCCTCTTGAAAAATGTCTCTAAACTCAGCACAAAGTCAAGCTGTTCTGCCTTTAGACAGAGAGGAGTTCGCAGAGATAACATTGTCTTGAATGCGCAAACTAAAGAGATCAAAAGAGTCTATACCAAAAATATTTTCCCTTTCACATGAGCAAAAAACGGTGAAGGAAATTGTTTTAGTAACGTTAGGAAATGTGGCAGGTAGGCTGCAAATATCTAGTGGAGGAATGTCATACTCACCGTAATCTGAAAGCATTCCCTGCGACTTTTGTGGCTTGGGCTTGTCTAACAGATCGTGTGTTCCTCTATTCTAAAGAGACACAGATGCACCAGTGTCCAGTTGCATATGTACATCATGTTTGGCAATCCTCAAAGTGACAAACAATTTATTGGTCTGATGCTGGATGGAAGAAGTGTGTGACTTCTTCACTACTGCACATAACTTGTACCGATCAACACTAGAATCACTAATGCATATACGTCCTTTGACGGGGACGTTGGAGTAGTCTTGCTGCACTTGCATTTGTCCAGAGATAAGAGATAGATTGGAGGTGGCTGTGCTGGCCACAAAAGTCATTATTGCTGCTTGAATGCCGCTTGTGTGTTGTGAAACACACTCCGTTACCCTGTTGCCTAGTAAACTTGTTTTGTTTATGATACTGCCCTTTCTGAGACATTGTGTACTACAGCAGGTGAATGGAGGGCACAACCTGATTATCATTGCTCCGAACCGCTCAGACAGAAGCTACACTAACACACGAGTCCTGATGCTCCACTGTTTCCAGAACCTGTTGCAAGATAAGATCAGGATGCCTTAGAACTAGCTCGCGCATGCGAGGATCTGACACATTTTGAGTAATGGCTTCCCTAATCATGATCCCACTGAAGTAATGACCACGCTCATAATTGAATTTGCAGTAGCGTGTTAGCCATTGTAAATAAGCAACCGACTGTTTATATGTCTGGTTGGTTTGCCTACACAAACGAGGTAATTTGTAACACTCAGCTGCCCCGTTAACCTGTTCATCAGTTAAGGAACGCTTTCAGGGCAGGTGGTGGGAGAAAGTTTTCAGGCTAACTAGTACATAGACACACTGACAGTTACAAGAAAACATGGTTGCCTTTTCCTACTTTCATTGTGATGTGGCGTGAAGTGTGAGTTGAGCTGTGCGTGGTGCTCGGATCATTCTTCTTGTAGTGAATGAAGTGTATGGAATGGTGGCATGGAAACAGGCGCCGCTTATAGTGCCGGTGCTGCAGCGTCATAGGCAGCACTGCTGCGTTTTTCTGAACAGCGAGCAATGTAGCCATCATTTCCATGAGCTGCTGCATCTTCTGCTCCTGAAACCGAACAATCTGTGTTGCTGACAGTTCTTGTGAGGGACAAGCCATTACTAAATATACACACACACACACAAAGTTGAAAAAAGAGCGCGACCGCCAAGCTATGCTGCATTAAATTATGGCCTAAAGCCACTACCAATATCGGTCTCTGAAAATCACAAGAAACACAATCAGATGCTGAGTGGATGTTCTGAAACACACAGTAGCAATGAAGCAATGTGGCAGGGAAGTACAGTAAAAGTCCACAAATCTGTAATAAAAACACACAAGGGATGTCGTTTGCCATTGTTTGTGTGGCGAGAAGTAGAACCAAGTAGCAACCAAAGACAGTTTTCCTCATTACCTGATGTTTGTATCGTGAATGAGAGAATGGAATTGAACACTAGTGAGAAGCAACATTCGTCACCAGATTTTTAGTCGTTCTATTGGTGGGTTCTATTGGAGAGAGCAAAATAGTAAAATGCACACGTAGTGGATGACAAATTTCATTTACCAAAATTACTAGTCCAGATCAGTATCTAATAGAAGTCACCAAGATAGGCCAAGTCGCATCCATAGTCATAACAGACACTGAGTGATAAGCTAAGAATAGACAGACATACATGAACTAAGAGACAGATTAGAGAAAAGCTCAGTGCAATGTGCTTTAAGTCAGCTCTGTGGCAGTGATGGCTGCACTGGCTGAGAACAGTGTATCTCGGAGCCGGCCAGAGACTGGCAGTGCAGTCTCTCGGTTGTTGCCAAGTTCTAGACATGGACTGGGGTTACGTGGTATCAATAGTGCACGACGGCACATTAAGTATCATGTTCTGGCCCTGATGCGGTAATTGGGCCCAACCGACTGCCTAATCATCCTCTGCCAATGGCATCATCGGCTGTAGTATATTGGGGCATGTGGTCAGCACAGCGCTCTCCTGTCCATTGTCACGTTTCTTGAACTTGGAACCGCTACTAATCGGTCGAGTAGCTCCTCAGTTTGTCTCACTAGGCGCAGTACACTCCGCATTGGTCCCACACAAAGCAAAAATCCCAAGTAGTAGCAGGCAACCGAAACCAGGTCGCACACACAGCAGTCAGCCACAGTGAACACTCAATTATGAAGATGGATGTGCAGATAAATGATTTACCATCAAATACTAATGGAAATATATATATATATATATATATATGAATGATACAACTTCTGGTTCTGTAAACCCTGCATGGGAAGATCTTATCAACAGTATGAATTTGATGCAAGGAAGTGCAGCGTCAGTGTTTATGAATTTGGTGCAAGAAAGTGCAACATCAGTGTTTAAATAAAAAGTGTTACTATTAAACGGAAAAGAGGTTCATAATATGTTGTTCAGTTTATCAAAAATTGCCAATATAGAGGAAAAAACTGTATAATTTTTGGGGACTATACTTGACTACAAGTCAACATTGAACTTTCACATTGAAAACATAACAGTTACCAAGTCAAACGTCATATATCTGCTGGGCAGACTGATGACACATGTAACTTTAGATTATGTAAGAATAGTATCTGTGTTATGGTGAAGATTAGTACTATGGACATACATCAAAAACATAAATGACAATCTTGCAATTCATAAAAATAGCGCTCACAAGAAAGCATCATCAATTTAACCTTATATTTTAAGGAGAAACGAACACCCTTGCCATATATTCGTCGGAGAAATAGATCCCAAGCAAAAGTTTGAGCCATAATTCTTGTAGTGTGCGGTTATAATCTTCTGGATGCACAGTTTTTAAATTTTTGTGAACACCAATAGTTTGTCTTCTGCACTGTAATACTGCAGCCATCTAACACCCAAGCACGAAATATTGTTCAGTGGAGTGAGTAAGAGGTTTGTGAAGTATTGTTTTTACATTGGTAACGTGCTTTGTTCACTGTGTCTAAGGGCATGGTGCCAGAGATCTCTTTGGTTTGAACGTTTTTATGTTGTGATTCACAATTGCACTGTAAATTAATCAAACGAACTAGCATGTCATTACTTAATTGTTAACATCACTGTTGTGCATTATTTTCTTTGAATTTTAAAGTGGGCCCTATTAAAGGGAATTACATTTGCACCAAATTCATAAACACTGAAGCTGCACTTTCTTGCAGCAAATTCGTACTGCTGATATGATCTTCCCATGCAGGATTTACAGAACCAGTAGTTGTATCATTCGTATACACATATTTATTTTCATCAGTATTTTATGCTAAATCATCTATCTACACATCCACCTCCATAATTGAGTGTTCAGTGTGGCTGACTGCTGTGCGTGGGACCTGGTTTCAGTTCCTGGTACTACTAGGAAGGATGTTGATGCCATTCTTGTGACTGCAAAACATGATGCCATTCTTGACCACACAATGATGATGATGCATGACTTGTGTTTGCAAAAGATGATGATGCTGGACATGCGCTTGCAAAAGATGATGCTTGATGTGTGTTTGCAAAAGAAGATGAATGACTTGTACATACAAAGATGTTGATACCATTCTTGTGATTGCATGACTTGTACACACAAAGATGATGATGCATAGCTTGTGTTTGAAGAGGATGATGATGCTTGACACATCGATGCTGCAAAAAATGATGATGCTTGGTGATGATGATGTTTGAGTGTGTTTCCATGATTGTGGCCGATGCATGACGCTTGGTTGGATGGTGGGTTGAGTCGTCAAATTTTTTTTATTTTCTGTATTATAAATGAAGGGATTTAGTGTAGATTTTAATGTGACATCAAGCAGCAAACCAAAAGCCAAAGCTATTAAGATAAAACTATCCAATGATGAGCTGAAAAGTCACAGCTTTCTTCATAATTCTCTTAGTTAAACGCAAATAAGACAGAAAAATAGTAAGCTAAAACAAGGTGGTACTTCACTAATAACTTTATCTATTCCAGCTTTGAGAAACTTGATTCAATATCTTGCAATAAAAAAAGGAGGTTCAGGTTTGAGTAAACACAAAGGCGTTTTTTGCCATTGATTCTAGCTTCTTTGGGCGCAAGTGGGTCGCTGACTGGTGGTGCAGCGGCAATAACGAGCGCTGTACACAAAGAACAGAAAGAATATGCTGAGTTGGCTGAAGAGAAAAGACATAATATAGAAATGAAGAGAAAAAAAGTGGGTGCAAGTTTGTGTATGAAAAAAGTCAAAGAAATGATGCAAAAATATAACCATCCACTAACCAACTTTGATATAAAGAAATTAGTGAACGAACTGAAAAATCACAAATTTTAGAGGAATTTTTGTGACTGATGCAGTGCCACAAAAACCTTCAGAAGCTGAAGTAGGAATTGTTAATCTAGACACATCTGATCTAGTTGGCACTCACTGGATATGTTACTTTTAAAATGGGGATGTAAAATTTGTGTTTTATTCATTCAGTGGTGAAATCCTGAAATTCCTGGTTAACTATTTGAGTGCTGACAATTTGGTTTACCATGTAGAGGGGGTTCAAAATTTTGATCAGTATATATGTGGGCGTTTGTGTTTGCTGGTGTTGAAGTTGTTTACAAATGGTTGATCATTTAGAAAAATTCTTGATATAATAAATGGATATTCTGACAACAAAAAAAAAAGTGGAAGAAGGATTTGAACAGCTTTTAATACAAGGACTTGAACAAGTATTTAAGCTACTATGTGAAGATTTGGGGAAGAAAATTAGAGAATACCAGGAAGAATTGGCACAGGAAGCAAGTGAATCTTTGATGCCGAAAATTAGAAAAGAACAGGAATCTTTGAAGAAAAAATTAAAGAAGAATTAGATGACTCAATTAAGCAATTTTGGGTAGAATTACGTACAATTTTTAATACCGCTCACAGTTAGGTTGCCTTTAAAGATAGATGGCTATTAGTAGTTGCAGAACCTTTAAGTGACTATGATGTTGTTACAAAAAATATTTAGAAAAATAGGTGAAAGCTGAACTTAGCAAATACTACAGCAAAAAGGACTCAGAGAAATTTTTGCTGACTATGTGACCAAAGCTGAACTCAGCAAATACTACAGCAAAAAGGACATACAGAAAAAAAATTTCTGATTGTTATACAAAGCGTGATCTAGCTTCATACATTAAGCAAGTAGGAACAGCTCTGAATAAAATATGTGATAAACAAACTGCCGAATTCACGTTCACAACAGGTGAAGAACAGCTAATGTATAATTTTAAGTACCAATCTGTACAGAAAAAATTATTGTCATTGCAGGAAATGTAAACAGAGATTTGAAATTTGATGATTTTGATATCACAGTAATTGTTTGTTATAAGCTGTATGAAATAAATGATAGTAATCAGTCAATAATAGTGAATAAAGCAAATTTTCTAACTGTAAAATTGAGAAATTCTGTTAAAACTGTACCAGTGGACGCAAAATTAATTTTATTTGGTAAAATAATCCAATGATGGAGAAAATTTGGTGTGTAAAGTGTAATAAATTTACAGCTCTAATTCACTCACAAACATTTATCACAAAAAACGAGCTAACAAGAATTGGTGGCAACTGTGCTGACTGTAACACCAAGGAAAGCAAGTTTGTAAGAAAAGCTGAATATTCGTGAAGAAATTGTGAGCAAACTGCAGAAACCATTGAGAAAAGATTTCCCAAGAAAACCAGTCATGGCTTTTGGCATAGATAATTTGTGATAAGTTGACTTGGTTGAGATGGATTATGGAAACCTAAAAAACATATCAAAAATCAATGAAAATATGCATTATTTGTTGACTGTAATTGACATGTTTGCAAAATTTGTGTGGGCTATTCCTGTTAAAGACAAAACAGGTGAAAATGTGACTAACGCTTTGAAGCATATACTGCAAGAAAGGAAGCCAAAAAATTTGCAGGCAGATAAAGACAAAGAATTCTATAACAAAAACTTCAGAGATTTGATGAAGCTTGAACACATCAATCACTACTCTACTTCTTCAGAAATTAAGGTTCAGCTGTGGAGCGCCTAACAGAACCCTCAAGGAAAAAATGTGGAAACAGTTTGCACTTCAAGGCTATTACAAATGGATCGATTTGTTGCCAAAGTTGATATACAATTACAACAACACTGTGCATAGAACAATAGCCATGAAACAAAAAGATGTGACTGAATGCTAAAGAAAAAGTCTCATGGACTCGGAGCAGAAGCATCCAAGTTTGTTGTTCATGATAAATTTAGAATCTGCAGATTAAAGAGCTTATTTGAGAAAGGATACACAGCAAATTTGTCCACTGAAATTTTTGAAGTTATTAATGTCAGCAACACAAAATCACACACTTATAAGCTGAAGGACACAAGTGGTGAAGAAATTTCAGGTAGTTTCTATTAACAGGAATTAGAGAAGACAAAATTTCCTGATTTTTTCCTCATAGAAAAAGTGTTAAAAAAGAATGGTAATAAAGTGTATGTGAAACAGCCTGGTTTTGATAATTCACACAATAATTGGGTGAATAAAAGAAACGTTATACTATAATTTATAATAATTTAATACTATAATTTATGTGAATATAAAAGTTTAAATTTTTTCTCTGTATTTGTCTGAATTCAGTTTTCGTGTCATATCAACAGTGATAAAGCCGATATCAGTATTCCATGCTTTACTACAAATTTCTCTAAAATCGTTCCACTTATAATCACCACCCACAAATTCGTCGTATGTGTGTTTTAGGTTTATATAATCTTGTCCAAAAATGTTCAGAAAATGTAGATTGTTCTGTGTAAGTTGTCTTGGAATTTTTGAGTACGTTTGCACTAGATAAAAGCAGTCAGTGTTTTTTATGTCAACCTCTAGTAAAATATTCCCTGACTATATCTTGACTTTCAAAAATGAAGTCATCAAACAGAATAATGTAGACATTCATCTAATGGAATAACGTAATTGGTGTGGTTAATAAATGTTGCAATTTTCATTTGGTTTTTTGCTACAGTTTTTTGTATGTTTTTTATAAATCCTAGACATTTCAGTTGATCTAAACTTTTAGAATAAACATACAGATGATTAATTTTGTGCCAATCCAATCACCCAGGTGCCAAAATATGGTTATCAATCATTAATGTTGTTTTCCCAGAGACACTTGGACCGGTTGTTGTACATCGAATAGAATTGGGCAAAAGTTCGCACCTTCTTTTTCAGTTTCATTTCATAGATTCTGACGTTTGGTTCCCATTTTTTATATCACACATAAACAGAATTTTTGAGCTCAGTGGAAAGTCATCAACTTTAGAAAAAGGTTTAATATGCCGATACGAAAGGCATTTACAAAAGGGGGATTGGTTGGTTTTTATTCGACATTGTTGTTGTTGTTGTGGTCTTCAGACCTGAGATTGGTGTGATGCAGCTCTCCATGCTACTCTATCCTGTGCAAGCTTCTTCATTTCCCAGTACCTACTGCAGCCTACATCTTTCTGAATCTGCTTAATGTATTCATCTCTTGGTCTCCGTCTACGATTTTTACCCTCCGCGCTGCCCTCCAATACTAAATTGGTGATCCCTCGATGCCTCAGAACATTTCCTATCAACCGATCCCTTCTTCGAGTCAAGTTGCGCCACAAGCTCCTCTTCTCCCCAATTCTATTCAGTACCTCCTGATTAGTTATGTGATCTACCCATCTAATCTTCAGCATTCTCCTGTAGCACCACATTTCGAAAGCTTCTATTCTCTTCTTGTCTAAACTATTTATTGTCCATGTTTCACTTCCATACTTGGCTACACTCCATACAAATACTTTCAGAAACGACTTCCTGACTTTCAAATCTATACTCGATATTAACAAACTTTTCTTCTTCAGAAACGCTTTCCTTGCCATTGCCAGTCTACATTTTATATCCTCTCTACTTCGACCATCATCAGTTATTTTGCTCCCCAAATAGCAAAATTCCGTACTACTTTAAGTGTCTCATTTCCTAATCTAATTCCCTCAGCATCACCCGACTTAATTCGACTACATTCCATTATCCTCGTTTTGCTTTTGTTGATGTTCATCTTATATCCTCCTTTCAAGACACTGTCCATTCCGTTCAACTGCTCTTCCAAGTCCTTTGCTGTCTCTGACAGAATTACAATGTCATCGGCGAACCTCAAAGTTTTTATTTTTTCTCCATGGATTTTAATACCTACTCCGAACTTTTCTATTGTTTCCTTTACTGCTTGCTCAATATACAGATTGAATAACATCGGGGATAGGCTACAACCCTGTCTCACTTCCTTCCCAAGCACTGCTTCCCTTTCATACCCCTCGACTCTTATAACTGCCATCTACTTTCTGTACAAATTGCAAATAGCGTTTTTCCCTGTATTTTACCCCTGCCATCTTCAGAATTTGAAAGAGAGTATTCCAATCAACATTGTCAAAAGCTTTCTCCAAGTCTACAAATGCTAGAAACCTAGGCTTGCCTTTTCTTAATCTTTCTTCTAAGATAAGTCATAGGGTCAGTATTGCCTCACGTGTTCCAACATTTCTATGGAATCCAAACTGATCTTCCCCAAGGTCGGTTTCTATCAGTTTTTCCATTCGTCTGCAAAGAATTCGCCTTAGTATTTTGCAGCTGTGGCTTATTAAACTGATAGTTCAGTAATATTCACATCTGTCAACACCTGCTTTCTTTGGGATTGGAATTATTATATTCTTCTTGAAGTCTGAGGGTATTTCGCCTGTCTCATACATCTTGCCCACCAGATGGTAGAGTTTTGTAAGGACTGGCTCTCCCAAGGCTGTCGGTAGTTCTGATGGAATGTTGTCTACTCCGGGGGCCTTGTTTCGACTCAGGTCTTTCAGTTCACTGTCAAACTCTTCACGCAGTCTCATATCTCCCATTTCATCTTCATCTACCTCCTCTTCCATTTCCATAATATTGTCCTCAAGTAAGTCGCCCTTGTTTAGACCCTCTATATACTCCTTCCACCTTTCTGCTTTCCCTTCTTTGCTTAGAATTGTGTTTCCAGCAAAGCTCTTGATATTCATGCAAGTGGTTCTCCTTTCTCCAAAGGTCTCTTTAATTTTCCTGTAAGCAGTATCTATCTCACCCCTACTGAGATAAGCCTCTACATCTTTACATTTGTCCTCTAGCCATCCTTGCTTAGCCATTTTGCACTTCCCGTCGATCTCGGTTTTGGGACGTTTGTATTCCTTTTTGCCTGCTTCATTTACTGCATTTTTATATTTTCTCCTTTCATCAATTAAATTCAATATTTCTTCTGTTACCCAAGGGTTTCTACTAGCCCTCGGCTTTTTACCTATTTGATCCTCTGCTGCCTTCACTATTTCATCCCTCAAAGCTACCCATTCTTCTTCTACTGTATTTCTTTCCCCCAGTCCTGTCAATTGTTCCCTTATGCTCTCCCTGAAACTCTGTACAACCTCTGGTTCTTTCGGTTTATGCAGGTCCCATCTCCTTAAATTCCCACCTTTTTGCAATTTCTTCAGTTTTAATCTACAGTTCATAACCAATAGATTGTGGTCAGAGTCCACATCTGCCCCTGGAAATGTCTTACAATTTAAAACCTGGTTCCTAAATCTCTGTCTTACCATTGTATAATCTGTCTGATACCTTTTAGTATCTCCAGGGTTCTTCCATGTATACAACCTTCTTTCATGAGTCTTGAACCAAGTGTTGGCTATGATTAGGTTATGCTCTGCGCAAAATTCTACCAGGCGGCTTCATCTTTCATTTCTTAGCCCCAATCCAGATTCACCTACTACATTTCCTTCTCTCCCTTTTCCTACTGAGGAATTCCAGTCAACCATGACTATTAAATTTTCGTCTCCCTTCACTACCTGAATAATTTCTTTTATCTCATCATACATTTCATCAATTTCTTCTTCATCTGCAGAGCTAGTTGGCATATAAACTTGTGCTACTTTAGTAGGCGTGGGCTTCGTGTCTATCTTGGCCACAATAATGTGTTCACTATGCTGTTTGTAGTAGCTTACCCGTACTCCAATTTTTTTATTCATTATTAAACCTACACCTGCTTTACCCCTATTTGATTTTGTATTTATAACCCTGTATTCACCTGACCAAAAGTCTTGTTCCTCTTGCCACCGAACTTCACTAATTCCCACTATATCTAACTTTAACCCATCGATTTTCCTTTTTAAATTTTCTAACCTACCTGCCCGATTAAGGGATCTGACATTTCACGCTCCGATCCATAGAACGCCAGTTATCTTTCTCCTGATAACGACGTCCTCTTGAGTAGTCCCCGCCCGGAGATCCGAATGGGGGACTATTTTACCTCCGGAATATTTTACCCAAGAAGACGCCATCATCATTTAATCATACAGTAAAGCTGCATGCTGTCGGGAAATATTACGGCTGTAGTTTCCCCTTGCTTTCAGCTGTTCACAGTACCAGAACAGCAAGGCCATTTTGGTTAGTGTTACAGGGCTAGATCACTCAATGATCCAGACTGTTGCCCCTGCAACTACTGAAAAGGCTGCTGCCCCTCTTCAGGAACCACACGTTTGTCTGGCCTCTCAACAGATACCCCTCCGTTGTGGTTGCACCTACGGTACGGCTATCTGTATTGTTGAGGCACGTAAGCCTCCCCACCGACGGCAAGGTCCATGGTTCATGGGGAGGATTCGACATTATTGACGCCAAATATTACAAATGAAAACAAAATGTTTGCATTTTGAGAAAAATGGTGATGTTCATACGTTAACTGTTCCTACTGGACAATATATTCTAAATAATTTATTCAGAAACAACATCCATTCAATGCTGATAATTTTATGATAAAACCAAACAACACCATAAACAGAGTAGAAATTGAGATCACAAACTATAAGCTGCTTTTTGACGGAGAAAATAGTATTGCCTTGTTGTTGGGCTTTAAGAATCTGATTGTTGAACCAGCAGTAAAAGCTATTGCAAAAGAACTACTAAAAATTATTCAACTCGAGAAAGTAAGGTACACTTCAGTTTAGATGATGGTACGTTTGTCAAGCATTCTGAGCATTTCCATTGTGAAATGAACATTATCACATCGTTTAAGCCACAAATGGAACAACTGTCTGGCCATCTACAATTTGGTTGCCCAGTTATATATGAGCCAAAGTATCCCTTATTTTTTTTTTTTTTTTTTGCAGTTCACAATAAAGTGCAAAATCTACATGTCACTATAACTGATGAAAACGACTGTGTGATAGATTTCGCTGGTGCAAGTGTTACTGTTCTTTCAGAAATGTTGTGATACAAAAGTTTTCGTGTAGTAAAGACGAGAATGAATAAAATCGAAAGTTATAAGTGGCAGTCTTTAAAAGTAAAAAAAAAGATTAAAAAGTAATTTAAACTTGCGAAACAAAGGTGTGGAAATAGACGTTAAGGTTGGTGATGGTTGGTTTAACAATAATGCTTACTTGTAGGTGACATTTAATGCTACACACGCAAATATCACAGATTATACAGCATAAGAAGGAAAATCGAATGTAAAATTAGTTGACAATTTTCCAATAATCATCAAAAAAAGAGGCCCCATAATCTATAGGCTAGAACATCTAACATCATCTCTTGCCAATGACATCAGATATGAAGGTAATTTCATTAACTGTGGAAAGTTGCAAAGAAAAGAAAATGAGGTGTTACATCCACTTAAAATGTTTGGTGGATGTCTAAAGACTACAGAAAACTCTTGTGGTCAAGTGATTTAACCATCGCGATTGTTAGTAATGTAAATTCTGGTTACGTGTTGCATTGATGGTTTTCAAAAAAAGATGGTGTTGATGAGAAAGGCACTCGACCAGTTGAAGGTAAAGTGACAATTTCAAGCATCGAAATTCGTGTGCCAGCTGTAAATTACGAGCCAAACTGTGAGCTGGAAATACAAGAAATAGCAAGAATCAATGGGAACAGAAATTCTAAAATAAATGTAACAAATGACTACAATTCTATCGAATTTGATATGCCTTGTTTTGTATTTGTAGTTTTTCGTATCAACAGAAAAGGAAAGCAACCTGATGATTGCATGATCATGTTACTCTGTGTATTTATCTCAAGAATGGTCGAAACGAAATACTTCATGAAGCACTGTGGAACATTAACCCACCTGATACTTGTTTGAAAGCATACAATGCATTCAGAGATTTTAATAGAGTAACTAGAGCGAATAATGGGCTTAAAATTAGTGCATATAGTTTCATTAATTCATATCCAATTTACGTGATCAACATAAGTAGACTCAAAAATGTTGTCACTGCTCAAAACACGACCATGAAATTGTCAGCGACTTTTAATGCACCTGTTCCTGATGACACTTTGATGTACATCATTATGTATGCCAAGAGAAATCTAATATATGATATTAAAATGGTATAATTACTGAGAATTTTTAAGTGATTTTAATGGAATTCTTTATCATGAACTTTATAACCATTGAGTACTTTGCAGCCATTATATATCATAGTCGTTCCTGTCAGCATTTCATAGTCATCGTAGTTCAAAGCTTTGTTATATCTATCAGGTGAAAGAATCTTATACTCACCACCAAGCTCAAGAGATGTTATATAGCCATATTTTGTACACTCCTGGAAATGGAAAAAAGAACACATTCACACCGGTGTGTCAGACCCACCATACTTGCTCCGGACACTGCGAGAGGGCTGTACAAGCAATGATCACACGCACGGCACAACAGACACACCAGGAACCGCGGTGTTGGCCGTCGAATGGCGCTAGCTGCGCAGCATTTGTGCACCGCCGCCGTCAGTGTCAGCCAGTTTGCCGTGGCATACGGAGCTCCATCGCAGTCTTTAACACTGGTAGCATGCCGCGACAGCGTGGACGTGAACCGTATGTGCAGTTGACGGACTTTGAGCGAGGGCGTATAGTGGGCATGCGGGAGGCCGGGTGGACGTACCGCCGAATTGCTCGACACGTGGGGCGTGAGGTCTCCACAGTACATCGATGTTGTCGCCAGTGGTCGGCGGAAGGTGCACGTGCCCGTCGACCTGGGACCGGACCGCAGCGACGCACGGATGCACGCCAAGACCGTAGGATCCTACGCAGTACCGTAGGGGACCGCACCGCCACTTCCCAGCAAATTAGGGACACTGTTGCTCCTGGGGTATCGGCGAGGACCATTCGCAACCGTCTCCATGTAGCTGGGCTACGGTCCCGCACACCGTTAGGCCGTCTTCTGCTCATGCCCCAACATCGTGCAGCCCGCCTCCAGTGGTGTCGCGACAGGCGTGAATGGAGGGACGAATGGAGACGTGTCATCTTGGCGATGAGAGTCGCATCTGCCTTGGTGCCAATGATGGTCGTATGCGTGTTTGGCGCCGTGCAGGTGAGCGCCACAATCAGGACTGCATACGACCGAGGCACACAGGGCCAACACCTGGCATCATGGTGTGGGGAGCGATCTCCTACACTGGCCGTACACCACTGGTGATCGTCGAGGGGACACTGAATAGTGCACGGTACATCCAAACCGTCATTGAACCCATCGTTCTACCATTCCTAGACCGGCAAGGGAACTTGCTGTTCCAACAGGACAATGCATGTCCGCATGTATCCCGTGCCACCCAACGTGCTCTAGAAGGTGTAAGTCAACTACCCTGGCCAGCAAGATCTCCGGATCTGTGCCCCATTGAGCATGTTTGGGACTGGATGAAGCGTCGTCTCACGCGGTCTGCACGTCCAGCACGAACGCTGGTCCAACTGAGGCGCCAGGTGGAAATGGCATGGCAAGCCGTTCCACAGGACTACATCCAGCATCTCTACGATCGTCTCCATGGGAGAATAGCAGCCTGCATTGCTGTGAAAGGTGGATATACACTGTACTAGTGCCGACATTGTGCATGCTCTGTTGCCTGTGTCTATGTGCCTGTGGTTCTGTCAGTGTGATCATGTGATGTATCTGACCCCAGGAATGTGTCAATAAAGTTTCCCCTTCCTGGGACAATGAATTCACGGTGTTCTTATTTCAATTTCCAGGAGTGTATTTACACCTCAAATATTTGTAACTGTGTATGATCGTCCTACTTCTATGTCAGTAAGTTTCTGATGACAGTTTTGCTGATTCAGATTATTGAGTTTCAACTTCAACTGATCTTGTTCCATTTATATATCTACAACTTTTCTTCAATGGACAAAAAAGTGGGCGCAGAAAAAGCCATTGTAAAAAAAGCAGTTGCAAAAAAGCGCTGGAAAAAAGCGGCTTCATTTTTTTATCAGAAAATTTATGTGGAAATATTTTCTCTTCGATTGCTCTTAAAAGCGATTTCTCTTGAGTTGCTCTTCGAAATTTTGCAGAGGAAACAATGTGGCAGCATTTTAAGATAAAATTACGTGAAAAATTTGCACTTGTATTGCTCTTTGAATATTTTCTCTTAATTTTCACTTGGAAATTTTGAAGAAGAAATAATGTGGAAGCATTTTAAGAGAAAACAATGAGAATTTTTTTTTTGACTTGGATTGCTCTTTAAAAGTTTTCTCTTAATTTTCACTTGGAAATTTCGAAAAGGAAATTATGTGGAAGCATTTTAAAAGAAAACTAAGTGAAAAATTTTCCTTTCATTTTTCACTAGTTTGTCCGCAACCGCCCCACTTACTATTCAGGAGACTTGGGCTAAACATGTCTTCTGCTGCTTTTATTCGTGAATTGGATATGGCCCTCGCAGGTGAATTAAGCATTGGACTATCAGTGTATGTAGATAACATTTTAATTTTGTAAGAGTCTGGGCAGATCATAATTATGTATTAATTCAGTTATTAGGCATATTGTCTGAACAAGTAGACACAATCGCGAATGTCAAAAAATCACAGTTTGGTCGATGCAATATCAAGTTTGTGGGCCACATTATCTCAGCAAATGGGATTCCCCTAGATCTGGACAAGATACAGCCAGTTAAAGAATATCTGGTTCCCAAAAATAAGATGCAACTTAGGGTCTTTATTGGGTTTTATAAACGTTTTTATAGAATAAGAGGCAACTTAGGGTCTATCTTGGGTTAATAAATTTATAAAAACGTTTTATGGTATTTTCTCTACCCCTCGATCGTGTTGTTTGACTGGGAAAATCGATGTTTGAAAGTGGAATGTGCAGATTCACAGAAAATTTGATGATTTTAAAAATGCCTTAGTGAATGCAACAATTTCGGCACACCCAGATTTGAGTAAGACATTCCGTTTGATATCTGATGTTTCGGGAATGGGAATCAGTGCAGTTTTGTTCCAAGAACCAGAAAGTGGATCTCTGTCGTCTTGGAGGACCATAGCATTCACAGTTCGCATTCTGTCTCGATCTGAAAGAAATTATTCGATAACTGGATTAAAGGCTCTCACCATTGTGTGGGCATTCACAATAGTTAGATTCTTGTTATCTGAGAGAACTACTAAACCATACAAACACCGATGCATGTTGCAGTTCTTAATGTCTGCAAAGTTGGTTCAGGGCAGATTATATCATTGCTCACTTTATCTCCAGGAATCTAGATTTATTGTAATAGCTGACATCTTGTTCAACATTCCAGACACTCTTTGCAAGGAATGCAGAGAGAGCGCGATTTTACCCTGCCGTTCTTAAAAAATGTGGCATTTGGGAAATATGTGACCAACCTCATTGGAACATATCGAGCTTGAGTAAAATAAGGATCCTATATTAAAAATATTAAAAGAGCTAAGGAGAAATGGTATGCAAAGGAAAATGTGGCTCAAAGGCAGTGCTATTTAGTCTCGAATGATTTCTTATATAAAAAAGAGATATGGGTAATTCTAGATAGCTTTTAATCATTTGTGATGAGTTGAAGTCCTTTGGTATATTTACCTCAGCTATGGTCACTTTGGGGCACTTACATATTTTAACGAATTGAAAGAAGCATGCTATTTTAAAAACATGCTGAAGGGGATTCACCAAGTGCTAACTATGTGTAAATCTTGCCAGAAAGCAAAGGCAATATCATATGCTGAACTCATTTATCCCATTATTCCAAGCAGATTACAGGACCTAGAGAAGATGTGTTTACTAGGACCTATTAATCGAACTAGTCAGATTATTCTTTCAGTTTTGTTGCCATTGAACTAAGGTCCAAATCTATGACTTTTGTGTTATTATGGAAAGCTACAGAAAAAAACGATGACTGCTGAATCAAAAAATTTTTCCTATGAAAAGTTTGGCCAGTTAAATATGTAATTTCTAACAATGCACCTCATGCCGCTGGTAAGGAGATGATTAGGGAAACTATACAGACTCTACTGTTTCAGGAAACACAGAACATAGGACATACACAGTCGATTATCTCAGAACATTATGAATGAATTTCCAAATGAAACCAGGGATGCTTCCCTCAGTCTTGGTGTTGAAGGACCCAGAGCCTCCCAATCAGATAAAGGAGATTATTCAGTGGCCAAAGAAGTGCCGACTTCACCAATCCTTTATCACAGGTATGGCCCTGAAAAATCTAAGGCAGGCAGAATAACAAAGGGTAAAGAATTACAATAAATGGGCGAGATAGATCACTTTCCATGTAGGCCAGAAAGTGTTGGTATACTCTTACTGAATAACTAATAAAGGTAATGCCCTGTGCAAGAAATTTATATGGAATTTCAATGGACCATACAAAATATGGAGAATTCCTGACTCAAATATCGTTGAAATAGAAACGATATGGTAGAAACAGAAACGATTCAGATGCAAAAATCCCGCAGACTGTATCGCACCTCATATGTCAAGCAGTGTGTGGAATAAAATTACAATGTGAGCATAGATTAGAGGAGGAAGTATGCTCAGACAGTAGCCATAAATCTGTAAATACATGGTGAGTGAAAATGATCTAGATTCTGTTGCTTGAAGATGTGTTAGGTTTATTCTCTTATATGTGTGACATTGGTAGACTAAGTAATGATGAGTGAGAAGTTTTTTTCCTCTTTGATTAATGATTATATATTTTGCAGTGAGTCCTTAACATAGATATGTTAATGGGTGTTGTAAGATTCAGGAATGAAACTAAGAGCTCGTATGTTAATATGCAGTGTTGTTCCCATTTAAAGATAAGATGTGAGTGACGAATGAAAAAAGCTATGGGGAACATCAAGACGACTATCATAAAATCGGTATGTAATGAGGAAAGAGATGACATGGATAATAAAGGT
Organism: Schistocerca serialis cubense; assembly: GCF_023864345.2. Taxonomy (NCBI): domain Eukaryota; kingdom Metazoa; phylum Arthropoda; class Insecta; order Orthoptera; family Acrididae; genus Schistocerca; species Schistocerca serialis. The sequence continues at coordinate 427,783,396 of NC_064646.1, forward strand.
CAGGTTCAGAGAGACAAAACAAGATAATTACGCTAACAGGTGTATCTTGGTTCCACTTATTTTGTCTATTGTTGATGATACACTGCCCAGTCACATTAATGTTATCACCTGTCAAAAGCCTAAATAGGAGTCTTTTGTTTCTACTGTAAAGCTAGTCCTGGCACATTTTCTTCTCACACAGTGTGACTTCATGAGAGAGATCGAAAATGTATTTCTCAGTACACACACACACACACACACACACACACACACACAGATACAAAAAAATATGACCTATTTGTATATATATAAACTGCTCATATTTCTTGCATCTGTTCCTTTACTACCACTAGCCTCTCGGAAGGCAGTGTGTCGTATCTTTCCTTTATTATGATTCCAGTAATTGGGCACCTGCGTCATTCCCATATCCTTGTTCCATCATTTAAGCTATGTAGAGCGTTATGGAAACGAATATTATGAGGTTTTTTTTTCAGAATAGCCAGTAGCTAACTGTTTGCTGCTGCAGTTTCATCTGCTGCTCCAGTTTCGCATATACCCGGACTGGAAATAAAAATGCATAGATGTCTAGCTAAGCCTTCAGAGCTGGTACAATAGCAGGTAAAAGAGTTAAACTGGCAGGTGATGACTTCGCATCTTTGGTGCCTTCTGCAACCATAGAAGAGTGGAAGCAGTTAGACTTGTGTACAAAAAAGAGCTTCTGTTCTCTTCTAGCTTGGTAAATACAGACAAATCTGTGGTCAGCCCACAGATGGAGGTATTTGAATAATGAAAGGTGTGAATTTGAATCACTTTTATTTCAGTACATTTAGTAATCATGAGTAATTATGCTATTTATCCTAATTTTGTATGGTGGTTTAATATCATTCTCGAGTTTCTTACAAGGGAAACTCCCCATCAGCCCCCTCCCCCCCCCCCTTCAGATTTAGTGGTGAAATGGCCCATCAAAAACTGAATACAGATCAAGCATTAAAATAGGATGAAGGTGTCCTGAGCTGTGGAAAAAAGAAGCAAAATAAGAACACTGAATGGTCCAAATTTAATAAGTGCAATACTGAACAACGTTAACGACCGTCGTGCCATGGCTGCGTGGTCATGGTGATATATTGTAAAGGGGGAGAAAAGGCTTCAAATCTCCTTCGTACCCCATATTCGCTGTATTTAAATTTGTGTATGTTTCGCGGTGTAATGGCTATTTGCAATGCTTTTTTTTCTAAAAAACGTTTGAGAATACTCCGACATTGGATACAATGCAGCGAAAATTACTTATAACTGACGCATGGGATACCACGCATCAGCTTTTAGCCATGACGTCATCAACATCATCATGGTAGCGGGACCGTAGAGACACCTATCGGTAGCTTGGCGTTTGAGCGTACGCATATCTGGTTAGCACTACCGTTGCCCACTATTAGCAGGCGAGGGCACTACATGCTTGTCGCACTGGCTGCCAGTGATTCAGTTGTCGAGAACGGTAGCTGCAGCTTCGAAATGCTTGAAACAGTCAATGACATCGCTTTTTCAATCAAAAACTGCACTTGTATTGTTAGTATTGCAATTGCCAACACGGAAAAATGAAATAAAAAATTTACGTCCGTGAAATAAATCTATGGCACTCTTGCAAGTTCTCAACATCGTTAAAAAATTACTTTGTCGACGAAAAAGTTTAGGGGTACGCATCCCACAGCTTTCCCCCAGAAAAACAGCACTAGCTACTTGCAACAGCGACGTATAACGAAGGGACGTCCAGACGTGGGTACTTCCTTTTTGTTGTACCACATTGCGTTCCGTTTTGGGAATTTCGACTATCGAATTCCTTCGTTGCAACATCGTTCACATCTGTTTTTATTGTTTTCATTTCTGTGAGAGGTCTATGCGGGATGTCATTTACTTGCAACGGTAATACATTCTTACCACATGACTCATATTCTGCACTGAATAGTGAAAGCTGCTTAGACCTCTCACAGAAATGAAAATAACAAATAAACGGGTGTGAACTATGTTACAACGAAAGAATTCGAGAGTAAAAGCTTCCAAAACGGAACGCAAGAGGTGTAACATGTAGCACCTGTGTTAAACGAATGGGAGGTACGTACATCTGGAGATCGCTTCATTACACGTAGCTGTTACAATTAGACATTACACCACGACACATACACAAATTTTAATACAGCGAAGAGACACGCCAATGACCGGACAGACAGTCCGTAATTCTGTGAGGAAAACAAAAAGAAGAAAGGCACGTACGAGCCAGATCTGAACCCGAATCTCGCCCTACACAGTCTCTCACCATGGCCACACAACCTCGACACGACGGTCACTAACTCTGCTTGATACTGCACTTATTAAATTTGGACCATTTACTGTTTCTACTTTGCTTCATTCTTCCACAGTTCTGGTTTCATGCTTGATCTGTGTTCAGTTTTTGAAAGCCGGTGTTGTGCAGCCGTGGTCGTGTGCCACGTGGTCGGTGGTGGAGTCGAGGGCCCTTTGTTAACCTATGACAAAAGTGTGCACCTTCAGTGCGTAAGTGATACATGAAACGCATTCCAAATTTCTGTGTATTTGTGTTACAAATTGATTCTTTTTCATTGTAGTTTCTCAAGCAAGTGTGGCCAGTGTAGCATGTACAGCATTTTTACAATCAGTCAGTAGAATGACCTCAATTTGTACCGGTAGCGTGGAAAATATGTTTGTTGAGCAAAATTATTTTTGAAGCAAGAATTGAACACTTTAAAGTACATTTGTAGTTTGTAGAACTTGATTACTTTTTGTTTTCCCTTCATTAATATTAAAACAAATGCTCAAGTATCCAGTATTCGTGGATTGTTTGTAGGCTTTCTTATATTTCTGTAAATTTTATCGTAGTTATAAACAGAATTTTCTTTGTATGTATTGTGACATGTGCAAACACATGTGCATCAGTCCACGACCTATCTCACAACTCAAGCTAAGATACTTCCTGCTGGGTAGCCATTGGGTTTTGCGATAGTTTTCGTAATAGTGGTAGTGCAGTTTTTATTCCGGCGTGTTATGGTGTGGGAGTGTGTAAGAGAACTAGATTCACTGTCCTAATTCCTGTCATCTTGGTGCACTGTTTGAACCTTTGTGTAGAGTAGAGGACCGCGTTAACTATTATTGTTGTAGATGTTGTTGTTTTGCCTATACTTGAGGCACAGTCAATCAAATCGTTTAAGAATCCATTTGGCCCATATCTTGAAAAGTAATTCACAATTTCTGTATTGCAATATCATCCCCTTTTCTTAGTATAGTTGTGAAGGAGTCAGTTGAAAACCTCATTAGTAATTAGACACCCTATTCTGTCTCCTCATTTAATATGTTGAATGTAAAAGATAGTTATCTGTTGGATAATTCTTTTAAAATATTATCAGATGCAAGCTGTGAGAGGGCCTAGAATTAAATCTTAAATGAAAGATGTTCTCTTCAACCTGAAATAAATATTTAAATCTATCCCCCATTTGAACAATTTTAACAGTAATACAGCCATAATTAAATGACCTGCTGCTATATCAGAACCACTTTCACGTTACATGAATATGTCACCAGAAGTCTGTTTCTATTTCAAAAGCAAACCATTGTATAAAAAGAGCAGTATCTGGTGTACTGGATAGAAGTCCGAATATTTTTATTGGTGACTAAGAACAGTGTACTGAACGTACTGAACAACGTTGCATCACTATTTATTTCATTTTCAGACTAATATTTATAGCTAATAGGCGTAGTATGACTTAGATCTCCAAGTATGCATGTCAAGAGCAAGACATTTTCCCTGAGCAGTAGGTCAAGCTCTGAAGTGTAGACACGCCAATGCAAAACAGTTAGCCTATACTGATAGATATAGTTCACTTGGCGATGAAGTTACGACTGTGCAGAAAACATTAGGTAGGATATTATGTGACTCGTTAGTGATAAAACTGTTCACTGCGGAAAAAAAACAGCCAACGCACTGTGTGTGTACATATTAAGGTACCACATATAAAAATTTCTAAACTTATACCCATTTCACACTGTATATATGAAGTGGAAAACTATTGACCATGTGCTTTGTTATCCATTTCTCTAGAAGTAACAGTGACAGTCATGAAAAATAGATTAACAAGTTACCTTGAAAAGTTCTGTCTCTTTTCTGTAAACCAAGACTGTTTTCACAGACGCACGAGTACAGAATCATCTACTACGCAATTCATTTTACACCTACATCTCCATGTACATCTATACCCTGCATACAACCATGAGGTGCATGGCAGTGTCATCGTACCAGTTGTTACGCTTTCTTCCTATTCTGTTCACGTATGAAGCGTGGGAAAAATGACTGTTCGAATGCCTCTGTGTAGGAAGTAATTATTCTAGTCTTATCCTCGCGATTCCTATGTGAGTGATACGTAGAGGATTGAGCTTAGAGATAGAAAGTTTTGGTTCAGCTATGTACTGAGCAAGGTAGTTAGGACTGAATAGACGAGCGCAGCCTTGCAGCACCATGAAGTCGGCCGACGTCCACACGACGCCGCTCCGCCACGCTGTATTCGGTGATATTGCGCCTGCTCCGGGCACTGATTAATTTGTTGGATCACGTCGGGAAAGTTTCCACGAGGGTTTCATGGGCCGTGTATTGTAGAATTCTTCTCACACTTCGCGTTACGCCTGGGTCAGTCGATAGGAATTACTTTTGAGTTATCGCGCTTTACTCCACGCAAACGCAATTTATTAGCACTGCCAGATAGGAGAGTCTTGTAATGTGATGATTGAAGGTCGGGAATTAAAATAAATTTGTGCTAATCGACTGCATCTCTTTTCAATCAAGTAGTTGAAATCCCAAGTCACTTTCTTAATTAATTTTATGTTCAACATTTGCATCTGGTGTTCAATAGCTGAATATAACATCAATGTGCACCCCTTTTTAATTAAAAGTGATCAATTCTGAATAAATTAATGTCAACACTGCCACCGCAGTTCAATCAGGAGTCACAGGGCCATATTACTTTTTTGCGTTATCCGATATTGCGGCAGTTTTGCACTCTCTGTTGATCTGTTAGTCAATTAGTTGGGGTGAACACACGCCAAAACCAGCTATGTGACCGGTGGTGTGCTACAGTAGTACTACACTTTGTTTTACACCTATTATGCAGTAATTTCTGTTTCTGTAGAAGTTTATTTGCAGTGAATGTATACAATGGAGGTTACTTCCATTATGAACTGTTCTTCTGGGTACATATATATCCCCTGTGTGGCCGACGATCCTTTTAAACTTGAGCCAGATTTCCTGTATGTGCTCATGACCTGAGTTGAAAGTTTCAATTTCTTCATTGAGATATGACACCACTGATTTTTTATCTAGTTTACTGAAGACATATGTCTTTCTTCTTGTTTTAGTTGTCCTTAGTACTTTGGTAACAACTGTTACCACAACCCGTCGTGGTTACTGATACCAGTTTTTGTGTGGGCATCCTCCAAGATGTCAGGTCAATTTGTTGCCATTTGATTCAATATATTTCTATCATGAGTGGTTTCATAACTACCTTATGTAGGTAGTTTTCAGAGAAGGCATTTAGTAATGTTTCATTGTACACTACCGGACATTAAAATTGCTACACCACGAAGATGACGTGCTACAGACGCGAAATTTAACCGACAGGGGGTAGATGCTATGATATGCATATGATTAGCTTTTCAGAGCATTCACACAAGGCTGGCGCCGGTGGCGACACCTACAACGTGTTGACATGAGGAAAGTTTCCAACCGATTTCTCATACACAAACAGCAGTTGACCGGCGTTGCCTGGTGAAACGTTGTTGTGATGACTCGTGTAAGGAGGAGAAATGCGTACCATCACGTTTCCGACTTTGATAAAGGTCGGATTGTAGCCTATCGCGATTTTGGTTTATCGTATCGCGACATTACTGCTCACGTTGGTCGAGATCCAATGACTGTTAGCAGAATATGGAATTGGTGGGTTCAGTAGGGTAATACGGAACGCCGTGCTGGATCCCAACAGCCTCGTATCACTAGCAGTCGAGATGACAGGCATCTTATCCGCATGGCTGTAACGGATCGTGCAGCCAAGTCTCGATCCCTGAGTCAATAGATGGGCACATTTGCAAGACAACAACAATCTGCACGAACAATTCGACGACGTTTGCAGCAGCATGGACTATCAGCTCGGAAACCATGGCTGCGGTTACTCTTGACGCTGCATCACAGACAGGAGCGCCTGCGATGGTGTACTCAACGACAAACCTGGGTGCACGAATGGCAAAACGTCATTTTTTCGGATGAATCCGGGTTCTGTTTACAGCATCATGATGGTCGCATCCATGTTTGGCGACATCGCGGTGAACGCACATTGGAAGCGTGTATTCGTCATCGCCATACTGACGTATCATCCGGCGTAATGGTATGGGGTGCCATTGGTTACACGTCTCGGTCATCTCTTGTTCGCACTGACGGCACTTTGAACAGTGGACGTTACATTCAAGCTCTGTTTGACTCAGTGCGCTGGCGTATCAAGGCCGTTATTACGGCCAGAGGTGGTTGTTCTGGGTACTGATTTCTCAGGATCTGTGCAGGCAAATTGCGTGAAAATGTAATCACATGTCAGTTCTAGTATGATATATTTCTCCAATGAATACCCATTTATCATCTGCACTTCTTCTTGTTGTAAGAATTTTAATGGCCAGTAGTGTATGTTGTATCACACCCACCACTAACAAAACTATAATTGACAGTATTGGATCACTGTTTGTATACACGACCATGTCGCAGTTGGTAAAACTGTAATCTCCACCGATGAATAAAGTATGACTGGGGATCATACGTACAAGTGAATTGAGGTTTTCTCTAAAGTTTTCGGTTACATCAGTAGATGAGTCTAATGAGTGATAAAGGGAGCAAATTATCATTGTATGCCCACCCCTGATATTGAGTCTTGCCCAAATAATCCAACATGCAACGTCAATTTCTATCTCGGTGGATTTGAGTTTCTTGTCTACTGCAATAAAAACACCACCACCATTTTCCATTTGCCTATCCTTTCTATATACAATCAAATATTCCCCAAAAACCTCACTGTTATCAATTTCAAGTTTCAACCAGCTTTCTGCACCTAATATTATGTGAGCTTCGCCGCTTTTCATGAGCTCTTCAAACTCTGGCACTTTTTTGCAAATGTTTCGACAGTTTACCATTAGGATTTTAATGCTCTCAGCTGTGACAGGCATTTCTTTCGATCTTACACTGATACTTCTGTGTTTCCTACAGCTATCGTCCTTTGGATTGGATGGAGAGTCGCCAAACAAAAAAAAAAAAAAATCGTTGTGTGCACCTCATACACAATCAGCTATCTGAGTAGCAGCCTCTGATATGCAGTGCACACCTGACCAATTTAGGGTGACCCTAAGGTTCTCAACCCTGTAGCGAAAGTCCTCAAAGTTGCAGCCTAGCTTTTCACAAAACCTTCGAAATCTCTGGTTCAGTCTTCCACTTGACTCAGAACCAGAGGGCCCAGTCAGTTCTGGGAACAATGCTGAAAATTGTGAGCCTTGTTGAAACTCCATGTACAAAGCTGGTGTTCTCAACCTTCTCTATCACTCGCTAGAATGTCCCAAGAATAACCTCAGAGCCCAGAGAAAAGGCATCGTTTGCTCCAGTGTGTGCCACAATCTGCAGTTGGTTGCACCCTGTTCCCTCAATGGCTACCGAAACAGCCTCTTCAACATGCTGGATGTGGCCTCCAGGCATACCAACTGAGTGCACCTGGTGTTCTTTCCTGCCCCTCACTGCCATCTCATTGACTTATCGAAGGCATTCAGTACTGTCAAACGTGGTATATTGCTACATAAATTAAAAGGTGTTGGTATATGAGTAGTTGTGACGAAATATTTCGGTTATATCTCCAAAATAGGAGACAGGTGATGAGACAGGTGAAGAACTCTTCTCAGGTGATCAGCCTAATGGTAGCGTCGTCTTGTCGCAACTTTTCGATGAGTTTCGTATCCATCATCCTCAAGCGAGGCGCCAGGATGCTGTGCTGCACATATTATATAGTTATTTGACCGCTGTCCTCTTCTGCAGACAGGCCAATCACGCGCCTCTGGAAACGGGTGCTGAGCAGCGCGGCCAGTGGTGGGTGATCACGGTGCGGCTCTGGTGCAGGCGTCGAGTTCTGATCGCTGTCCATTCTGTCCGCAGACACCACCACCTTCAGAACGGAGCGTTCCTGACGTATCATCTCAAGTGCGGAATCACATGCTGCACTGAAATCTGCTATACTGGTTGACCAGGTTGTTGTGGAGATGTATTTCCACTGCCTCCTTGAAGACAGAGTCTCAGAATCTGTTGGCACTGCATATCTTCTTCGTTTCTTCAAAGTTGAAGATCTGCACCTAATTAATGCTATGCACTGTTACCGCGGACTTGCTTATTTGTCCTAAGCGCATGTTTCTGGTGTGCTCTGTACAACGCTGTGATATACTGCATTGTGTTTGCCCAATGTACTGCCTTCCACATTCGCACTCGGTACTGTAGATGCCCTGTGTCTGTAATCCTAAAGGGTCTTTGCTCGAGCCAAATATGTCCTTTACTTTTCGCATTGCTTTTTCTGTATTCTTGAGATTTTGGCTGTTGACTGTCCAGCACAGGGGTTGTCCTCCTGCCTTTTGTCTGTCTGTAACGCGAGTCTTATCTGCGTCTCGCCGTAGCCGTTTTTTCGGGAAGTTTCCCACAGATGCTGCAACTCCTGCGGCCAACTCTTCCTGTCGTAGATGGACCTGGCTATATGTACCAACGTGTTTAGTACCGAGTTGCGTTGTGCTGGATGGTGGTAACTCCCTGCATTAAGATAAAGGTCCGTGTGCGTATTTTTCCTGTAAACTAAGTTTCACAGCATACCATCCGGATTTCTCTTGATTAAAATGTCCAGGAAGGGTAAGCTACTTCCACGGTGAACTGAATGTTTTCATTATACCACTGAGATGACACAGAAACTCCTGTAGGTTTTCCTTGTCATGTGGTCACACCACAAAAGTGTTGCCAACGTATCTATAGAACATCTTTGGTTTCAGCAGGGCGGTATCCAGTGCTACATCTTCAAAGTGCTCCATGTGAAGGTTGGCAATACCTGGAAGTAAAGGGGAACCCACGGCAACCCCCTCTATTCGTTCATAGAATTTCCCATCACATTTGAAATAGGTGGTAGTTAGCACGTGACAGAAGAGTCTGATTGTTTCTACATCAAAGTGTCCCTCGAGAAGCGCAACAAATCGTTCAGGTTGTGCAAAGGACGTAACATCAAAGCTGACTGATAAGTCCTTCTCATCTATCCACAGCTCTTGGAGTACCTTAACAAATTCTGTTGAGTTCTTGATGTGGTTTGGGCAGTGACTAACAAGTGGTTTTAGAAGTTGTGCTAGATGCTTGGCTATCCCAAATGAAGGTGAGTTTATGGTGTTCAGTATCGGACGTAATGGAACCTTCTCCTTATGGATCTTCAGGAGGCTATATAGTCTTGAAGGCGCTGGTGCCCTGGGGTAAAGCCTTCTGATGGTGTTTCTGTCTAGTCCCGAGCTGTTGAGAAGATCTATGTTCTTATGTGTGACTGCAGTAGTCGCGTCTTTCCTCACTTGTTTGTATGCAAAGTCTTGATCTTTCGCCAGTGATCTTCTGTCTACAGTAGTACAGTCCCATTGCCTTTATGTGCTGTTAAGACCACTATATCTTTGTCATCACGGATGGCTAGCAGCGCCTTGTGTTTTGCTGCCGAGATGTTGTTCTCTGGTTATCTTTCTAGAGTATTGTGCAAGTCTCCCTCTTCACTTCTTCAGCGGCCTCTGAAGTGGGCCTACGATGGCTTGCTTGATGTTGCTGATGATGTCACGTTTTTGTAACGTTCTAGGAACTGGAGCAAAGTTCAGTCTTTTCCACAGCACAGAGATTGTTGACTCATCCAGTTCTCTCTCAGTCAGTTTGATGACTTTCTTAGCACTGTTGGATTTGTCTTCCTGCTGCTGAGCCCATGGAAGTCAGACAAACTTGTTGCATTGTTTCTTACTGTTTTTCGTCTTGTGGAGGTCACTACCTGCGTAAGTGTTACCATCTAGCCATTACCAGGTATGAACTGGCAGACCAGAAGCCATGTATAAGAGGTGAGACAGCAAGTTCCTTATGTTCTTGTCGTGTTCCATTCTAATAATACGGACGTGCTCCCATACCAACTGGCGCGTTTCCTGTCTTGGTCGTGTTGACGGGATGCTGTAGCTTAGCAAATTGAGGCATCACATCCTTATCCTGACACTTTAGCAAGACAGACAACCTGCTGAGCTGCTTCCCCTTCTTGAATCGTAGTTTCTGCAGCATCTTGTGGTTGTGCTGGCTATCTTCCCCGTAGAGGTGTGATAAATGAGACTGCAGGCTTTCTCGACGTATTACAATGATGAACTCTTGTCGGGTGTTCAGTTGAGTGGTGACACCGTCTTGTCGCAACGTTTCGATGAGTTTCGTACCCGTCATCCTCAAGTGAGGTGTCGAAATGCTCTCACTCTCATCTGTTATTTTCCCCTTTTTGGGAAAGTGTGTTGAGGAGCTTGTAGCCTCTTGGCTTTTACTCCACGTGTTTCTATGATTTTTGTATGTCTGCATAGCGTGATGAATGTTCTGTGTGTGTCTGGCACTTGCCTGAGGATGGCGAGATGAATGATTTTATGGGGGAGGGAACACGATTAAGGACTGGAGATAGGGATTTTCCCTTCGAGTTAGTCATCGAAGATCGTCATTGGGTGTTTGTGTTTGTCACTGGACATATCATGCCTACCTAGGGAGTGGATGAGGTCATTTCCTGATCTGAAAGAGCTCTCATAAAAGGCTCTTGCGTTTTTGGAAACGCTCTTTTAGGAAGGGGATTTAAGCTGCCGTGTGCAGATCATCAGTGGGGAATCCCAGAGGTAGATGCTGTGCCCTTGTGAGGACGCAGTTCTGCAACCTCTGCAGTCAGATACTGCTTTGCATGTATCCCCAGACTGGGCATCCATACTGCATTACTGGCCATATAAGGGCCTGATATACATTTACTCCTACAGAGCAGGGAAGGGAGCTGGTTGTGTTGAGGATTAGGTATGGGATGGACATTCTGGCACAGACCTTCCTCTAGACCTAATCTACGTGGGGCTTCCACATAAGACAAGAGTCCAAGATACTTGGCGGTTCTGCGGTGGGGAAGTTGGGTTCCGTTTAGGTGGAGGTAGAGGGGGAGGCGATGAGGGGATCCGCACCTTCCGAGTCTTCAGGTGAACAGCATAGCCTGCGTCTTCTCAGAGCTGATGGGCCCAAGTTTCTGTGTCATCTAAAACCCTTTGTAGCCTACAGATGACCAGATCCTTGTTCGCATTACGGGTGTGGAACACTGTGTCATCTGCATATTGTGCGGTGTGCACCTGGGGGACCGCTGGTATGTCCACAATGTACAAACTGTACAATATGGGCCCCAGAACCGATCCCTGCAGTACCCCAGCATGAATACATCTTTTTGTGGAGGTGGCTGTTTCTACGTTAACAGAGAAAGTTCTATCCGTGAGATAGCTTTTAATTTGGTTAACTATGCTCCTGGGGAACCCTTGTGTGTAAAACTTGTAGAGTAGCCCCCTGTGCCACACTGAGTCAAAGGCTTTGACCACATCTAGTAGTACCATCCCGCAGCAGCCTCTATGGTTGAAGCCCTCTGTTGCTGCTTCAACCATACTCATGATCTGTTGTGGGGCAGAGTGGTTCTGCTAGAATCTGGATTGGAAATTCGGTAGAAGTTGCTCTCTGGTAATATGTTCCTGTTTGGATATTGGCAGCAGGAGCTCACTGATCTTGCTGAGAGCTGGCAATAGGCTAATCGGCCTGTAGTGCTGCAGGAATAGAGAGGGTCTTTCCCCGGTTTGTGTGTCGCGACCACTTCTGTGTGTTTCCAGCAAGCTGGGAACTAGTGGGAATGAGTAATCTCATTGAAGACGTTCGTGAGGTGTGTGATCACTGAGAGCAGGAGGTTTCTAACTAACTGATTGGTGACAATGTTGTGTCCTGGCCCCCCCCCCCTTTTTTTTTTTTTTTTTTTTTTTTTTTAAGGGACCTAATTATTTTTGGCATGTCTTCAGCAGCAAAAAGTGGGGGGGTGGCCTCTTCCGCTGCCTGCAAGATGGTGCCTGTTAGGTCTTTGTAGCGCTTGTTCTGCTGTTTCGGCAGTAGGTGGCGGAGGGCGAGCGATATTCGAGGTGACAGCTTCTTGGTATCGCTTCCAATCTGTGCGTACTGCGGGAATGCTAGCCATTCTCCCACATCTACCTCGAAATGACAGGATTGTGGTTGGAGGACATTTACAGCCACAAACACTGTGATCCTCCTAGTGAGAGCTACATCTAATACATCGGGCCTACCTCCATTTTTGGAAAAGTGAGTGGGCTCAACTGGACACCATGTTTCAAAGTGGTGGTTGTGCACTGGTTGTTGCAATTTGGCGCCTGCTCTGGAGGTTATTCTAGAGTTCCAGTCTGGGTGCTTGGCACTGAAGTCGCCTCCGATTAGGAGCTGCTATATCTCCTTCATCGACCTCATCATTTGGGGGTCGGTAGATTACAAATACTATTAGGAGTATGGTGGCAGTGGTTACTTCTACTGCCACTGCTTCAATTTTATTGGTAGCTGGTATGTATACATGGTGGTGAGGGATCCCTCTTTTTATGTATATGGCCAATCTTCCACCTTGGGTTGGCCTATCTACACAGTAACTATAGTAATTGGGAACTATCACTTTGATTCCCAGCTTGAGGTGTGTTTACACCATCATGTATATGTCGATTGAGAACGCCTTCATGAGTTCCCTGAATTCGATCACTTGATTAACAAGGCCATCTGCGTTAAAGGCGCAGATTGTCAGGCCTCGGATATTTGGTCATTTATCCATGATGAGGTTTTGCTGCTGTTGATGAGGTCAGCAGGGGGAAGCGACTGCTGGACTGCTACCTGGAGGGTGACGAGGATCTGTGTGTTCTGCTTCTGGGCCTCCCTGAATTCCTTCATCATCTCCATAACAAGGTTTATAATCTGGACAATAATGTCCAATAGCTGATCTGAGGAGGGGGATTGGGAGGCTGCTGCTGCAGCTTGTATTTGGGTTCCCTAGAGCTTTCTCTGTTATAGTGAACATGGTCGTTGTTGTGTTGTCTTCCCTAGTGTTGTTCTTGCGTCTGTGTCTGGTGTTGTGGTGATAGGGTTACGTTTTCATGGCTTCTTCAAGGAGAAACCACTTCCACGTACGTTGCCCTTGGTGTGTCTGGTCTTAGTTTTACCCAAGTCTTGTCCGTGTGTGTTGTTGTTCCTTTGTGTTTCTGGGTGGGACGGTGGTGTCTTGTTTGCATGTGTGTGGGGCGGCCTTTGCGCCCTTTGCCTGCTGTGTGTGTCTTTTGTGGACTTCACACCCTTAGTAACCCACTGTGTGGTTTTTGCCACATAGTACACACCTTATTTGTGGGTCCGTGAATTTGATTGTATATTCTCTGGTGTTGTGGGGCTCGGTGCACTTCCTGCAGCGCACCGCCATATTACAGTATGTGGCTATGTGGTTCAATCCCTGACACCTGAAGCACTCCACTGTCTTAATTTCTGTAGCGCAGGGGCTCTGTGGTGACAGGGACAGCCATAACCTTCTTGATTTCACTTTTGTTTTGGGGTATATCAGGGAGAGTCCCCTGATACAATGGCCACTTGCTTTCTGTCCCGGGTTTGCCCATCTGTTGAACAGTTTTGATGACATAACCCTGGGCAGTAAAGTCTGTTTTGATTGCTTGGGGGGACGGCCATCTCAGAAGGTCCCTAATGACTATGTTTCTGTTTCTGGTTTTTGTTGTGGTGACCGTGTAGTGACATATGATCTTGTCTGCGAGAAGGTCCTTGATGATGTTGTAGTGCTCGATAGTGTTTAGTGTTATTTTAATCTTGTGTCCTCCTCCTGGCTTGGCTTTAAAGTTGTTGCCTTTAATAGCCGTTTTTATTATGTCGTAGAGTTCCTCATTTTTATGGGGAAACTCCACGACGATCGGGGGGAGGTGGTGTGTCTCGCACTTTTGTGTCGTTGGTAGGTGTTGTTGAGTCTCTGGCTCATCAGCCACCGGCTGAAACCCGTTCAGGATGGGTTCTATTCCCTGAGCTGGCAGAGGCCTCGGCTGGCGAAAGGTTTTCCTCGCCATTACGAATCCATCCAAATCCTGGCCAGTTGCACAGTTCCCTTCCACAGCGATGGTTACCTGGTTCCATCCCAGGGCGACAACAGGTGCTGTTGGGGTTGCAGGCTCCTCGAAGTTTGAGGGAGTGGTTGGGGTAGGGGTGATGGACCTCGTCTTGCTCTTTGTGTATCCACGCTTGTGCTCCTTCTTTGCATGCCACTGTTTGGGTGAAGTGGACTTGTGTTTGGGGGGGGGGGGGGATTTTAGGTATTTGGATCAGGTGGAGGGTCGAGGCGGTGGGTTTGGGGAAGAATCGATCAGCTGACAGGTCGTCTGCTTGCCTTTACTTAGGGATGCTATGTAATTTGGAAGGTTGTTCATGGCATTGTCAAGCAGGAGCGGCCTTAGTGCAAGGGGAGGACAGGTGGAATCGCCTTCTTGTTGGTTCTGCAGCTGGCTTCCAGCTCCAGGCCCACAATTTCCTTAATCTTAGGGGAGCAGAGCATGACTCTCTGGGAGCTGGAATACCCGAAACGGCCAGCGACGCGGCGCACGGCAACAACAAGACGCGCCTTTTGTTGACAGCGGCAGATTGCTGTGACTCCACCACCTGCGCACGACATTCCGAAGCGGCAAAACAACACAACAATTCCGCTCTCAAGGTGTCCTCAGGCTTCCTCGCCCTCAGATGGTCTTCCTGAGCACCAAACTGTATTTAAAAAAAAACGCAGTTAGTCGCTTCTGCGTCCTCGGTATGCCAAAATCTGAAAGCTTTGCGCACCCTCGTAACATAACCTGCATGCAGGTCCCTATGGCTCAATGCAGTACGATATGTACTCCCGCAGCTCCGCACGTGATCCACACAGTACGGCTGTCACTGAGCGACTGTCAGGATGCTGCACTACACATATCTATATAGTTATTTGAGTGCTGTCCTCTTCTGCAGGAAGGCCTATCACACAAATCCGGCTACGGGTGACGAGCGGGGCGGCCAGTGGTGGAGGATCACGGTGCGGCTCTGGTGCAGTCGTCTAGTACTGGTCGCTGTCCATTCTGTCCATGGACGCCACCACCTTCAGAATGGAGTGTTTCTGACTTATCTTCTCAATTGTAGAATCCCATACTGCGCTAAGTTGAAACCCCCTATCCCAGTTGACCAGATCGTTGTGGAGACGTATTTCCACTGCCTCCTTGAAGATGAAGTCCCAAAATCGGTTGGCACTGAATATCTTCTTCGTTTATTCAAAGTTGAAGGTGTGCCCCTCGTTAATGCTACTTCAATAAGCATTAAAAACCAAAATAATGATTACAGAGCTAATATTCACACTGTACCAATAGAAGTAACACAGGGTAGCGTCCTAGGACCTATTTCTTTTTTATATAACTGATACCGAGCTTTCAGTCACTGGCATTCATATAATTCTGTTTGCTGATGCACAAATGTTATTGTAACTAATATAACCCAGATATTGTCAACATACGAGTCGCCCATTTCCCAAACCCATTAAATCCATTTTTTTAATATTAACTTGTTTATATGTCGAAAGAGAACACTTCAGGCAGACCTGTTTAGAACATTATACAAGTTCCAGTAGCTGCTATTTCTGTTGTTAAGAGTAACTCCAAAGTTTGGTTCAACAGGACTTAACATTGTTATATTCAATGCGTGTTAAATGCTCTAAAGAAGATACATCCCCAAACCTGTTATTTCTGTACACTCGTCATATCACATTTAGAATATGTTTTAAACATTATATGTTCCCCCTGTGAGGTAAATGTAACTTTATTTTGTTCAGATTTCTGTGTCTGATGTTTTTCATGTTGGTATACCTGCCAAATTGGATTTTGGCACAAATACACATTATTAAGTAATAGCTGGTTGTTTAGTTGAACTTAATAGATTATAGTCTTAATTTTTGAAGCAGTGAGCTATGTAAAATCATGGATATGAAAGGCACAGCAGTATCCAGCAATATTATTACACCAGCTCGTGTAGAGAAATCGCAGAATAAGTGGCAGCTGAAGCAACATTGGGCAATAAAGGTTGAAAAGGAAATGAGGTTACCTGTTGATTATTTCCATTTATAATATATTTATGCTTACTTTTTTCGAATAACATTCTTATAAGCAAGGAAATGTGTGTGGTGCATAATGTTGATTGAATTTATCCTTCCAGATATTCCAGCAAGGGAGTTCCAACGATGCCATCATACAAGCATAAGTGGGACCGTATGAAGGTAGACAACTTTCCATGCAAACATGAGAAGGATGAATCATAAGTTCTATGCAACACATGTCAGGTGTATCCAGAATTATTTCATTCTTAAGTACACAATCGTGCAGATGGTAAGGCAGAGAAGATCATTGTAAGGACTGAAGAATAGGACGGAAGCTTGTAAAATACGTCATCCAAAGCTACACAATGTGATTTCAGAGACTCAGGGTCTGTAAAAAAAAGTATTCATTGAAACAATTGGAGTAGGTTGAAATAGTGTTCAGAAGCTGTGTAAACAGTTTCTGGAGACTGGAGTATCTCCGAAGGAGAGGATTTCGCGCTTATGGTGACAGAAGGAAATCTGTGACAGATTTTATAGAATCAACAGAACCAACTGAGAAACTTTGCTGCCAGGGGAAAACCGTCATGGGCAATATAGAGTAGTGACCTGTCAATTTGCAAATTACACAAAACACTATGTTTCCTTTCGAAATCTATTTGATAATGATTACAATATTGGATTTGGATCTCCTGCCAGAAATGTTTGCTCTTTTTACTTACAGTCCAAAGAATAACTAAAACAGACTCGAAATATCAAGGGGAAAGACGAGATGAAGGCCAAGCTTATCTTACATAAACTGAAAGTAGACACTTTTTACAATGAACTTCGCAGTGAAACAGAAGGAGAGTGAATAATGAGCTTTGGTTGCTAAAAGAATTTGATTCTCCCTAAGTTTCCTCATTAGCTGTCATACTACTTAAGCTGACTTTATTTTTACAATTTCACTGTGAGGGACTCTCTCACGGTTCCCAGAACAAGTGCAATGTATTTTCCTATATGTGGTTAGAAAATGACTTCTCTAAAGGTTCACATCAAATTGCATCATCCATTTTTCATAGGCTGTGCAATACAGACCTTGAAGTTGCTAACTGATGGTAGTGGAGGACAAGATAAAAATCAAGTTACAATTGGCATAATGTGTACTTGGTTGCTCATAATTGTTTACAAAACGTGAAACCTGTCAACTTTAATTTTCTAGTTATTGGCCAGTCATATATTCCTCCTGATTGCATATTTAGCTGGACTGAAAAGTAAGTACGTTCAGTGATTATTATTACATTATCAGAAATTTTGGGACTATCTACAAACTTGGGTGAGATATAAATGCTGTTGACTGGAAGACAGTTCTTAAGGATGTCATGAAATCTCTCTCTGCATGGGGGAGGAGGAGGAGAAGGAGATTAGTGTTTAACATCCCATCGACAACGAGATCATTAGAGATGGTGCACAAGCTCGGACTAGGGAAGGATTGGGAAGGAAATCGGCCATGCCCTTTCAAAGGAACCATCCTGGAATTCGTCTGAAACTATTTAGGGAAATTACAGAAAACCTAAATCAGAATGGCTGGAGATGGGTTTGAATGCGAGTCCAGTGTGCTAACCACTATGCCACCTCGCTCGGTCTCTGCATGGCATTTTCATTTCAAGCCTTCAAAAAAAACATTAAGCAAAAAGGAAGGTCAGAGCAATATTATTTTTCAAGAGGAACAAAACCATAACACTGAACAGGATATGGTAAAAGCATCTGCAAGAAGGGTACATCCTCGATGGCAATAAAACCAGCAGAGATATGTAAAAGTGATATGGTACAACCAGAAAAAATCAAAGATGTAACAGTTCTTTCATGAAGCCACTATTGACCAGGATGGATGGACATTAATGAACTTGTATCCTACAAGAATGTCCTCAAACAGTAGTTGAGAGCTGAACTGAATGAAGAATCTGATGTCGGAGAGCTACTTGATGAGGCTGAAGAGCAGTTCAGTATTTGATGTAATAAAGTAATGATCTCATAATGATGTGCTATTTTAATATAAATTTGATGGCAACAGCTCAAAAAAATTAATTAGCAGGTATGTGATACATTATTCTTTCCAGTGGTCACTAATAATTTTGTTATACGAATAAATATTATGAAATATCTATATTATTTTTCATTTGTACCCATGATCTTACAACCAAAACTTTTCCAGAAACCATTATGTCCAGACTATTGTTTCAAAAGTCATTGTATTAAAAGTAATTTATTTATTTTAAATAAAATATTGTAGTGTGGTTTATAGGAAATATAAATATAAATCCAGAATATAAAGTAAAACTGTGATAAATAAACAACAATAAAACCAAATAAAAAATGAGAGACAGATTTTCCTCGTTCCTGACAATTTTTGGTGCTTGGAGATAATGGAATTTGAAAATGGTCGACTCATATACAACCAGAGTTTTGGAATAGATAGGGGAACTCAGGGCAGAACAGGATACCGGAGCACAATGGGAAATTGCTCTTTTCCAGACTGGATGGTGTTGCAACCTGATGTATGGGCATGTAACTATTTCTCCGAATGGAAGGGAAGTGAGGGCAGCCATTCTGATTTAGTTTGAACAGCGAGATCTAAGTGAATTGTTGTCCATCACTGCTTGCGTTGTTCTAATGTTTGGTGAATTTCAACGCCAGGTAAGCTGTTAATTGTTACTTGTATACCCTAAAATGACACATTCCCTTAAAGTGCGTGGCATTTGTTATACTTTAGTTATTTAATGCATTTAAATTATTACACTCTATACAAGTTGTTAACCTCAAAATTGCTCTTGGGACGGTATAGGATGGGGCAGAATGGGATAGTGTCCCATTCGGCCCTGTCATATTTTGATGCAAGTAGAAAGCAAACCCTGCCTGGATGTTCATGGGTGCCAGACTCTCCCAACCAGCTATGTTTGGCGAACAACTCAGCTTTCCAGATATCGCCCGAGGCTGTCATTCCAGTCCCACTAATCTGTCAAAATACATGACGGACTACAAGACGAAAAGGAAAACCATCATACTAACAGATTCTCCTTATAAGAAGGAACTGTAGAATGCTCTCGCAAGTAAAGTAGGCCTACAGAAAGGTGGAGGGTGCACAAATATAAACAATGACAGGACAGAGACGTCAATGCAATGCAACTTAAGGCAAAAATATCAAACTGTACACCCCAAAAAACCAAAACAGAGGACATCAAAGGCCTTAAGAAAAATAAAAGGAAGAAGATGATGGACAAGAGAGAATCAGAGAGAGAGAATGCTGAGTGTCTCTACTGTGGGGACTTCTACTCCACTTCTAATGAGGGCTGGGTCGCATGCCAGAGTGGCCACACAATTCATGTGCTGGCATAGACAGTGAAGATAAAGAGGAAATACTGATTTGTGACTATGTCGAAAGGGCTAGTAGGTAGTGGTTTGATGGTTATTGAGCATTGTACATTTTTCGGAATGATATTAAAATATTTTCTTATTTTCAAGAATGAAGTATTGTTTTAAATTACACATTTCTTAGTCTGAATTGCCTGTTATACAACATTTTATCATAGTTTAATACAATATTCGTTATTCAAATTCAACGTTTATGCAACAATTTAACAAAAAATACCCTTATCCCATTCTGCCCCGTGGGTGGGGCGGATGGGAAATATGCAAGACTTTCTTTGAAAAATTGTAAAAAATGCAAAATGTATTGTTTTAAGTGATTTTAAAATAAGGTACATTAGGTTACCCTACAAGGTGTTTTCTTATCACTTGAAGAAGTGTTTCCTTGTGTTCCCTTATTTTATAGAAATTGTCAAACATTAAGTATCCCATTCCGCCCTGAGTTCCCCTATACAAAAAATGACTGAATTGAGAAATTTAACCTTAAATCTTTCAAAAACTAATTATATTCATTGTAGAAAAACAAAGCCATCTCATGACTTTGACCTTACAAGATTCAAATTGAGAGGGTGCTGCCCCAAAAATTTGGTGTGCGTAATGACAAATATTCGTACTGGAATGTCCATGTCCTTTATCTTACTAACAAACTAGAGTCTATTTGCTTTGCATTTTGTGTAATTGGTATTGTGTGTTGTAAACAGTGAAGCAGAACTGTCTAGTTTCCTTGCATCCATTCTGTTATTTCCTGTAGCCTCTCTTTTTACGATAATAGTAAGACAAACCTGGAAACAATCTTCACTATAGCAAAAAGAGCTTTTAGAATAACTATCAGCGGTTCTAGGTTAACACCCTCTAAACAATTATTTCAGTGGGTAAATTTTCTACCCTCGCCATGCCTCTACTTACAGAAAAGTGTAATTGTTATAAAAAGGTAGACTGACAGCTTCAAAACCAACTCAGATCTTTCTTCTTATAATAAAAGAACATGCAATGACATCTGTAGAGGTGACCCTGAAGGTAAAAGAATATTTTAGCACAAAAAAACAACATTCAGCATATCAGATTGTACAACAAACATCTGACACAGATAAAAGAAATAAAAAAGCTATATTCATTTAAAGAAACTATATTCAACTTTTTAATGGCCAGCTGGTGTTACAGTGAAAATTAATATCTCCAAAAAACTTGTAGAAATAATTACATTCATTTACTATATGTCAATAGTATTTTTCATCTGCTTGATATAATATGAATGAATATTTTGAGGGGTTAAATCTAAGATTTTATTGCACGTAAGTACTCCATATAAATACGATTTTCGTAGATTTTTGTAATTCATCAGAGCTATATATGTAATTTTGAATGTGGTATTGTGTGTCTGGTACACCTTTGTATATTTTTTACAACATGTATTTTCTGACGAAATCACCACAATGTACATTATTTCTGTGTGAATAAACTACAACAAGAACAACAAATACTACTACTACTACCACTACTACCACAACCGCTAGCGGATGGTAAATCTCTGAGAAACGAGACAGCATTTCAAAACAACGACATTTATTGGCTAACGAAAATACACACATCAAAAAAAGTTTTTCATCAGCCCAGTTCCCAGAACTCCTGAAGATAGACATTGACTGTGGATATTGTATCACAAACACAGTCCCTTTCGACTTCAGAGATGTCACTGAACTCACCCAAGGATGTAAACAACCATGCATGAGCAGCACCTATTAGATGGAAGGGGCCTGATAGCCGACCAGTTCCAGTCATTCCACCAGGAAGGAGGTACACGGCTTGTGTTGTCTGTAGATGCCTAGATGGTCAATACTTCAGATTGATCGCATCCACATTGTTACTTTGTGCCAGAAATGGCTCTCAACTAGGGAAGTATCCAGGTGTCTCAGAGTGAACCAAAGCGATGTTGTTTGGACATGGAGGAGATACTGAGAAATAATAACTGTCGATGACATGCCCCCCTCAGGCCGCCCAAGGGCTACTACTGCAGTGGATGACTGTTACCTATGGATTATGGTTCGGAGGAACCCTAACAGCAACGTCACAATGTCGCATAACGCTTTTCGTGCAGCTGCAGGACGTCGTGTTAGGACTCAAACTGTTCGCAATAGGCTGTATGGTGCGCAACTTCACTCCCGACGTCCATGGCGAGGTCCATCTTTGCAACCACAACAGCATTCAGCGTGGTACAGATGGGCCCAACAACATGCCGAATGGACTGCTTAGGGTTGGCTTCACGTTCGCTTCACCGATGAGTGTCGCATTTGCCTTCAGCCAGACAGTCATCAGAGACATGTTTGGAGGCAATCCAGTCAGGCTGAACGCCTTAGACACACTATCCAGCGAGTGCAGCAAGGTGGAGGTTCCCTGCTGTTTTGGGGTGGCATTATGTGGGGCCAACGTACGCCGCGGGTGCTCATGGAAGTTGCCATAATGGCTGTACGATACGTGAACGCCATCCTCCGACCGATAGTGCAACCATATCGGCAGCATATTGGTGAGGCATTCGTCTTCATGGATGACAAATTGCGCCCCCATCGTGCACATCTTGTGAATGACTCCTTCAGGATAATGACATCGCTCGACTAGAGTGGCCAGCATGTTCTCCAGACGTGAACCCCATCGATCATGCCTGGGATAGATTGAAAAGGGCTGTTTATGGACGGCGTGACCCACCAACCACTCTGAGGGATCTACGTCAAATCGCCGTTGAGGAGTGGGACAATCTGGACCAACAGTGCCTTGATGAACTTGTGGATAGCATGCCACGACGAATACAGGCATGCATCAATGCTAGAAGATATGCTACTGGGTATTAGAGGTACTGGTGTGTACAGCAATCTGGACCACCACCTCTGAAGGTTTCACTGTATGCTGGTACGACATGCAATGTGTGGTTTTCATGAGCAATAAAAATGGCGGAAATGATGTTTATGTTTATCTCTATTCCAATTATCTGTTCAGTTTCCGGAATTCTTGGAACCTAGGTGATGCAAAACTCTTTTTGATGTGCGTATATATGTTCCAACACATAGCACAAAATTCGTAAGTGTAGACATAGAGACTGTTTACTTTGTATATTATGTTTTGTTTCCCACATTGCAAATACCTTTTTACACAATTGCGTTTTCCTCTTTCAATAGACGTGACTTTTTCACTTAATACTAACTTAGTTAATGAAAATTAATCTGCTTAGCCAATATAAAATGTTAAACATTTTTCGTTTTCAGATATTTGTTCTTTCTTATGGAGGAACACTCAAGGATAGGCAAACCCAAGTCATGAAACATTTGCAACTTCTTACGAAAACAAAGCAAAATAATAAAATAAATTCTAAAAATTCGCATAAGATTGAAATCCAGTGTTATAACAAGAATGACAGCGGCGAAAATACTGTATGCTAATTTCCCATTTTAGTGGCCAATGGGACCAACGCCAAATTAATTTTTTTTCTTCTAGAAAAACCTTGCCTTTGATTCCTGTACCATCCTATTCTATTAAGAGCTTATATGAATGCTGCCACCTCAAATGAGTTGAAGAATGTTTTGACATTTCGTTCCATCACATGTGAATCGACATTTCTGTGAAATTCTCTACAACTACATACACACCGCTACAATAATTTTGCGTTGCCTTAATACCAGTAAGTGATTATGGGGATTTGTTGAAGGCCAGAATGAGAACCTTATCACAAGGTTTAAAAATATGTTTCCAATTTGCTTCCTTAGTTGAGGACAAAGTTCAGTAAAGTAAACAGTTATTACTTTTCCTGTCAAACCAGTTGGCATCATATTTCATTTTCATTTTCATTTCATTTTATTAACTTCCTGTAAATCATTTACATGATGTAGGAATTGTCACAACAAAGTTATCATACTAGTACAAGTACTACAGACATAATAATGGAATATCACTTGCAAGGCATTTTTTTAAATTACAAATTTAGACATATAAATTAAAATTTTTGGCAATAAATTTACACACAATCAAAGTACTCATCTACGTCATAGAAAGTTTTGCTTAAAAGGTAATTTTTAAGCTCAATCTTAAATTTTACTTCATCTGTTATTTCCTTCATGTACACTGGCAGAGCATTGTAAAGTTTTATTCCAAAATAACTTACAAGCTTTTGGGTGTGTGTTGTCCTTACCCTTTCTACATACAAATTCTTATGAGTTCTAGTATTATAATTATGGCAGTCTTCATTTGTATGTAGATTTTTCATATGTGCTCTTGTACACAGAATGCTTTTAAAAATATACAGTGAGGGTATTGTATTTGCAATTCTTTGAAAAGGGGCCTACAATGAGTTCTTGGAGAGTTATGTGTTATGATTCGTATAGCTCTTGTACACAGAATGCTTTTAAAAATATACGGTGATGGTATTGTGAGTATTTGCAGTTCTTTGAAAAGGGGCCTACAATAAGTTCTTGGAGAGTTATGTGTTATGATTCGTATAGCTCTTTTCTGAAATTTGAAGATATCTGTTAAGCTCGATTTAGTTTTACCCCAGAACACTATGCCATAAGACACGATGGACTGAAAGTAAGCAAAATACACTAGTCTAGTACAGTCTGTGCGGCATACTCTAGATAATATCCTCAATGCAAAACATGCCGAATTGAGCCTGTGGGATAAGTACTTGAGATGGTCTTTCCAGCTTAAGTTTTGATCAATGTGCATGCCCAAAAACTTTGTGGATTGTACACTCTCTATCTTCTTATCCATTAGTTTTAACTGGAGGTCCGTATCTTGAGTTGCTTTGCCATACTGTATATAATTTGTTATATTTAGATTAAGTGTTAACTCACTAGCATTAAACCAATGTTGACTATATTTCAGGACTATATCAGTTGTGGTGGTTAATGATTTTTTATCATCACTTATAATTATGCTAGTGTCATCTGCGAACAACATTATTTCGGTAGAAATATTAGGATTTTTTATGTCATTTATATAAAGCAAGAATAATAAGGCACCAAGAACACTGCCCTGTGGGACACCTATTTCCAATTTCTTTGCATCTTAGACCCACTTGACTTTCTGATTTTTATGTTCTGCGATGATTTCTACCACCTGAGTTCTATCTTGAAGGTAAGATTCAAACCACTGCGTCACAACTCCCCATACACCTATTGCCTCCATCTTATTTAACAGAATTTTGTGATTTACTGTATCAAAAGCTTTAGATAAATCTAAGTTAATTCCCACTACACATTTTTTAGTGTCGAGACTCCTGACAAACTCTTTGGTATAGGCATGGATAGCTGATTCTGTGCTGCGGCCCGAGCGAAAGCCATGTTGATTGCAGTTTAGAAGTTTGTGAGCATCTAAGTAATTTATGAGTCTGGTTTTCATTAATTTCTCTAGAATTTTTGAAAATTATTGGAGAAGGGATATTGGTCTATAATTTTCTACCTTGTATGGATCTCCTTTTTTAAACAGAGGTCTAACCTTAGAGATTTTCAACCTCTCAGGAAACACACTGGGTAGCCAGTAGTGTGTTTCCACAGGCCACCTGACTGGCTGTAGGCGTGGTGGGGGCACAGACCTACATTACTTGACTGGCAACACTGTATATGGCATCATTGATGTCACTAAAGCTGTACTTTAGAATCACAATATGGCGGCGAGCGCAAAGGACATGTGAAAAGCTGTTTATGTATTTGTAACAAAAACGCATTTTATTACCTTCATTCTTTATTTGCTATGTAATATTTGTGAAATTAAAAATTATATTTTATATTAAATATTTGTTTACATTGTACATCATCGCAACTGCTCTTAAACAAATGATTCAGTATAAAATTCTTTCCAGTGAAACAGTAAGAGTAACATGTTCCATTTTGAAATGTTGCAGCTTAAAAAATTTGCGCATTTATTTACTGTAGTATCTGGCAAATACTGTTGCATTTTGAAATGCTACAGGTTCAACAGTTTCTGGACTTCTTGCTGTAGCAGCTGGCAAATACTGTTACATTTTGAAATGCTACAGGTTAAACAATTTGTATATTTATTTACTGTAATATATGGCAAATACCTCGATCATAGCTATGAAACACTTCTCATAATGTGGAACACAAAGAGAGACTTGTTCCAGTTTCAAATGCACAGGATAAACAGTCTATGTACTTATTTACTGTAGTATGTGGCAAATATCTTCACCATAGCCTTGAAACAAGTGTCATTAAAGTGCAATGTGAAGAGTGACTTGTTCTGGTCTAAATGTTACAGGTAAAACAGTTTGTGCATTTGTTTGCTGTAATATCTGGCAAACTCTGCTCCAGTTCGAAATTTTTGGTAATTGTGAAAATGACGAGAGAGGGGGGAAGAAACACACTAAATTACATTTTCTTATGTTACACAGAGCCATGATTTTCATTTTCCTCAAAATGGTATTTAGTTACACCTGAACAAGTATATATTACTTTAATTAAAAAATAAATGAATTAGGTTGATTTAATTACTTTAATTAAAAAATAAATGAATTAGGTTGATTTATATAACGTTTGGAGCAAACTTCCACACACTGCAGTTGATGAATAACATTAACAATTTCCTGTCTTCTGTTTCTACCATGTACGTTTGCTGCTTCCTCTTGTTCCAGTCTGTTGTACGTCCTCCCATCAGGTGTTTCGGTATTTTGGAATGGTCTCATTAACCGCAGCGCAGTGTCATATTCTTCGTCTCCTAAAATTAAAGCATTGCAGTGGATCTCTGGTAATATACGGTATATATCTGAGTTTCTCCATATCCTAGCATCGTGTACAAACCCGGGCCACAAAGCATCAACACTGGTAAACATTTCACTGTAAACACATGTCGCCTGCACGTTTATAGAAGGAAAGCCCTTACGATTCATGTATTCGTCTCCATGTGTAGAAGGTTTCATTATCGGTATGTGTGTGCAATCAAGGGTCCCAACTGCACATGGAAACTGATATCTAGATTGCCACTTAACTTTTGCTGTTTCTGGTTGGTTTAGTGTTCAGAAATCAGACCCCCAACAGTGCTTTTCTGTTACTTCCTGCAGAAGATATGAAAATCAGTGACGCCGTTGATTGGTGTATTCCTATGTCTGCTACTGCTACCACACCAGTCTGATAGTCTGTGTCCGCTAAATAGCGCAAAAATGTTTCATTTTACATTCGTTGGAAAGGGCGCCTCCACTCTTTCGTGATTTTCAGAAAAAAATATGATTCTCCAGCGAAGCACTGTTTTCACTGTTAAATCTATATAAACTTCTACAGTTTCTTTCTTCTGTCGTCCTTCATGCTATGTACAATCTTTTTTGCCTTTCAGTAATCATATATTCTGTCATGTTCACTAAAATCACATGGTAACACTTAATCACAATATAATTTACTCAGTTCCAGAGTCTGCTACTGAACTCACTTCAAAAAACAGAATGTCCTCCGCTAGTGAGAAACTTCTCTGGTTTTTATTCATACGAAATCGGAAGATTTTGTTTGTTTTAAGCAACTTACTCTGAGAACATTTTCGGGCTTAGTGCGCTCACAGACTCGGTTTATTTATGCGGACTTGAGAATGTTCCCCAAAATTCCGAGTATCAAGTATACTCTCCATTTTATTTGTACGACCCACTGTGGATAAAACACTAGTGGACGGGAGGTGCATCTGCAAATTTTCCACGTCTGTGGAAACCAAGGTGATATGTAACTTCCTTGGTCGAAAGTAGCACCACGACACAGACCCAGACTTATGTCTGCTATGGAAACACGCAAAGGAGTTTAAACTTTTAAAGCACATCTCAGGTTAGCGCTATACGAACGGAGTAACAAACGAATTAAGAACACATTGACAAAAGGCATAGGGATTGCGGACAAAGATAACATCAGTAAAGCGAGCTGCAGCTGTAGGAACTGTTACCAATTTGAAATTGACGTATACTCGTGAAGTCAAGAGCCATGGAAAATATTAATGGCAGGAGATGTGAAACATGTCATAATAAACGGAAAATAGATTATGCAGCATACAATTTCAAATTCCTAAAGGCCCTGATTTATGAGGACTCATTTGAAATAATCAGCAATTTGCTTTAACCATGCGCCTCTTTTCCTCTACATCTACATAGAATCAGCATATACAGTTCTCCTTCATGTGAGCATGATTCTGAGTCAGAAGTGGATATAACAACATTTTGTTTTTGTGTCTCACAATTGACTGTGGAAGACAGGAATTTTTGGAAACATTGATGTACACCACTGGCCATTAAAATTGCAACATCAAGAAGAAATGCAAATGATAAACGGGTACCGGTATTCATTGGACAACTAGATTATATTAGAAATGACATATGATTACGACTGGGCATTCAGTCAAACAGCTTGGATGGCATGTACAGGTACAGCTGCCTATGCAGCTTCAACGTGATACAACAGTTCATCAAGAGTAGTGACTGGCGTATGTGACGAGCCAGTTGCTCTGCCACCATTGACCAGACGTTTTCAATTGGTGAGAGATCTGGAGAATGTGCTGGCCAGGGCAGCAGTCAACATTTTCTGTATCCATAAAGGCCCCTACAGGACCTGCAACATGCGGTCGTGCATTATCCTGCTGAAATGTAGGGTTTCGCACGGATCGAATGAAGGGTAGAGCCACAGGTTGTAACACATCTGAAATGTAACGTCCACTGTTCAATGTCCTGTCAATGCGAATAAGTGGTGACCGAAGCATGTAACCAATGACACCCCATACCATCACGCCGTATGATATGCCAGTATGGCGATGACGAATACACGCTTCCAATGTGAGTTCACCGCGATGTCGCCAAACACGGATGTGACCATCATGATGCTGTAAACAGAACCTGGATTCATCCAAAAAAATGACGTGTTGCCATTCGTGCACCCAGGTTCGTCGTTGAGTACACCATCGCAGGTGCTCCTGTCTGAGATGCAGCATCAAGGGTAACTGTAGCCATGGTCTCCGAGCTGATAGTCCATGTTGCTACAAACATCGTCGAACTGTTCATGCATATGGTTGTTGTCTTGCAAACGTCCCCATCTGTTGACTCAGGGATAGATGGTGATGATGTTTGGTTTTGTGGAGCGCTCAACTGCGAGGCTATCAGTGCCTGTACATATTCCCTACCTACGCTCAGCCCCATCTCGTCACTTTCATGAATGATGAGGACAACACAAGGAGCCAGTATCTCGAGGCAGGTGAAAATCCCTGACCCCGCCGGGAATCGAACCCGGGACTCCGTGCTCAGGAAGCAAGAACGCGACCGCAAGACCACGAGCTGCGGACTCAGGGATCGAGACGTGGCTGCATGATCCATTACAGTCATGCAGATAAGATACCTGTCATCTCGACTGCTAGTGATACGAGGCCGTTGGGATCCAGCACGGCATTTCGTATTACCCTCCTGAACCCACCAATTCCATATTCTGCTAAAAGTCATTGGATCTCGATCAACGCAGGCAGAAATGTCATGATACGATAAACCGAAATCACGATAGGCTACAATCCGACCTTTATCAAAGTCGGAAAAGTGATGGTACGCATTTCTCCTCCTTACACAAGGCATAACAACAACGTTTCACCAGGTAACGCCGGTCAACTACTGTTTGTATATGAGAAATCGGTTGGAAATGTACCTCATGACAGCACACTGTAGATGTTGCCACTGCCATCAACCTTGTGGAAATGCTCTAAAAGCTAATCATTTGCACATCACAGCATCTTCTTCCTGTCGGTTAAATGTCGAGTCTGTAGCATGTCATCTTCGTGGTGTAGCAATTTTAATGGCCAGTAGTGCATATGGGACACCACCTTCAGTCAGCTTCTTCTGTTTTGTTTAGTAAAGACAATCGTTTTTATAAAGTGGTTGCTGCTTTGCTATTAGTACACAGAAAAATATATAATTTTTAATAGTTTTCACATTTTCATTTCCCAGTGTTGCTTATGATTAAATTTAAGAAATAGCGTTCACTAATAACACAGAAAGCCTTATTTACTGTTGTGGTATTTGTTACAAACTGATTGTGGAAGAAAACTGTGGTAGCTTGTTAGCTTGTTTTTTTTTGTATTTCCTAAATATGCATTTGTGTATTTACTCTGTACAATTAAGTATAGAATATAAATGTGTGCTTTAGATTATTATTAAAGAGGAAACATAGGAGGCAAAATCACACAAAAAAGGAACAGCTATGCTAAGGTAAAGGCACCGATAGTTGACAGAACATCAGTAGTTGATACTTTCAATAAAAGTTCTTAAAATAAGAAAATCGCTTTATTTAGAGATACAGTTTTGACTGTTGTATGGTGGTGCCATCTACAGTGTAATTTGATAAGTATCATATTTTTCTAGCAACCATCTTGAAGTGGGTGCTTCTGTTTGTAACAGTGTGTTTATGTTTCTCTGCTTTCGTTGATTTTCTTCTCGAAATCAATGAGGAGGTAAGTGTTTTGATGTGGCAAAGCAAACATAAGATATTATTATTTTTTGTGTATAGTTTTTTAGATGGTTTCAGTAGTAAACAAAGTAAGAAAATTTGTGAAATACTTGTGAATTTAGGTTATGGTATGGTGAGGGATCAGGTCTCAAGTACTGGTACTTATTTTTAGTAGTTGACACATCTGTCAACTACTGAGTCCAACAACTTTTTAAATACCTTTTTCATTCCCTGTATCCTCATAAGCTTAGCTCTGTTGAGTTTGTGTTAAATTTATTGTTTCATGTATAGATCCAGTTGTCAACCACTAGCTCATACCATGTCAACTACTGACATTCAAGTAATGTGAATTTCTGACTTTATGTTTTATATTATTTAGGTCATTATAATGCCACCAGTAAAAGGGAAGATGCACAGTTATCCAGAGGAACAAATGCAGCTTGCCATCGATGCCGTACTTAATGGAATGCCTGTTTCTACAGCAGCAAAAAGTTTCTCGGTTCCTCGAATTACTTTAATGTACAAAGCCAGAGGGAAGATGCCTAGAAATTGTCGCATGGGTCCTGATACAGTTCTTACCAAAGAAGAGGAGGATTTATTAGTACACTGGACTTGTACTATGGCTAAGACCGGATTCCCCATAACAAAACTCCAACTTCTGGACAGTGTGCAGCACCTGATTGAACAACTGAAATGTAAAAATCCCTTTGTTTGCAACCACCCAGGGAAATCTTGGTGCAATGCTTTTCTGAAGCGCCATCCCAATATTGGGATTAGAATGTCACAGAATTTGACATCAAGCAGGGCAGGAGTAAAGCCGGAAGCTATAAGAAACTGGTTTGATGAGATAGATAAATATTTAACAGGGAACAATTTTAGGCCAATTCTTCAAATTCCTGAAAGAGTTTCTAATTTAGATGAAACTTCTTTCTTTCTGAACCCCAAAGGAAACAAAGTGTTGGCCCTGAAAGGAGAAAAAAAATGTGTACCAGCAAGTGAATACTGACGAGAAAGAATGTCTAACAGTTTTGTTGACTGGAAATGCAAATGGTGATTTAGCACCTCCATTGGCAGTGTTTAAATACATTAGAATACCACAGGAACTAGCAGAGAGTGTACCCAAACATTGGGGAATAGGTAAATCTGAAACAGGTTGGATGATAGGTCTATTATTCTTCGAACTTATAACAAATGTTTTCCATCCTTACCTTCTAGAAAAGAAAATACCACTGCCAGTCATTGTGTTTATTGACGGCCATGCATCACATCTCACCTTAACACTAGCAAGTTTTGTAAAGAGCATGGGATAATACTCGTAGCTTTGGCTCCAAATTCTACACATCTTCTTCAACCTATGGATGTTGCTGTCTTTCATTTGTTAAATGAAAGTTGGAAAAACAAGGTACATCAGTATCAGTGGAGATTGGAACATTTGGATCTATCAGTGCTTAGGAAGATCCATTTTGCACCCCTACGGGAGAACGGATTCAAGAGAACTGGACTTGTTCCATGGAATCCAGAGGCTGTAGACTACTCAAAAATTCCATCAGTGAGTGATAATGTTATACTTACTACTCACAGAACTGCCACTTCTGAAAAATTAAACTTCAGAGTTAGATTAGAGGTTCTATAAAAATTTATTGGTAAAGATAAACTTTCATGTTTTGAGTCTTCAACTGATGTGTGGGAAGGAAATATAAATGACCAGTCTTTGTTTTTGCTTTGGAAGGAAATTAAAAATGATCGTCATAACTCTATCCTTTCCCAGTCTGTTGATAACACAAACAACTGTGTGGCAAATCATAATGAAAAAATGGAGGAAGGAAATGTCCATCCAGATGAAAAACAAAACAATGAAGTAATCACGAATCAAAAACAGGAAGACATGAAAAGCTTGGCAGGCAACAACCAAAATAAAGAAAGAGAGGAGACTAATGTAACAGATCAGTGTGTCACACCCAAGAATTCAATGAAAAATTCTGATTTTCCTCAGTGTGCTTCTAGTGGAAATATTAATAGAAAATCAGGGGACCAAATAATCCCCTCCCCATTCAAATGTGAATTATTTTGGCCACAGAATACAGGAAAACAAGGGAAAAAAAGGTTAAGAGAAAAACTTCCAAGTGTTTTGAC
Organism: Schistocerca serialis cubense; assembly: GCF_023864345.2. NCBI lineage: Eukaryota > Metazoa > Arthropoda > Insecta > Orthoptera > Acrididae > Schistocerca > Schistocerca serialis. Next base: position 427,815,641 of record NC_064646.1, read on the forward strand.
ATCCAACCAGTGGCAAGAATATCATCATAAGAATGAACAACTGAACTTACAAAGAGAAAGGCTAAATGCTGAGAGAGTAGAAGCACGAAAACTGAAGAAAGAACAGTCTGAGATTGCTAAGAAACTCAAGAAGCAAACTACAGCAGAGAATCGTAGAAAGTCAAAAGTGCGCAAGAAAAGAACAATTTAATTGTCCTCAGATTCTGAAGATGAAGAATGGAGTGAGTCAGGCAGCAGTATGGATGACATTAGTATGCTCCCTGATAGTGATTCGCAGACATCTGATGGCAAGGAAGATGACAATTCTGATAAACAATTGTAACAGAAAAAGAAACAGCAAACAAAGAAGAAAATACAAATAAATTTTATAAAAATTGTGAATTTCTTCGTTTCTTTTCCTGGAAAGAAGAGATATTTCAAATATGTTTGTATTGTTCAGTGTGTTTTTGAGGATGGTGAAATAGAAATAATGGCTCTAAAATCTTGCAACTGTCAGAAAAAAGTTTTTTATGTTGATGAAAATGATGTTAGTGTTATTAGTCCATCACACATTATTGACAAGCTTCCTTTGCCACTCTCAAATATCACTAATGAACAATTGAAATATGAATTCCAAAACAGTATTGACTGTGGTGTGTAGACTAAAGTTATTAATTTAGTGTCAACTACTGAATATTTTTCTTGTCAACTACTGAAACTTTCGTGTATCACTTGTGTCAACTACTGATGACTGCACTTTTACTTTTGTTATAATTTTTATTTACCATTTAATGTACCTTAACATAGTGAATTATAATAAATATCAAATCATAAAATATCAAAGAACCTGAAGATTAATTGTGTTTGTGCCCAACATCCAGTTGTATTCATAAATATCAAATTAAAGTAGTTTCATTTCTTAAGGTGTCAACTATTGGTGCCTTTACCTTACGTACCCACGTAAATTGCCACTCTCTTCGTATGAACTTTTCCCTGGAAGAACATGCAATGAAAGAATAATAAATATAAAATATGATGCATGTGTTAAGCACATACACAGTCATAAAGCAGCACGGAATATCAAAGCTGCCTCAATAATACTCTTTCACGTGCCGCTGTCTCATAGTGCGACAGTGCTCTGTAGTAGTCATCAAACTCTTGAATAGATGAAATTTTTTTATGCCAACATGTGCTAAGTCAGTATTTCAACAACTCGTAGTTTTGGAATTTATTATACATATTGACTCAGATTCTTTATTCACCATTGACCACCTGAGGTGGAATAGGCAGTTTACATGGATATCATATAACATTTTCCTTGAATAGTACCTTAAAGCTAAATGAGCATTGCAAATAGTGCCCATAGATGCTAGCATACACCATAACATAAGATAAATACATTCAGTGACATCACATAATGAAATCCTTAAAAATTAATGTAAATTGATTTTATATTCATAAATTCTGTTATATTGTAAAAAGGATTGATTAGTAACCAGTTTAGTAGCTTGCTCCTGAAGCTACTTATGTGAGCCAACCGAGAAGAAAATGGAAGTTTATTAAATATTTTTAGACTATTGATTAGATGGAAATTCCCTGTTCTTGTCAGCCTGTGCCTAAGTATGTCTAATTTTGTTTTGCCTCTGGTATTATGCTGGTGTATGTTTTCCCTCATTTCAAAATCTGCTATATTGTTTTTTGCATACAATGTTGAGGTGCATGTATGAGTCGCCTAGATGCAAAACTGTCCATGTCCTCCATAACTGGTTTTGAGAAACAGTGGAAAAACTGTTTTCACTGGGTAAATACACACTGCCCTACACTGTATGTTGCATACATAAGTACGGATTAGTACAAAACCATTTGGGCTATTGAAAAAAAAATCAGGAACTCAATGCATGTAAGATATAAGCAAAATAAAAATGGACTTGGACAGTTTTGCATCTGACTTTGCAGATCGCCACTTTTGCATGCAACTGAAATGGACATGGACAGTTTTGAACCTGACTAGTTGTACATGAGGAGAGGATATGGGGTGAACATAAAACTATGTATTCAGTTTTAATTTCTTTGAATATTTCTGAAGGTACATGGTGTAACAACTGACAAACTACAATCCACTTAATACATCACATCTGGAACAATGTCTTCATCTTCTCTTGCTAGGCATTCTGATTCAACTGATGCCCCTGACCTGCTGGAACCTAGTAATGTCACATACCATGAAAGGGATTCACGTTCCCTTCAGGACTCACAATAGTGTTTCTCGAGGAGTTTTGAATCGTCCTCCAGTTTCTTTTCATTAATAGGAACAACCGTGTTCGTAATGCAGCTCGAGTTTGTGTGTCCTAAGTGTTTCCCACATTTGCATATGGACACTGGTAGGTTGATTTCAGAATTATAATTAGGCTCCCCTTGGACTTTTATAGCATTCTGAGAATCACGGATGATGATCACTCATTTTACTTTCGTTATCTGGAAGGGGAATGATGCTGCGGATTTAGTGATGTTTTGAATGGCTTCTTTCCAGTCAACTACCTTCCAGTGTCTTCCTAGAATGTGAAGGGTCCCATACTGTTCCAAGATGGTATGGTACTCAGATGGCTGAACTATCACTTCTCATTTCCACAGTTGCCTTTCGATGAGCCCAAAAACTCTATCAGGAGGCATGAATGAATGTCCAGTTACGGGATAAATAACTTCTATTTTGTTTACACCTGGCACATGTTTGTACATCCAGTGACACGGCATTGAGACAGCTATTGTGTTCTTATTTTGCCCAGGGCATCCATCGGCAATTAATCTCTAAGTTTGTACGTTGCTCATGTCTGTATGGCACAAACGATGGTAAAGAGCTGACCATATTTCATTTGACCCCTTCTTACTTTCATGTTCAAGCCAAGTGTACATGAAGACATTATTAGTGGTTAATTTTGATTTAGAGGAACCTACTACAATGGCAAAATTGTATAGGTATAATTGCCTGCTGTAATAGACACTCTGATCAGGTATTTTTGGCAATGGTAAATTCTTTTGGCAACCAAAGGACATTGTCAGAAGGTTGTCTTGCTTTTCCTTCAGCAGTGAATAGAAACTGTTTGCTTTAAGGTTATGAGGTCTCTTTCGACCCATAAGTTGAGCTTTCTTAATGTCGCACTTTTCAGTTTTGATCTGCTCCAAACGTCTGAGGCACATGGAACAAACATCTGTTTTTGGAGACCCAAATCCAATGTTAAATTTTGTATTAAATGTGTTCCTAAAAAAATTCTGTGTGACTCGCTTTTCAGGAGTAACCACGGAATTGTAATGTCGCCACATCTTTCTAATGTTGAGAATCACAGGTAAATACACACAACAGCTTTTCTCCCTGCAGTAATGTGACTCAGTTGGAACATACCTTTTTATATGAGCAATTAGTTCCTGTCATTTGGGCTCATTCTTCATCATCTGGCGATCACATCCTCTTCTCTCCTTAGCAATATCTCCAGTCTTGAGGTGATGGCATGCGATGTTTTGCACGCTTGCTTTTGAAACATCAAGAATGTTCAAAAATGTTTCACGACACACTTTCACTTTCATTGACCCACCAGGTACTTTTTTTCGTATGAAATAAGAGATTGTCTGTCCTCTGTTGATTTGTCTTTCTCCCCTACAAGGAGATTTCGAAGGTGTCTTGCCAATAAAACAGTGGAAAATACCATGCCCTATCACCTGCCACTCCATATAAATGAACAAACATCAGACCATTTAACCACATTTAATAAATAATAAATTAATGTGAAAACAACTTCAGTCATTAACACTACTACTGTTGGACTGTTGTCCAGTATATCGTTTTCTTTTTCTTTATGACTATTCACTGCACTAGTGTATATTACATTTTTTCTCTTTTTTCAGATCAATGTATATTTATCTAAATAAGTCCGTTTCTTATCACAGCATATTATATAAGCGGCCAGACAGATAATTAAGTAAATAAATAAAACAGATAGCTCATTTGTCCCACAAAATATGGCAATTCCATATAACAGTTAATAATACACTGGTCAAATTCATCTTTGAGGGATTTATAATGGTTGTTAAAATGTTTTGCAATGATCTTAAAATATCTGCATTTAATTGTAAGACTAATACAACAAATCAGAATATATCTTTCCAATCTTATTATGGTACCGAATTGTACCCCATGCTGTTACCAATTAAAAGTTACACTACTAGGGTAATAAACCTTCTAGGGCTGCAGTATATTGGCCTAGTCTTGTTCTAATAAGTTGTATAGAATGGATGTACAGGGTGGAGAAAAACTGTGTCACGAAATTTTAACCCTGGATAGCTGATGCCAGTAGAAACCAAAATTACTAATGTTGTGCAGGTTGACAACACACCATTTTTGAACTACGGAATCTTGGTGCCATGCGATCCAATTGGTCGTGGGATTGCCCTGTTGCCAGATGCTCTGGACAACACATGACTGCGAATGCTTTGCCTGCCGGAGATCACAATGTATCCAAGGTGGCTCGCACACTTGGTGGTAGGGTGCCAGACTTCCACTCCGGTGGTCTGGGAGTGAATCCACTGGGGTCCCGACACATCCATTGCAGTTTCATGATAAGACGTACTGGGAACAAACCCATCAACAGCTGTTAGTTTGCATACAGAACGTCTTTTACTAATTGTATAGGCCTTGAAAAGGACCTTTTTTATAGTTAGGACATTGTTTACTTAAAGCAGGTGCTTGAACTGGAAACCCTCTGATGAGACTCAAGCTTGGTAACATCGTTCAGTGTTTTGCCAAACTCCTTAAAGATTCCTGGCATTGCCCTGATGTGATTGGTGGCATGTTGAATGTGATCCATTAATTCCTCTTCATTTCTAGGTGGTTCGCGTCTGGGTGGGTGAACTAGAACCTTGAAGAATCCCCACAGGAAAAAGTCCAGTGACGTGAGGCCTAGTGATTGTGGGGGCCATGTACCATGAGCACTTCTGCCAATTACCCAGCTGTTGAAGAGCTCATTTAATTATCCGCGCACAGCACGAATGTTGTGTGCGGGTGTCTCATCATGCTGCAACCACATGTGTAACCGTACGTCCAGTGGAACATCTTCCTGCAGGCCGGGTAGAGTTTCTTCCAAAAAGTGAAGGTAATTTGCCCCGGTAAGTCGAGGAGGTAGACAGACCACCAATCAGATGATTACCCACAATGCCTACCCAAATGTTGAGCAAAAATCATTCCTGGTGATCGTGAATGTATGTAATGTGAGGATTTCTCCTTGCCCAGTAATGAACATTTCCAGCATTGTAAAGGCCATCCCGAAGGAAGGTACACTCATTGGTAAACAACACAATGGCAGTGAAGTCAGGATCTTGTGCAACGCGTTGCAGAAACCACCGGCAAAACCCTAGCCTGTGTTCATAGTCCACCACAGGATTTAGACTAACCATGAGTGACGCCCATGTTGTGTCCAAACGCTCGAGTACTTGTTGTAGGTGCTTCCTTGAAGCCCTTGAGAACAGTCTCTTCAACTGCAGCGTCCCATCACGTTCAAGGTCTTCCAGTATCAGATATGCTGCTAACGAGTCTATTTCGCCAAGTCGCCAGTTCCTCAAACAACCATCAAGCTTCATATGCATTACTGTCAGCTAGTCCATAAACAAACACCATATCTCATTGTTCTTCAAATAAAAGCTGTGCCGCCATGCTTACTGTGTGACTAAATCGCAGGTGACGTATGTGTGCTCTGAAGTGAAGCTCATGTGTGAATGCCTCTGCGTGATGCGGAGACAAACAGCAAGACCTATTTGACACATTCGCGTTTCACGTTGGGGCAGTGACAGGGAGAGGGACATTTGTACATATGAGCCAATAACCATACTGCTGCCCGTCAACCAATGAATGGCAACAGAGCAATCCCATGGCCATCAGAGTGCGTCATGCCAAGTTTCCATAGTTTAAAAATGGTGCATTTTCGACCTACACAACATTAGTAATTTTGGTTCCTACTGTCATCAGCTATCCAGGATTAAAATTTTGTGACACAATTTTTCTCTATCCTGTATATATAGAATGGATATATGAAAGGATATGCAGGATGTAACTTTGGATTTATTGCATATGGAGAGAGGGAGGATAGAATTTGTATCCCAATAGGAGAAGAAACAAAGGAAGAACTAGGAATGTAAAGACCTAAAAAAGAAAGAAGATAGACCCCAAAGAGGGGTGACCTTCCAACCCAGACTCCCTTTCTTGTGAGGATGGGGAAGGGGGTTCTTTGATGGAGGTCTGGAGAATAGCGGCATTTGTTGAACCCACAGAATGGACACCACCAGCTTCACCACATCTCGGGTACCGAAAAGTGGTCCCTGCCCTACTTTGGAATGCTGGAGGGAAAGTGTAGTGTAGTTACCTAGTTTGTTTTCTGAAGATATACAGATGAAAAGGGAACAAGACTACAGGAGGAAGATCGTACACTGAGTTATTCAAAAGGTTAAGGAATAATTGCCCTCTCTGTAGAATGGGAATGACTTCGGCTTAACAGCTAAGTATGATTACCCTCCCCTAAAAAATTCGTACAATTGATGCCACTGCATTCCAACAAGATAAAATGCTTTCCCGTGCAAAATTTATCCAGACTAACACTACCTTCCATATAAAAAATGGAAACTCTTCCCATTTGTGGTTAAGAAAGGTAAGAAAAAAAATCTCTTATTAAACTTAACATCATGAAGTACAAAAAAAAAACCATAAATTTATTTTCTTACTTTATAGTCCAAAGAAAAATTTACACAATTTCAGTAGAATAGGTATAGCATTTATCATTTCAGTATTGTTTGGCCACATATTATGACCTTTGAGAGGAGAGACTAAGGAAAAATTTAGACATCAGTCAGTATTATTGCTAACTACAGAAATAACAGCTCTGATCATTTCTACTACCACGGCATGTGCTATTAGAACAGTCTTTTCACTCAGTAAGCTACACATAGAAATTCCTTATGCAAGGATAACTGGTCCCAAACACTGCAAACAAACCTTCAACACTGCAAATAATCACCCTTTTCCCTGAACTGTTACTTCAATCCACACTTAAAACACAGTCAACTAGTCACCATTAGGTTAGAAAAAAACCATTTAGAAAAATTTAAAATAAAATCAAGTTGTTCTCAGCCCTACCTAATATCACATATTAAGATTTCTTATGAATCTCAACATCAATGTATACAGTACAATAAGTATGTATTAAATGCTGTCTCTTTGCCAGAGCACCCACTAATAAAATACTTCCTTTGGTACTGTACTACAGTGATAGTAGCTTTAGACTATCCTTCTACTTTGATGAATTTTTCCATTGAACCCTAATATGGAACAATATTTAAATAATTATAGCCTCCATTTTTATAAATTATTATTATTTGTTAAACTGTAACCCTTTCTCCCAGAACCCAACAAGTTATCCGAAATTTTAGAATATACTCTGAAGCAACATAGAAACTGGTATAGCCATGTGCTCCAGTCAGCAATACCTATATAATACAACAAGTGTCTGGCACAGTTGTTAGATTGGTTACAGCTGCTACAATGGCAGGTTATCAAGATTTAAGTGAGTTTGAATGTGGTGTTATAGTCAGCACATGAGCGATAGGACATAGCATCTCCAAGATATCAATGAAATGGGGATTTTCATGTATGACCATTTCATGAGCGTACTGTGAATATCAGGAATGTGGTAAAACATCAGATCTCCAACATTGCTGCGACTGGAAAAAGATCCTGCAAGAACAGGACCAACAATAACTGAAGAGAATCGGTCAATGTGACAGAAGTGCAATCCTTCTGCAAATTGCTGCAGATTTCAATGCTGGGCCATCAGTGAGTGTCAGCGTGTGAACCATTCAATGAAACATCGTCGATACGGGCTTTCGGAGCAGAAGGTCCACTTGTATACCCTTGATGACTGCATGATACAAAGCTTTACATCTCGCCTGGGCCTGTTGACACTGATGCTGGACTGTTGATGACTGAAAACATGTCACCTGGCCAGACAGGTCTCATTTCAAATTGTATTGAGTGGATAGATGTGTACATGTATGAAGACAACCTCATGAATCCAGGGACCCTGTATCTCAGCAGGGGACTGTTCAAGCTGGTGGAGGCTCTGTAATGGTGTGGGGCATATGCAGTTTGAGTGATATCGGACCCCTGATATGTCTAGATACGATTCTGACAGGTGACACGTACGTAAGCATCCTGTCTCATCACCTGCATCCATTCATGTCCATTGTGAATTCTGACAGACTTGGGCAATTCCAGCAGTACAATGCAACACCCCACCCGTCCAGAATTGCTACAGTGTGGCTCCAGGAACACTCTTCTGAGTTTGCACACTTCCACTGGCCACCAAACTCCCCAGACATGAAAATTATTGAGCATTTATGGGATGCCTTGCTACGTGCTGTTCAGAAGATATCTCCACCCACTTATACTCTTACAGATTTATGGACAGCCTTACAGGATTCATGGTGTCAATTCCCTCCAGCACGACTTCAGACATCAGTTGAGTCCATGCCACGTCGTGTTATGGCTCTTTCGCACGCTTTCGGGGGCCCTACACGGTATTAGGCAAGTGTACTAGTTTCTTTGGCTCCAGTGCATTTCTTATACCAAACATTTTTAAGAATGTAATTTCTATTACACATTATTCCCTCATTCAGTTAAAAATGGTCATAAATCTTGAACATTATACATGCCTTACCTTTCCTTGTCCCTGGGTCAGTTAATACTACTACTTTTGAGTGCGGCATTTTATATACCAGAAATGTTCCCTTATACAATGGATAGAGTTTGTTTATGGCTTTCTGACTCATAACACTTTTATTTTGAGTTTTTAAAATTAAAAGTAAATCTCCTAACTCTTATGGCACTGGGGTACCTCCTTCCCATCTCTTCTCTCTTTTCTATGTCTCCCTGATTGGCAATTTCTTAACATTATTATGTGATGCTGGTTGAATATCGTCATTGTCTTCTGGCCATTAAACTCACTACAGAATTTGTTCTCCTTACAGTTATCCTCCTACTTCTTCCACTGGAGAGACTTTTGTGATGGAGTACAGTAGCTCATTTAATACCTTTTGAAATACTGCTACTAACTCTGTCCACCTTAAGTATCTGTGTGCACAACAAGTTCAGCATAACCTGTCTACTCGCACACAACTCCTTCAGAGGAATTCCACTGTGGATGGTACACAGAAATTAAACTGTAGTTTTCATTTTCCAATGTAAGAAATTCTTTGACCTGTTTGGCTGTCAACTGTGTTCTTTTCTTGGACAATGGGTTCTTAGGCTTAGCAACATTTTAAAAATAATAACCTCTTAATTCAGTTATAACACTATTGGTTGTTACTCTTTTTAGTGGATGTTGTTTAATCCACTCAGACCAGCCTTCCAACACAACAAAGACGTATTCCATTCCTTCCCATCCTATAGGTACTATAGAATTCTGCTGCTGATAATTCCTGTAGCTTGCTGGGAATAATGAGATACAGCATTGTACCTACTCCAGTAGCCTTCACTTTAGCTTTTTGACAAGTCTCTCAAGATTTTAGTTAAAATGTTCAAATGTGTGTGAATCCCTAAGAGACCAAACTGCTTAGGTCATTGGTCCCTAGACTTACACACTACTTAAACTAACTTATGCTAAGAACAACATACACACCGATGCCCGAGGGAGGACTAAAACCTCCGGTGGGAGGCGCAAGATTTTAGTAATTTCTTTACCTGGTGACTCAGATTTCTAAAGTAATGATACTTATTTGTATTAGGAGCACAGGAAAAAACATGCTTTGTCCATGTTATCAAATTGTTGAGTATCAGGGTACTAGTGGATAAAATTAATAAATACTAAAGTAATTTGGGAGGATGTGTTATGTAAATTAAATTTAATATTTAAATTGTAGTTTTACTAGCATAATATATAAGTAATCACACATTACAAGGGGAAAGTGTGTTGTTGTATATATCAGAATAGAAGATATTGCAAGTAAAACTGTTGTGTTTGATAAACATTGTGTGTCAGAATGTTTTGTAATGAAAAGCAATATTTTAAACAGTAAAAATACTTCTCTTTAAATAATTTCTCTTTGCTGTTCTAACAACATGTGATAAAGTGGTAATAAGAATAAAATACACTCCTGGAAATTGAAATAAGAACACCGTGAATTCATTGTCCCAGGAAGGGGAAACTTTATTGACACATTCCTGGGGTCAGATACATCACATGATCACACTGACAGAACCACAGGCACATAGACACAGGCAACAGAGCATGCACAATGTCGGCACTAGTACAGTGTATATCCACCTTTCGCAGCAATGTTGTTGTTGTTGTGGTCTTCAGTCGTGAGACTGGTTTGATGCAGCTCTCCATGCTACTCTATCCTGTGCAAGCTTTTTCATCTCCCAGTACCTACTGCAACCTACATCCTTCTGAATCTGCTTAGTGTATTCATCTCTTGGTCTCCCTCTACGATTTTTACCCTCCACGCTGCCCTCCAATACTAAATTGGTGATCCCTTGATGCCTCAGAACATGTCCTACCAACCGATCCCTTCTTCTGGTCAAGTTGTGCCACAAACTTCTCTTCTCCCCAATCCTATTCAATACTTCCTCATTAGTTATGTGATCTACCCATATAATCTTCAGCATTCTTCTGTAGCACCACATTTCGAAAGCTTCTATTCTCTTCTTGTCCAAACTATTTATCGACCATGTTTCACTTCCATACATGGCTACACTCCATACGAATACTTTCAGAAATGACTTCCTGACACTTAAATCAATACTGGATGTTAACAAATTTCTCTTCTTCAGAAACGCTTTCCTTGCCATTGCCAGCCTACATTTTATATCCTCTCTACTTCGACCATCATCAGTTATTTTGCTCCCCAAATAGCAAAACTCCTTTACTACTTTAAGTGCCTCATTTCCTAATCTAATTCCCTCAGCATCACCCGACTTAATTAGACTACATTCCATTATCCTTGTTTTGCTTTTGTTGATGTTCATCTTATATCCTTCTTTCAAGACACTGTCCATTCCATTCAACTGCTCTTCCAAGTCCTTTGCTGTCTCTGACAGAATTACAATGTCATCGGCGAACCTCAAAGTTTTTATTTCTTCTCCATGAATTTTAATACCTACTCCGAATTTTTCTTTTGTTTCCTTTACTGCTTGCTCAATATACAGATTGAACAACATCGGGGAGAGGCTACAACCCTGTCTTACTCCCTTCCCAACCACTGCTTCCCTTTCATGTCCCTCGACTCTTATAACTGCCCTCTGGTTTCTGTACAAATTGTAAATAGCCTTTCGCTCCCTGTATTTTACCCCTGCCACCTTTAGAATCTGAAAGAGAGTATTCCAGTCAACATTGTCAAAAGCTTTCTCTAAGTCTACAAATGCTAGAAACGTAGGTTTGCCTTTCCTTAATCTTTCTTCTAAGATAAGTCGTAAGGTCAGTATTGCCTCACGTGTTCCAGTGTTTCTACGGAATCCAAACTGATCTTCCCCGAGGTTGGCTTCTACTAGTTTTTCCATTCGTCTGTAAAGAATTCGTGTTAGTATTTTGCAGCTGTGACTTATTAAGCTGATAGTTCGGTAATTTTCACATCTGTCAACACCTGCTTTCTTTGGGATTGGAATTATTATATTCTTCTTGAAGTCTGAGGGTATTTCGCCTGTTTCATACATCTTTCTCACCAGATGGTAGAGTTTTGTCAGGACTGGCTCTCCCACGGCCGTCAGTAGTTCCAATGGAATATTGTCTACTCCGGGGGTCTTGTTTCGACTCAGGTCTTTCAGTGCTCTGTCAAACTCTTCACGCAGTATCATATCTCCCATTTCATCTTCATCTACATCCTCTTCCATTTCCATAATATTGTCCTCAAGTACATCGCCCTTGTATAGACCCTCTATATACTCCTTCCACCTTTCTGCTTTCCCTTCTTTGCTTAGAACTGGGTTTCCATCTGAGCTCTTGATATTCATACAAGTCGTTCTCTTATCTCCAAAGGTCTCTTTAATCTTCCTGTAAGCAGTATCTATCTTACCCCTAGTGAGATAGGCCTCTACATCCTTACATTTGTCCTCTAGCCATCCCTGCTTAGCCATTTTGCACTTCCTGTCGATCTCATTTTTGAGACGTTTGTATTCCTTTTTGCCTGTTTCACTTACTGAATTTTTATATTTTCTCCTTTCATCAATTAAATTCAATATTTCTTCTGTTACCCAAGGATTTCTACTAGCCCTCGTCTTTTTACCTACTTGATCCTCTGCTGCCTTCACTACTTCATCCCTCAAAGCTACCCATTCTTCTTCTACTGTATTTATTTCCCCCATTCCTGTCAATTGCTCCCTTATGCTCTCCCTGAATCTCTGTACAACCTCTGGTTCTTTTAGTTTATCCAGGTCCCATCTCCTTAAATTCCCACCTTTTTGCAGTTTCTTCAGTTTTAATCTACAGGTCATAACCAATAGATTGTGGTCAGAGTCCACATCTGCCCCTGGAAATGTCTTACAATTTAAAACCTGGTTCCTAAATCTCTGTCTTACCATTATATAATCTATCTGATACCTTTTAGTATCTCCAGGGTTCTTCCATGTATACAACCTTCTTTCATGATTCTTAAACCAAGTGTTAGTTATGATTATGTTGTGCTCTGTGCAAAATTCGACCAGGCGGCTTCCTCTTTCATTTCTGTCCCCCAATCCATATTCACCTACTACGTTTCCTTCTCTCCCTTTTCCTACACTCGAATTCCAGTCACCCATGACTATTAAATTTTCGTCTCCCTTCACAATCTGAATAATTTCTTTTATTTCATCATACATTTCTTCAATTTCTTCGTCATCTGCAGAGCTAGTTGGCATATAAACTTGTACTACTGTAGTAGGCGTGGGCTTCGTATCTATCTTGGCCACAATAATGCAGCAATGCAGCAATGCAGGCTGCTATTCTCCCATGGAGACGATCGTAGAGATGCTGGATGTAGTCCTGTGGAACGGCTTGCCGTGCCATTTCCACCTGGTGCCTCAGTTGGACCAGCGTTCGTGCTGGACGTGCAGACCGCGTGAGACGACGCTTCATCCAGTCCCAAACATGCTCAATGGGGGACAGATCCGGAGATCTTGCTGGCCAGGGTAGTTGACTTACACCTTCTAGAGCACGTTGGGTGGCACGGGATACATGTGGACGTGCATTGTCCTGTTGGAACAGCAAGTTCCCTTGCCGGTCTAGGAATGGTAGAACGATGGGTTCGATGACGGTTTGGATGTACCGTGCACTATTCAGTGTCCCCTCGACGATCACCAATGGTGTACGGCCAGTGTAGGAGATCGCTCCCCACACCATGATGCCGGGTGTTGGCACTGTGTGCCTCGGTCGAATGCAGTCCTGATTGTGGCGCTCACCTGCACGGCACCAAACATGCATACGACCATCATTGGCACCAAGGCAGAAGCGACTCTCATCGCTGAAGATGACACGTCTCCATTCGTCCCTCCATTCACGCCTGTCGCGACACCACTGGAGGCGGGCTGCACGATGTTGGGGCGTGAGCGGAAGACGGCCTAACGGTGTGCGGGACCGTAGCCCAGCTTCATGGAGACGGTTGCGAATGGTCCTCGCCGATACCCCAGGAGCAACAGTGTCCCTAATTTGCTGGGAAGTGGCGGTGCGGTCCCCTACGGCACTGCGTAGGATCCTACGGTCTTGGCGTGCATCCGTGCGTCGCTGCGGTCCGGTCCCAGGTCGACGGGCACGTGCACCTTCCGCCGACCACTGGTGACAACATCGATGTACTGTGGAGACCTCATGCCCCACGTGTTGAGCAATTCGGCGGTACGTCCACCCGGCCTCCCGCATGCCCACTATACGCCCTCGCTCAAAGTCCGTTAACTGCACATACGGTTCACGTCCACGCTGTCGCGGCATGCTACCAGTGTTAAAGACTGCGATGGAGCTCCGTATGCCACGGCAAACTGGCTGACACTGACGGCGGCGGTGCACAAATGCTGCGCAGCTAGCGCCATTCGACAGCCAACACCGTGGTTCCTGGTGTGTCCGCTGTGCCGTGCGTGTGATCATTGCTTGTACAGCCCTCTCGCAGTGTCCGGAGCAAGTATGGTGGGTCTGACACACCGGTGTCAATGTGTTCTTTTTTCCATATCCAGGAGTGTATAATAATAGTTCGTCCCAACATGAACTTCTCAGTGTAGTGTAGAAGGTTTGTGTAAATCACTTTTGCTCCTTATCTGCAGTACCCCTTCAATGTTGCAGGGGATGTGTATTTTTTTATTTATTTATTTGGTCCTGTTGATTACATATTATACAGCCAGTGTACAAGTAATATAGGATAAGTCAGTTGATGCAATTACAGTAGTACATTAACGTTTATACATCACATTGCACAGACATTGGTTTATTTTACAAGAACAATTACTTGCATGCAGTATTAAAGCCTGCATTATGCCAAAAACAGTTTAAATGATTGTTTAAAGTAGTAGAATAAGTGACAGTGCATATTTTTGTGTTACTGACATATATAAGGAAGTAAATTGTCTTCATGGTCATGGTTTGAATGAATACAAGTTTTAACTGCATTCCTTAAGAAGAGGTTTAAGTGAATGCTCAAGAGAGTGGGATACATGGGAGTTCACATTTTCTCGTAATGATACAGATAAATTTACATTTTATCACCACAATTTCAGTTAAACTACAAGTAACAGCATCAAACTTTATCTTTAAGGGATTGCTTTTCTTATACAGTTTCCCCCACTCTTGTACATCATAACTCTAAGTATTCATTCATTTTATAGACGGTTTGTTTGATGAGGAATAATTTTAGTTTCCTTTTGAAAACCTGTACTTTATTTTTTTTCCTTTTTTATATTGATGGGGAGCTTATTGAAGACCTTTATACCTGACTCAGTAACTCCCCTATGTACTTTAGTGAGAGTTGCAGAGCCTTGATGAAAATTTTTCACCTGTCTTGTGTCATGGTTGTGGATGTCACAATTTTTCTGAAACAGTTCCTTGTTGATGGCTACAAATAACATCAGTGAGTATATATACTGACCTGTGATGGTAAGTATCCTGAGAGATTTGAAGAGACCTCTGCAAGATGTCTCATTAGGGACCCCACATATTAGCCTCACTGCTCGCTTTTGTATTCTGAAGACTTTTTCAACACCTGCAGCATTTCCCCAGAAGATTATGCCATAGGAGAGAACAGAACGGAAATATGCAAAATATGACAACAGCATTATTTCTCTGTCTACTAACTGATGGAGAGCTCTTAGTGCAAAGCACGATGAGCTAAGTTTCTTGACCAGCTGATCAATTTGTTCTTTCCATGTTAGGTGACTGTCTATCTGGATACATAGGAATTTTGTATGTGTGGTTTCATTAATTTTGTGATTGTTAACATGTATTTAAGGAGCTTTATTTTTTATATTTTTTGTCATAAATTGTATCATATTGGTTTTTGAAATATTTAAGGTTAGGCTATTCACAGTGAACCATTTGTGTACTTGAGTAGAGACTGTCATGGCTGTATCCTGCATAGTGGAGTTGGGTCCTTTTACAGGGATACTTATATTGTTGGCAAACATTACTATTTTTGCTCTGTTGTTAATTGTGATTGGTAGATCATTAATGTAGATCAGGAAAATTAATGGCTCAAGAATTGAGCCCTGTGGGACTCCAAACTTTATATTTCCCCAGTCTGATGTTAATGCTGTTCCTGTCCCCCTTAAGACAACCCTTTGCTTCCTGTTCTGTAAGTATGATTCCAACCAGTCAAAGATTTGTCTTTACTGCCATAATATGGAAGCTTTTTTAAGAGTGTGTTGTGATCTACACAATCAAATGCCTTGGCAAAGTCACAAAATATCCCCATTGGATACCTTTTGTAATTTAGTTCACCTAAAATTTCATCTGTGAGGTTAAATATAGCTCTGTCTGTGGAGCAGCCCTTACAAAAGCCGAACTGTATAGGAGCCAGTAAGCCATTTTGTGTAGTGTGACTATAAATCCTATCATACACTCTTCTCTCAAATACCTTTGAGAATAATGGCAGCAGAAAGATGGGCCGATAGTTGGATATTTCATCCCTTGCTCCACTTTTGTGGATTGGCATCACTACTGCATGTTTCAATGTAAAGACTCTATTATTATTATTATTATTGTTGTTGTCTTCAGTCCTGAGACTGGTTTGTTGCAGCTCTCCATGCTACTCTATCCTGTGCAAGCTTTTTCATCTCCCAGTACTTACTGCAACCTACATCCTTCTGAATCTGCTTAGTGTATTCATCTCTTGGTCTCCCTCTACGATTTTTACCCTCCACGCTGCCCTCCAATGCTAAATTTGTGATGTTCTGAGGCCACAAACTCCTCTTCTCCCCAATTCTATTCAATACCTCCTCATTAGTTATGTGATCCACCCATCTAATCTTCAGCATTCTTCTGTAGCACCACATTTTGAAAGCTTCTATTCTTTTCTTGTCCAAACTATTTATCGTCCACGTTTCACTTCCATACATGGCTACACTCCATACAAATACTTTCAGAAATGACTTCCTGACACTTAAATCTATACTCGATGTTAGCAAATTTCTCTTCTTCAGAGACGCTTTCCTTGCCATTGCCAGTCTACATTTTATATCCTCTCTACTTCGACAATCATCAATTACTTTGCTCCCCAAATAGCAAAACCCCTTTACTACTTTAAGTGTCTCATTTCCTAATCTAATTCCGTCAGCATCACCCGACTTAATTCGACTACACTCCATTATCTTCGTTTTGCTTTTGTTGATGTTCATCTCATATCCTCCTTTCAAGACACTGTCCATTCCGTTCAACTGCTCTTCCAAGTCCTTTGCAGTCTCTGACAGAATTACAATGTCATCGGCAAACCTCAATGTATTTATTTCTTCTCCATGGACTTTAATACCTACTCCGAATTTTTCTTTTGTTTCCTTTACTGCTTGCTCAATATACAGATTGAATAACATCAGGGACAGGCTACAACACTGTCTCCCTTCCTTCCCAACCTCTGCTTCTGTTTCATGCCCCTCAACTCTTATAACTGACATCTGGTTTCTGTACAAATTGTAAATAGCCTTTCACTCCCTGTATTTTACCCCTGCCACCTTTAGAATTTGAAAGAGAGTATTCCAGTCAACATTGTCAAAAGCTTTCTCTAAGTCTACAAATGCTAGAAACGTAGGTTTGCCTTTCCTTAATCTATTTTCTAAGATAAGTCGTAGGGTCAGTATGGCCTCACGTGTTCCAACATTTCTGCGGAATCCAAACTGATCTTCGCCGAGGTCGGCTTCTACCAGTTTTTCCATTCGTCTGTAAAGAATTCACGTTAGTATTTTGCAGCTGTGACTTATTAAACTGATAGTTCAGTAATTTTCACATCTGTCAACACCTGCTTTCTTTGGGATTGGAATTATTATATTCTTCTTGAAGTCTGAGGGTATTTTGCCTGTCTCATACACCTTGCTCACCAGATGGTAGAGTTTTTTCAGGACTGGCTCTCCAAAGGCCGTCACTAGTTCCAATGGAATGTTGTCTACTCCCGGGGCCTTGTTTCGACTCAGGTCTTTCAGTGCTCTGTCAAAGTCTTCACGCAGTATCATATCTCCCATTTCATCTTCATCTACATCCTCTTCCATTTCCATAATATTGTCCTCAAGTACATCGCCCTTGTATAGACCCTCTATATACTCCTTCCACTTTTCTGCTTTCCCTTCTTTGCTTAGAACTGGGTTTCCATCTGAGCTCTTGATATTCATACAAGTGGCTCTCTTTTCTCCAAAGGTCTCTTTAATTTTCCTGTAGGCAGTATCTATCTCACTCCTAGTGAGATAAGCCTCTACATCCTTACACTTGTCCTCTAGCCATCCCTGCTTAGCCATTTTTCACTTCCTGTCGATCTCATTTTTGAGACGTTTGTATTCCCTTTTGCCTGCTTCATTTACTGCATTTTTATATTTTCTCCTTTCATCAATTAAATGCAATATTTCTTCTGTTACCCAAGGATTTCTACTAGCTCTTGTCTTTTTACCTACTTGATCCTCTGCTGCCTTCACTACTTCATCCCTTCTTCTTCTACTGTATTTCTTTCCCTCATTCCTGTCAATTGTTCCCTTATGCTCTCCCTGAAACTCTGTACAACCTCTGGTTCTTTCAGTTTATCCAGGTCCCATCTCCTTAAATTCCCACCTTTTTGCAGTTTCTTCAGTTTTAATCTACAGTTCATAACCAATAGATTGTGGTCAGAGTCCGCATCTGCCCCTGGAAATGTCTTACAATTTAAAACCTGGTTCCTAAATCTCTGTCTTACCATTATATAATCTATCTGATGCCTTCTAGTATCTCCAGGATTCTTCCATGTATACAACCTTCTTTTATGATTCTTGAACCAAGTGTTAGCTATGATTAAGTTATGCTCTGTGCAGAATTCTACCAGACAGCTTCCTCTTTCATTTCTCTCCCCCAATCCATATTCACCCACTATGTTTCCTTCTCTCCCTTTTCCTACTCTTGAATTCCAGTCACCCATGACTATTAAATTTTTGTCTCCTTTCACTACCTGAATAATTTCTTTTATCTCATCATACATTTCATCAATTTCTTCATCGTCTGCAGAGCTAGTTGGCATATAAACTTGTACTGCTGTAGTAGGCATGGGCTTCATGTCTATCTTGGCCACAGTAATGCGTTCACTATACTGTTGGTAGTGGCTTACCCGCACACCTGTTTTTTTATTCATTATTAAACCTACTCCTGCATTACCCCTATTTGATTTTGTATTTATAATCCTGTATTCACCTGACCAAAAGTCTTGTTCCTCCTGCCACCGAACTTCACTAATTCCCACTATATCTAACTTCAACCTATCCATTTCCCTTTTTAAATTTTCTAACCTACCTGCCCGATTAAGGGATCTGACGTTCCACACTCCGATCCGTAGAACGCCAGTTTTCTTTCTCCTGATAACGACGTCCTCCTGAGTAGTCCCCGCCCGGAGATCCGAATGGGGGACTATTTTACCTCTGGAATATTTGACCCAAGAGGAGCCATCATCATTTAACCATACAGTAAAGCCGCATGGCCTCGGGAAAAATTATGGCTGTAGTTTCCCCTTGCTTTCAGCCGTTCGCAGTACCAGCATAGCAAGGCCGTTTTGGTTAGTGTTGCAAGGCCAGATCAGTCAATCATCCAGACTGATGCCCCTGCAACTACTGAAAAGGCTGCTGCCCCTCTTCAGGAACCATAAGTTTGTCTGGCCTCTCAACAGATACCCCTCCATTGTGGATGCAACTACGGTACGGCCATCTGTATCGCTGAGGCACGCAAGCCTCCCCACCAACGGCAAGGTCCATGGTTCATGGGGGTAGGATTATTATTATTATTATATTATTCTAAAGTAATATTTTACTATATTTTTATATTTTACCTCTGTAAGCAGGAAATCTACTCGCAATTTCCAGGCTGCTGCTCTTAGAGTTGCTGTGAAGCTCTTGCCATCAATTAAATTTAAGCTCTATTATAAGTTTCTCAATCTTGAATGAGGCAGAGATGTTTTTTGTAATGACTGCCACTTTGAAAGGGCCTTTGTAGCATTACCTCAAATACACTCCTGGAAATTGAAATAAGAACACCGTGAATTCATTGTCCCAGGAAGGGGAAACTTTATTGACACATTCCTGGGGTCAGATACATCACATGATCACACTGACAGACCCACAGGCACATAGACACAGGCAACAGAGCATGCACAATGTCGGCACTAGTACAGTGTATATCCACCTTTCGCAGCAATGCAGGCTGCTATTCTCCCATGGAGACGATCGTAGAGATGCTGGATGTAGTCCTGTGGAACGGCTTGCCGTGCCATTTCCACCTGGCGCCTCAGTTGGACCAGCGTTCGTGCTGGACGTGCAGACCGCGTGAGACGACGCTTCATCCAGTCCCAAACATGCTCAATGGGGGACAGATCCGGAGATCTTGCTGGCCAGGGTAGTTGACTTACACCTTCTAGAGCACGTTGGGTGGCACGGGATACATGCGGACGTGCATTGTCCTGTTGGAACAGCAAGTTCCCTTGCCGGTCTAGGAATGGTAGAACGATGGGTTCGATGACGGTTTGGATGTACTGTGCACTATTCAGTGTCCCCTCGACGATCACCAGTGGTGTACGGCCAGTGTAGGAGATCGCTCCCCACACCATGATGCCGGGTGTTGGCCCTGCGTGCCTCGGTCGTATGCAGTCCTGATTGTGGCGCTCACCTGCACGGCGCCAAACACGCATACGACCATCATTGGCACCAAGGCAGAAGCGACTCTCATCGCTGAAGACGACACGTCTCCATTCGTCCCTCCATTCACGCCTGTCGCGACACCACTGGAGGCGGGCTGCACGATGTTGGGGCGTGAGCGGAAGACGGCCTAATGGTGTGCGGGACCGTAGCCCAGCTTCATGGAGACGGTTGCGAATGGTCCTCGCCGATACCCCAGGAGCAACAGTGTCCCTAATTTGCTGGGAAGTGGCGGTGCGGTCCCCTACGGCACTGCGTAGGATCCTACGGTCTTGGCGTGCATCCATGTGTCGCTGCGGTCCGTTCCCAGGTCGACGGGCACGTGCACCTTCCGCCGACCACTGGCGACAACATCGATGTACTGTGGAGACCTCACGCCCCACGTGTTGAGCAATTCGGCAGTACGTCCACCCGGCCTCCCGCATGCCCACTATACGCCCTCGCTCAAAGTCTGTCAACTGCACATACGGTTCACGTCCACGCTGTTGCGGCATGCTACCAGTGTTAAAGACTGCGATGGAGCTCCATATGCCACAGCAAACTGGCTGACACTGACGGCGGCGGTGCACAAATGCTGCGCAGCTAGCGCCATTCGACGACCAACACCGCGGTTCCTGGTGTGTCCGCTGTGCCGTGCGTGTGATCATTGCTTGTATAGCCCTCTCGCAGTGTCCGGAGCAAGTATGGTGGGTCTGACACACCGGTGTCAATGTGTTCTTTTTTCCATTTCCAGGAGTGTATTTCTCCTCAAGAAATGATTTCCAATTTTATATCAAATCTTGGTTGACAACCACTACATCAAAAGGCTTAAGTGTGCATGTGCTTAAACATAATCCACAACCAACCCATTGCAATTCTGCTACTGCTTTTGTGTTGATCAGTCCCATTATCTTATCACACACCATAAAACAAAGTCCTGTAATAGGGAAAGTTACTTTCACCGTCTCCAAAAGCTGTAGATCACTCACAAGATAATTAAGGCACCTCAGAATGATGTAATTTTACAAACAATCTTGCAACTGAGCATTATCGTAGGGGCTGAATACACCACTGCAGTTGTAAGGTTTTTCAGTAATTAAAAGACGACCGGTTTGACCTCTTATGTGGCCATCATCATGTGTTATAATTATGTGCTCTGACCCTGACCGCCATGGTGGATGAATACAGGATGCTGTGTATCACCAGTGAGAGCCAAGAATGGAGTAGCTACTCCGCGCTCTGCGGTCACTGGTGGTACATCATATCCTGTACTCATCTACTGCTGTGCAGCACAAAGTTATAACAGCTGATGATGGACATGTAAGCATGTAAGAGCCTGAAACTGATTGTGTTCTAACTACTGAAAAATAGAAAGAACCTTACAACTGAAGCAGTATTTTCAACCTCTGTTAGTTTAATTGTAATTCCAACCTGCCATACGTTAAAAAAAAAAAAATAAAATAAAAATAAAAATAATTATATATATATATATATATATATATATATATATATATATATATATATATATTCTTGTCCAACAATACTATCAGAAAGTGGTTTAAAAAGGAAACAACTACATTGGGCCCTTTCCCTCCAAATCTTCAGGTAATTGTGTAGAACTCTGAACTTGCACTGAAAGCTGATGAATACTGAAATAGTAAACAGACAACTGCCTTTTGTAATACACATCATTAGTATTTACAGTATTATTTGTTAAGCATAAAGTTTTGTGGTGGTAGACTTTTGTCTTTTTAAATGACCATTTCTCTTTCCGGAATAAAGTATTTCAGCTTTGACTTTGTGAACCTCATGGTCAATGGTGATCTTTCTTCCAAGATTTGTTTCTTCATGTCATCATTTAAATTTTCAGATAATTTTGCATTCATCATTTTCATCTCAGTACTGTACTTATCACACATTGAAAATGTATCAGTCCTTGGATAATCAAAAGCTATATTGAATTTGGTGTAGATCTCTTTTTACAAGGATATGGGACATGTCAAAGTATTTACAAATTTATATCTAAAAACAAAGAAGATGTGACTTACCAAACGAAACTGCTGGCAGGTTGATAGACACACAAACAAACACAAACATACACACAGAATTGTAGCTTTCACAACCAATGGCTGCTTCATCAGGAAAGAGGGAAGGAGAGGGAAAGACGAAAGGATGTGGGTTTTAAGGGAGAGGGTAAGGAGTCATTCCAATCCCGGGAGTGGAAAGAAGTGTTTCCCTCTATTATATTCATATTTACAAATTTATATATTTTTCCCATGTGGAATGTTTCCCTCTATTGTATTTACAAATTTAGATAAATTTAAAATAAGATAATTTGTATACACGTATATTTACAGACTTCTAGTTAGAGACAATCATTAGATTTACTCCTGTATACAATACTTTTTTTTACAAATAACTTATTAAATTATGTAATGCCACACACACTATACACACATTGTTTCACAAAACACACACACACACACACACACACACACACACACACACACACACACACACACACTGGTGTGGTGGTGAGTCAGCATCCCTCCATAATGAGTGAGATGTTCTCAGAAAGAGGAAGAGGTGTCAGTATTGTGCCTTGCATAGCTTGTGGTAAGTATTTCTAGAAAGGAAAAAAAAGAAGGGGATAAAACATAAAGTGAAGGTGTTATGTGGAATGTTGGATATTTTATAATCATTATCATTATTATTTATTTGTATAACATTTTTTATCAAACCCTTACTCTGTTTTATGTAAGTAATCCTTCAATGTATAAAATGTATTGCATAACAGGTACTTTTTAGCTGCCTTTTTAAATAAGTGTATTTTTGCAATTTCTTTAATCTCTGTTGGTAATTTATTGTACAGTTCTATTCGTTGGTAGAAAATGCTGTTCTGAGTTTTATATTTATTTTTTCTTGGCAAATGTAAGTTAAGTCTATCTCTTGTTGCATGGTCATGAACAGAACTGTTTGTTTAGTAATTACCAATGTTATTTTTGATGTCTACAACTGACTGGTAAATGTATTCACATGGAGCAGATAAAATCCCCAGTGTTCTGAACAGATCTTTACAATGAGCTTGACTAGAATTTTTGGTTATTATTCTTATGGCTCTTTTCTATAGTTTGAAAAAGTGTTCATATTTTGTGCATTTGTTCCCCAAAAAGAATACCATAGCTAAGAATTGAGTGTACATATGAATAATATGTAACTAAAAGACACTGCATGTTACACTCTGATGATAGGATTTTAAGGGCATAACATGCTGATGACATTCTGTTTGCAAGTACCTTTGTGTGTTCACACCACTTCAACTGAGAATCAATATTCATTCCCAGAACTTTTGCATTTGTTACACTGTCTACAGAGGTGCCATCTACATTTAATTTAACATTGTTATTTTTCCTCTTCAAACTGAAATTCATGGCATTAGTTTTCTTTATGTTCAATGTCACTTTATTGCTTATTGACCAATCATAAACTTCCTTAAGAGTTTCATTTGCTTTCTTGTCAAGGAGTTCTCTTGTTTTCTCATTGACTATAATATTGCTGTCATCAGCGAAGAGGATTTTTACACCAAGAGTAACACTATTGGGAAAGTCATTGATGTATATCAGGAACAGTATTGGTCCTAATATGCTACCTTTCAGAACCCCTATATTAATGCATTTTGGCTCTGATAAGTGTTTTACTAAATGTTTATATAATGGAAGGAAACATTCCACGTGGGAAAAATTATATATAAAAAAAAACAAAGATGAGGTGACTTACCGAACAAAAGCGCTGGCAGGTCGATAGACACACAAACAAACACAAACATACCCACAAAATTCAAGCTTTCGCAACAGACTGTTGCCTCATCAGGAAAGAGGGAAGGAGAGGGGAAGACGAAAGGAAGTGGGTTTTAAGGGAGAGGGTAAGGAGTCATTCCAATCCCGGGAGCGGAAAGACTTACCTTAGGGGGAAACAAGGACAGGTATAAACTCGCACACACGCACATATCCATCCACACATACAGACACAAGCAGACATATTTAAAATATGTATTTAGTGCAACATTATTTACAGGATTACATTTGTCTGGGGGAATTTTTGGTATAACTTCTCTGCAATACTTGAAAAATGCTCATTTACGTAGTTTGCTAACTGCTGTGGGTCATTTATTACTTCTTGGTTGTGTCATTGGTGTAATGATTTGATCTATCTTTAAATGAATCAGTGTGATCATAAACTGCTTTCCCTACTTCTTCCTTAATTTTCCATGGTCAGTTTCCATGCTTAGCTCTTCCATCATGAGGAGACTTGCACAACTTCATAAATTTCTGAACTGAACTTATTATTCCATGTATTGTGATGAAGGTTTTCCTCCATATACAAACCTAATGTACAATGTCGTCACATTTCACTCTCACTCTGTAGTTCAAATTACACACCTGAAGCTGTGCTTCATCATAATTCTTCCTCGGTCGCCTTCTATGAACTGGAAGTATTGAAATGAGGCCTGTCAGATGCAATGATCTTCATTCCAGTCTTCCAAATCATTAAATTTTCTTATAATATTTGATCTTTCTTCAGCAATTACTCCCTTAAATCACTTTAACTTATGGTTGCAGTCTTCTCCTAGTTTGTGTGACTGAATCCTTTACACAATAAAGGAAAATTATTTGTTTCTTGCTCTAACACTGTTTGACAACCCACAAGGAATCTGAAACTTTATACACAACACTGGACAAAGCACATTTATTCCCTGTACAGGGAGACGTTACCATGTTCTTTCCCTGCATGCCTAATCTAAAATGGATTATAGAACATGGACTATTCATATTATCACACTGGTCAATTAACAATATTAAACAACATGGAATCCTACACCTCAGATTACTCATAACTCATTTTTGACAAAAAGTGGGCAAAGCACATTCTTTTCCTGTACTCTTCATATGCTTGATGCATTTTTTGGACCAAAATGTGCATAACAAATATGTACATACCAGGTTACTGATTTTATGGTATCTTGTGGTACACATAGTAACCATTTCTCTGCATTGTTCTCGCTATGGAATTAGATTTCTTCATACAGCTTCCTCTGGTCAATTGCATTTGTTTCATTTTGTAATAAGTTATCAATATTAATTCTTAAGTGTACATCGTGCCTTTATTATTTTTCTAAATTACAACAGAAAGTTTTCACATCTTTTTCATATTTATTATTAACCTTTAAAAAATAAACTGCAAGGTTTCCTCTTCCTTTTACATCTTGGTTTGACTGATGGCCTACAGTTAATTGAGACTGTGCATCTAATAATATGTTATCTTCTTCTCTTATGCATGTGATAGAAAATCTAAACTCTTGTCTGTCTAATATGTAATAATTTGCTCTTTAATAGATATGTTAATGTACTATGATCAGTGTGTATTATTGTTTCATTTTCTAATAGATGTTCAAATTTCTTAGACACCCATATCACAGATAAAGTTTCTTTTTCTGTTATAGTGGAATTTCACTCATGTTGTATGAGCAAAAGCTATTGGTCTGTGTTTTATTGTATTGTGTTTATTATATTCCATTAATATGTGGCATCCTGAACTGTAGTCTGATGTTTCCACTGCTAGATGGAAAGATAGAGAAAAATTTGGGTGAATTAGTAGTAGAAAATTTGTCAAAGTTTCTTTAATATTGTTGAATTCCTCTATGCAGAGTCTATCCCAGTTCCATTTTGCATTTTGTTTCAATAATTTCATTAAATTAGGTGCTTTAAGCACTCCATTTGGAAGTAATTTTCTGTAAAATCCTACATTCCCAGATACAATTTGTTTTTCATTGGAAGGTTCTGGACAGAATTTAACTGCACCTAATCTGTATTTATAATGTGCCCCAAAACTTAAATTCATTTCTTCCAAATTGTGATTTCGACAGCTTAACTGTATTTCTTCCATGTTGATACCACTACTACATCATCCATGTATAACAACACTTTATTCCTTACTTCATTAACTATTGATTATCCAATGCTTTTAAGAATATTGTTACACAGACAATTAGACCAAATTCTTGTACTTGGAAATGGTATGTTTGTCCTCCAAATAAAAATGCTGTATATTTTCTGGAATTGTTGTGTAGCTCAGTTTGACAATATCGTTCCAGTAAATCCATTGTGTCTATGTACCTTGACCCTGCAAACTTTAGTGACATTCGCTCTATTGTGGGTGTCCCATCCCTTTCTGGTTCAGTTATTTTGTTGACAGTGTGTGCGTCTAACACCAATCGCATGGTTCCATCTGGTTTTTTAACTGGTACTAAAGGATTGCTGTAACAACTATAAGATGACCCAATTACATTCCACTAATTTCCTTTTGTACCACTGTGTTTTTAGATACCGGTACAGAGTATGATCTTATGTAGACTGGGCTGTGGGGTTCAATCTTACAAGTATGAACAAAGTCTTTAAAATTCACTAGTCTCGTTAAAAAGAAATTTATGTATTTGCATAATAAAGTAATCATATCCTCTTTTTTCAATTTCATTGAAGTTTTTTGATTTATTTAGATTGTTGATTATATCATTTTTGTCTACCTGTAAATTGTAGCTGCATAGCTCATGTTGGTATTTTGTCGTAGTTTAGCTTCTGTCATAAGATTTAAATCAAATCTACATGTAGTTATTTGTTCAATGTACATAGTAATTATTTCTTCTTGTTGTTCATAAGCAAATGTTGCTGTTCCACTATAGAAATTTAATGATAGCTTCTGTTCTGAAAACCAGTCTACACCTAGAATTATAGGTATGTTAAAACCTCCAACAATGAACATTAGTTATTGAAATGTATAATCATCTAAAGCGAATCTAACAAATAACTCATCATGTACTGGTTTACCCATTTCCCCTGCTATCTGTACTCCTTTTACTGGTGCTTAGGGAATACATCCAATAAGCTATTTTGTTCCAAGAAATAATGATCAGTTACCAAAAAATCACTCCCAGAATCTAAAATTATTCCTACTTAGTTTTAGTTTTATACATTCAATTATTGGTTGTATCTTCCCATGTAAGAATTCTTCTGTTAATTTATCATCTGGTCATACCTACTCAGATCCAAAGCAATTTCTTGAGGCTCATTTTCTATTGCTTCAGATGACTGAGCCCCTTCCTGGAAGCATATTAGTTTTCACTTTCCACGTTCATACTGTTGTTGAATACACTATTCTGAAAGCTTCTATTATTATCTATTCCCAGATCAAATATGATCCTAACCATTGTGTCCTCTGTTTCCTATACTTGTAATGTCTTCTCTAGGTACATGAAATGCTTTGTGGTTCACAACAAGAGCCCCATAATCAGCATGTCCAAACAAGGCATGTCTGCTACATATAAGAAAAATAGAAGAGGAGCTAGCAATGGTCCTTGTGGAAGGCCACTATTACACTTCATTGCAGGGCTCATCTTACTCACCATCAGGACTTGGAAGCTTCTACTGCTTAGCATAGCGTTCATGAGGTTTCCGATTTTAAGACATGTAGACACACTAGGGGTGTCCAATTTTAGTTTACCTGAGGCCACATTGGAAAAATGTGAGGAGTTGGTTAGTATTGTTGGTAATGTTACCTGTTTACCATCTTTCTATCTGTCTTTCCACTGTGTCAACTTGTTCTGCATCTTCTAATAAAGTAACTTTTGTTCAATCTTTTCCTACTGGTCTGTCTCCCACTTTCCATGGTAAATAGATGAGGCAGTTATCTACACTCCTGGAAATTGAAATAAGAACACCGTGAATTCATTGTCTCAGGAAGGGGAAACTTTATTGACACATTCCTGGGGTCAGATACACCACATGATTACACTGACAGACCCACAGGCACATAGACACAGGCAACAGAGCATGCACAATGTCGGCACTAGTACAGTGTATATCCACCTTTCGGAGCAATGCAGGCTGCTATTCTCCCATGGAGACGATCGTAGAGATGCTGGATGTAGTCCTGTGGAACGGCTTGCCATGCCATTTCCACCTGGTGCCTCAGTTGGACCAGCGTTCGTGCTGGACGTGCAGACCGCGTGAGACGATGCTTCATTCAGTCCCAAACATGCTCAATGGGGGACAGATCTGGAGATCTTGCTGGCCAGGGTAGTTGACTTACACCTTCTAGAGCACGTTGGGTGGCACGGGATACATGCGGACGTGCATTGTCCTGTTGGAACAGCAAGTTCCCTTGCCGGTCTAGGAATGGTAGAACGATGGGTTCGATGACGGTTTGGATGTACCGTGCACTATTCAGTGTCCCCTCGACGATCACCAGTGGTGTACGGCCAGTGTAGGAGATCGCTCCCCACACCATGATGCCGGGTGTTGGCCCTGTGTGCCTCGGTCGTATGCAGTCCTGATTGTGGCGCTCACCTGCACGGCGCCAAACACGCATACGACCATCATTGGCACCAAGGCAGAAGCGACTCTCATCGCTGAAGACGACACGTCTCCATTCGTCCCTCCATTCACGCCTGTCGCGACACCACTGGAGGCGGACTGCACGATGTTGGGGCGTGAGTGGAAGACGGCCTCACGGTGTGCAGGACCGTAGCCCAGCTTCATGGAGACGGTTGCGAATGGTCCTCGCCGATACCCCAGGAGCAACAGTGTCCCTAATTTGCTGGGAAGTGGCGGTGCGGTCCCCTACGGCACTGCGTAGGATCCTACGGTCTTGGCGTGCATCCGTGCGTCGCTGTGGTCCGGTCCCAGGTCGACGAGCACGTGCATCTTCCGCCGACCACTGGCGACAACATCGATGTACTGTGGAGACCTCATGCCCCACGTGTTGAGCAATTCGGCGGTACGTCCACCCGGCCTCCCGCATGCCCACTATACGCCCTCTCTCAAAGTCCGTCAACTGCACATACGGTTCACGTCCACGCTGTCGCGGCATGCTACCAGTGTTAAAGACTGCGATGGAGCTCCGTATGCCACGGCAAACTGGCTGACACTGACGGCGGCGGTGCACAAATGCTGTGCAGCTAGCGCCATTCGACGGCTAACACCGCGGTTCCTGGTGTGTCCACTGTGCCGTGCGTGTGATCATTGCTTGTACAGCCCTCTCGCAGTGTCCGGAGCAAGTATGGTGGGTCTGACACACCGGTGCCAATGTGTTCTTTTTTCCATTTCCAGGAGTGTATAATGAAGTACTGTTTGAAAGAAGCTGCATAAATATTCAGACAGATCTTGGTAACATTTCTATGTGGTGCAAAGATGGCAACTTTGATTTAAATGTTCAGAAATATAAAACTGTGCACTCCACAAAACGAAATAATGTAGGATTCTATGATTATAGTATCAGTGAGTCATGGCTGGAATCTGTCAAACCATACAAACACCTGGGTATAAAACTTTGTATGATTATGAAATGAAATGATCACATAGGCTCAATTATGGTAAACCTGATGGTAGACTTTGGTTTATTGATAGAAGGCTGGGGAAATGCAGTCAGTCTCCTTTGGAGACTGCTTATAAGTCATCCTGTGACCCATCCTGGAATACTGCTCAAGGGTGTGGAACCCATGCCATATAGTACTAACGGAGTATATTGAACACAAACAGGAGCAGGGCAGTATGAATCGTCACAGGTTTCCCTGTTGCATGGGAGGGTGTCAAAGAGATGCCAAAGAAACTGAACTGCCAGACTCTTGAAGATAGATATATATAATCCTGAGAAAGATTACATATCAAGTCTCAAGAGCTACATTTAAATGATGACTTTAGGAATATATTACAACCCCCCAAGTATCGCTCCCGTGCGGGTCCTGAGAATAAGATTACATTAATTACAGCATGCATAAAGGCTTCTAACAATCATTCTTCCCACATTCCATACATGAATGGAACAGATAACAACCCTAATAACTCGTACAGTCGGATGTTGGCGGTAATTGATTGTTGTATGTATCTTTGTCTCATAGCAACATTGTTCATAATTAGTTTTGTCATCTTGATTTTTTAATTCTCAGTTTAATTTTCTTTCCTTCCAGGTTAATTTCACTCCAGTGTCATGTGCAAGAGTTTGGTCAATATGTGTGTTACTAATAAACTGCACATCTGACAAGAAGAAGGGACAGGATGTTACCAAATAACTTCCATGGTGCTGGTGGGAGCTGTAGAGGATAAAAATCATACAGAAAGACAGAGATTGGAATACATCCAGCAAATAATTGATGTAGGTTGCAAGTGCTGTGCTATGCTGAGAAGAAGAGGTTGGCACAGGGGAGGATTCAAGGCAGACCGCATCAAACCAGTCAAAAGACTATTTAAAAATAAAATAAATATATAAACATATAAATAAATGTGCTCTGTATTAGTTGTCAAATTTCTGACTAGATGAAATCATCTTAAATCTTGGTTCAATGCCAATCAGTATTCTGATAACTTGAAAGTACAGTCAGAATTTATTATTCAATGACTATACATCAAACCAGAGATTAGTCAGTAGTATGTCTCTTTACGTTAGGCTGACATCCAGTTGAGACTCTTGGCATTCAATCGTCTAAACTAAATTCTCTTACAAAAAGATTCAATATGTACTGAAATTATTGCAATATATCATGTTTGAGTCACTGATATTCCTTCGAGCCACATACAGCACAGCATTCTCTTTGCTGCACTTGCAATGCCATTGAGAGCAGCACTACAGCTCTCATCAGCACACGATGCCCATAAGGAATACCTCAGACAAATACAGGATGGAGTGTGGTAAATTGCTTTTTTAGAATTTATGTTGTGGTGGAACTGTTGGTCAAATACAGGGGAGAGTGGGCATCGTTTATAGTGACTGATTGGAGGTCTGTATTCAGTTGTTGTTCAGTTGCAATAATGCCATGGACACATGAGGTGTGCCCATTTTATGTTGAAGTGTATTTCTCGAATTCCCTCTCAATCATTGCAGTGCAGTGTGCTCTTCGTTTTCGATTTGCAGTACCTCCACGCGAACGTTTTCCTGGACAGCAGTCAATTTTAAATTGGGCAAATGCATTCAAAACAACAGGGGATATGTCATCTGTATGAAGAGGACCTGAAAGAAGCGTTACAACAATACAAAATGTCAACAAGTTAGAGCAGCTGTACTGCAATCTCCGAAACGTTCAGCTTGGAAACATGTACTTGCTCTTGGCATTTCAAGACATTCTCTCCTCTGGATTCTTCACAATGAACTGAATTTTCACCTGTATCGAATGTGAATGGTCCAGCAATTGTCAGTAGGGGATCATGTAACACTAAGAACATCTTGTGAGGACATGCTTGCAACCATACCCTGTGACGCAAATGTGTTCTTTTATGATGAGGCACATTTTCACCTCAGTGGGTGTGTAAACAAACAGAATGTGCAGTACTGGAGCGACACAAACAACCAGAGACACCTGCACTCAGACCATGTCACTGGGTGGTGCGCCTTGTCACAAGTAGGCATCATTGGCCCTTACTTTTTTCAGGAAAATCATCGTGCTGTAACTGTGAATTCGGATCATTATTTTAGTATGCTGCATGAGTTTTTCCAGCCAGCTTTTGAGGCAATGCAATTACAGGATATCTGGTTTCAACAAGATGGTGCCACTGCACACACTGCAAGCATTATCGTGAATTTTTTGAAGCAAACGTTTTCTGAAAGGTTTCCCTCTCGGATGGGAGTTCGCACCTGACCCACACAATCACCGGACTTAGCCCCACACGATTTTTTTCTCTGGGATTACCTGAAGTCAAAGGTGTATTGCAACTGCCCTAACACCCTGGAAGACCTGCAGAACAACATTCAGGCTGAAATTGCAAGAAAACCAGAAGCCATGCTTGAAAGAGTACATGACAATTTCAGAAAACAACTGTGGCAGTGTGTAAATTGTGAAGGGGGACATTTGCAAGATATACTGCTTCAACCAAGTAATTAGAAACTTCCATTATTGTCCAATATGAGAAAAATAAAAATATAAGTTTCCAAGTGTTCATTTTTTTTTTTTTTTTTTTTAATTTCATTCCCAAATCAGCAATTTACCACACTACACTCTGTACAACCACCACAACAAAGCATACTCCATAATAAATATTCATACATAATAAAGATATTTCCAACCCTCAAACCCAAACACTCAGCTGTGTAGGCTTGTTCATTTACACATCATGCTAGTACAAGATTTCCCTATTAAGCATTTTTTTTTTTTCTCAAATTCTTGCCAATTAAATTCAGAAAAGTCTCACACCCTCAAAAGCTGCAGAAGTTATAACATGCTAGTCTTTTTATGGTAGCCATCTCTGGAGAATCATTGATTGCCTTACAAGAACCCTGAAATCACAGCTAAAATTCCAAAAGTATCCTCAACAATGTGGAGAGCAGGAGTGTCTGTAAACCATTCATGTTTTAGTTAAATTTCTGTGAGCATAAGGCTTCATTAAAGTGGTTATGACTGAAATAGGATGATCCCAAACTGAGACATACAGCATCTTCACACTGTAATGGGCCACCCTCCTCTAGCATTATCTTTTTTTTATGTAATAGAAATCACCAAAATCATGTATACTATTGATTCTTGTGTAGGTGAACATTAAATCAGCTGTCTAACTGAATGAACTTCATATGATTTTGTATATGATGTGTTATGTTTTGAGCTAAAATATGTAAAAAGAAATTAATTTGTTACAATCGATATGTACTAATGGTTAAAATTAATCTTCTTTTAAAAATATTTTTCTTTTAGAAATATCTCGCATAATTAAAATTCATATTATTAATCACACAATCTAACGTGAATTATAAAATTTATTTCAGAACTCATTTATAAAATAATGTTATATCTTGGTGATGATTCTCCATTTGTCAAGAATGTTTGTAAACTCTTTTGCTTTGTAAACTCTTTGGAGTATTGTGACTACTGCAGAATGTTAGTGATGGAAGTAGACGAATTTCTAATCTTGTCAACAACAATGTGAATTCATGTTCTGATGTGGAATTTTAATGTTGGTGTGATATAAAAGAATGGGATAAAATAAAAAGACATTCATAGCAACAGGAAAATATTCATCAGTTATTCAGTTCAACAAGAACCTGCAATGTTATAAAAATTACAGCCTCAAGAATGTACTCTAGACGCAAGACTTGGAGCCAACAACAACAACGAGATAATGAAGATAAGAAAAATTTTTTCTTTTGTATATCTTATGCCTCTCGAATCTATTGAAAACAATGAACAGACTAAGAGGAATTTAATGGTGATGTGTGGGAGGTTAAGATTATTAGTGTGGGCGTCAGCTGTGATCTGTTGACTGATAACGACGTTTTGTCTGTTGCAGAAGAAGAAGGGACAATTATTTGTGTGTGAAGTTTTTATGTAAATGTTCTTTAATTACTTGATGAAAGAAGACACTATAAATGCCCAACAAAGTCGGAACAACAATGACGAGATAATATCAACAATGACGAAGCGGATGAATTGAAAGAGGGCTTTACAACTATGACGTAGGCCACCAGAAAAGATAACTACAAAGTATTTGTGAAATTAATTTTTTTTCTTTTGTGTACTCGTGATTTATAGGGAAATGAATACAGACAAGGGTAGTGATGATGCCTAGACATGTTTCAATCAAGTAAAAGTGTAGAAAACAAAGAAACAGTGAAAACCGATACTATGAAGTTGATTTTGGCAAAATTCAGAGCAGTTTAATGATCAGTTGACAGAAATAAAAACCAAAAACAATAGCAAATTTAGTGCAGTCAGTGATCAGTTAACGGAAATATGAACTGAAAACAATAATAAAATGGACAAGTAAAATACCAAATAGAACAACTTAGTAATCAGGTTTTAGAACTAAAAGATGGGTTGCCAGATGGATTAAAAAGCGTGAATGAAAAATTAATGTATTAGAAAATAAATTTATTGTTTTGGAAAAAGAGTGAGTTGCACAGTCTGCAAATCAGGAGAAGAATGTTAATGATGTCAAAGTTCAACAGAAGGTCGTAGAGAAAAAAATGGAACAAAACTTCAGTAGTTTAGATCAAAAAATTTTAAATGTTGAAAACAGCATGCTAACTAATGTAAATGTTTTAGACCAAAAATTTTCAGTAGTTAAGGAAAACTGTATTTACAACAATCCATATTCAAATAATGGTACTGTGTGGTCTGACATTCGAATCAAAAGTTTTCCATCAGACAATTTACATCCAGTGGATATTCTACACCATTGTAGAGATAGTTTTGTGTCAGGAATGGTTGATGACCATGAGATTAAATTTGTTACAAGATGTTTTGAAATTGAAGCTCTGTAGTGTGTAAATCTAAATTTTGATCTGAAGCTGAACAGGGGAGAATTAAAAGTGAATTTTTGAATGGTCCAAATTATAGGAATGGGGACGGTTCACTGAAAGAATTTTGTAAGAATCAACTTAAGAAATTAACACATCTTGACAAACCATTTGATGAAATGACTTTGATTAATAAACTAAAAAGGAGATTACCAGCGAGCTTGCAGTGGGCTTTAGTACATAGACCTGACAATTGCCTTGAACAGTTTTTACGATATGTTGATAGGCTGGATAGGACATTAGAAAGAAGCATGTACCATAACAATCGGAATGACAGAGATCACAATGATAACAACTACAGAAACAGAGAGTGTGGTGACTTATATCAGGGCCAACATGGTAATAGAGACAGAAACTTTGAACATCAGCAGAATAGGAACAATGGGGATAACAATGGGCAATATAACAGGAAAAACATAGAGGCAACTATTCAGGAAACGGTGGTCCGCCTCAATGTAGGTCCACAGTTCTGTGGCGAGGAAACACAACAAGTACAGGACCCCCAATTTACACTTGCAATTAGGCAATAATAACAGTGTTAACAATGTGGCACAGGTACCTGAAGCTGAACAGAAGGAACATCAGATTTCTCATTTGTGTTTTGATAAAAAGTTTTGGGATACTACGTTTAATTATAGTGATGTAGGTGCTAATCACAAACCAGAATGTGAGAGTAATGAGAATTTTGATATATTGTGTACTAATGATTTCTTCTCTTGGTCAGAAACACTGGTATCGATGTATGTAAAACAGGTGATGACTGTATTGGATCTGAATTAGGTGGTATTTTTGATGATGTGAATGGGAGCTGTGAAATGACTGGGGCTGGTAAGTCTGAGACTGTTAGCTTATTGCAATTGAATGTAGGTGAGTTGTGTGATTTTGATGGAGATGAAACTTGTGTTATTAAAGATGTTGTTGGTGAAACAATTTTGGAAGAGAATGATAATGATGATGAGTATTAGGTATTTGTGGAGTTTAAGAAAAATGAAGTTTCAGAGTTGTTTGTGAATACAGGTAAGGTAAGGTAAGTGATGTATGTGATGATGTAAGCGAGAGACATGGAATACCAGTCCAGTCAAAGTAGTTTTTCATTAATGTCATACAGTGTAATCATCCAAACAGTAAAAGTGAGTTATCTGTAAGGTTAGAGAATAAAGGTGAAAACTTTTTGAAATTTGTTTGGGACCAAATTGATGATAACGTACATAAATGTGCATTCTGGAACAAGTTAGCTGTGGTTGATTAAAATTTGTATCTGAATTGGTTGAATGAAGTGAAAGAAGATCTAAGTAGGAAATGTAATTTTGACAGTAATATATTTTGTGTTCCTTCTGTAATAAGTAATGTTAGCTGTGCTACAGAATTCATTCAGTGTAGTCTATCTTTACCTGACAACATGTATAACTTACTAATGCTATGATACCAGTAAAGTTGATAAAACCCTGCAAAAACAGGGTAGATGTAGTATTTGATGAAATTGAAAGTGATCTTTTGCATGAAGTATCTAATAGCAGAGATGATGATTCAGATTTTGGATGTCCTTACATTAACATTAAGATTGATCAGTGGGAAGGGAAGTTTGATTGATACAGGTAGCCCAATTTGTGACATATCTGAACAATTTAGAGACGAGATCCAGTATAGTATGGATTTTGTGGAAATGTCCAATGCACCTGTAAAAATAAGAGGAGCTAATGGCAAGCAAACCAAGTATGTAAAATGTGAAGCACTGTTGACATTTGGTACAGACGACAAGATATATGAACATGGATGAATAATGATACCTAGTCTAGAAGAAAATATTCAGTATGTTTGTAGATTTTTAAGACTATGTAATTGTGTTTTGTTTGCCATGAATTTAGTATGTAAGATCATGTAGATTCTAGAGTTCTGTCTTATCCTTTGACTGGGTTTTAATCTGTTTGTAGATATATAAAACTATATAATTGTGTTTTGTTTGTCTGAAATTTAGTATGTAAGATGATGTGATTTTTAAAGTTCTATCATATCGGTTGACTAAGTTAAAATCTATGATACACTAGACAGTTGTGTTCTGTAGTAGATTTATGCTTTAGAATTTGATACATATATCCCATGAGACTAAATTAGTAGATCATTTTGCAATTTTGAAACGGGACAATGTTTATAATTTGCAGTGCAAAAATTAGGAATAGTATCTGAACATATCTGTGTGTGATGCCTTGATAGTCATTTTTTCCATTGCATTTAACTGTCTTCATTAATGTTTCATATGTGAACACTTTTTAATTTCACCTCACATAAATTCCATATAACTGGTGTTGAAAAGTTACTAAGGAGAACATATATTGTTTGATGTGAAGGGTGTATGGAACATCATATTTAGCATACAAATCAATGTTTCAGGATCTGATATGAATGCTAGACAGGCAGTCACCTGTCCACTGGAGCATGTGTTGAGAACTCTAGGGAGGAAACTGAAAGATGTGGGTGAATCCAGTCCCCACACTGCTGTATGGCTGAACCCTGCTGGACCAGTCAACTTGCAAGAGATCGTAGGTGTTGGGTAGTGCCCTTGAGCATCTGTCAACTGGATCTATGTTGTGACTGATATTTGCGACTTGTTAGCTAAGACTGCTAAAGACAGTGTTATTCAGCAAAATGTATGTAAGGGGATTGACTTTCCAATGCATTATGCAACTTTAAATCAGTATGTATTTTTTATCATTTGTAAATGAATCTTTTAGGTCTTTATGTACATAGGTTAGATTGTATAGACAATTAGCAAATAGTGTGTAAGTCATTGTCATCACTCAAAGCTATTTATGACTCTGTTTGCCTGTATTTATCCTGAGTGATGAAACATTATATCTATTTGGAACTTGAGTTCTTTGCATATAATTGAAGTTATTGATATGATTATGAACTTTATTCATTGTGTTGTGTTGGAACATTTTTTGCTGGTTTGTACCCGGTGTGGTTTGGATTCATGGGTCGGTGGTCGGCCCCCACATCGTAAACTCAGGCCCTATTATTTTTCCATTATTTTGTTCTTTTATGAGTCAACATATCCTTGAATACTATGGTTTATGTGGCTGACTGTTTCCTATTTATGATTGAGTATATTCTTCTAGTCTGTACCCATCGTAAGTTTTTCAAGTCAGCTCACTTGTTGTACACTTAGGCTCTGAAATTGTTTATATTCTCTTTTGAAGATTTTAAAGGTTTGATTATATAGATCTTAACTTAAAAATTATAAATTCAAATAATTCACATAGTCTCTGCAATTATTTCTACAGTTTAGTGGTGTAATGTTGTAGTTTTAACCTTGTGTTATTTGTCTTGTGACATGTATGTTCCACAGATCTGAATGCCATATCCTGATATATGTATAGATTATGATATGTATAGTAGATATTTTTCTTATGTTTTCTGTAATATGTTATGTATCAGACTCTTCTATACATCTATTTGCTA
Source organism: Schistocerca serialis cubense (assembly GCF_023864345.2). Lineage (NCBI taxonomy): Eukaryota > Metazoa > Arthropoda > Insecta > Orthoptera > Acrididae > Schistocerca > Schistocerca serialis. The sequence goes on from NC_064646.1 coordinate 427,853,769, forward strand.
TCCTGGGCATCATTTTGTACACCATTTGGCAAACCTTATAGTCTGTCACAAAATATTGTAAAAATTTTGTGAGTGGGATATTGTAATGGATCACCCTCCTCTAACATTATTTTTTTATGTAGAAATAACTGATACCATGTATACTATTGAGTCTTGTAAAGATGAACATTATATCAGCTGTCTAACTGAATGAACTTCATACGATTTTGTATATGTTGTGTTATGTTTTGGGCTAAAATATGTAAAAAGAAATTAATTTGTTACAATCTGTACATACTAATGGTTAAAATTAATCTTATTTTAAAATTATTTTTCTTTTAGAAATGTCTGGCATACTTAAAATTCATATTATTAGTTGTACAATCTAACACAAATTATAAAATTTATTTCAGGACTAAGTTATACAGTAATGTTATATCTTGGTGATGATTCTTCATTTGTCAAGAGTGTTGTAAACTCTTTCACTTTGTAAACTCTTTGGAATATTGTGAGTACCACAGAATGTTAGGAGTAGTGGGCATGCCTCTGATGGAAGTAGACAAATTTCTAATCTTGTCAACAACAATGTGAATTTGTGTTCTGATGTGGAATTTATATTTGGTGTGATACAAAAGAATGGGATAAAATAAAAAGCTGTTCATAGCAACAGGCAAATATTCATCAATTATTCAATTCAACAAGAATGTACCCTAGATGCAAGACTTGGAACCAACGACAACGAGATAATGAAGATAAGTAAAAGTTTTTCTTTTGTATATCTTCTGCCTTTCAAAGCTATTGAAAATAATGAACAGACTAAGAGGAATTTAATGGTGATGTGTGGGAGGGTAAGATTACAACATTATTGCTGGAAAATTATTGTTTACCATATTGTCAAATTCATACTGAGACAGCTTTTCAAGAAGCAGGATTCGTAAATGCACCTGCATCGAAACCCTTTCATTTGCACCAACATCATCAGTGATTAAAAATTGTAACTTTCATTTCCATTAACTAAATTCTGAACGTATTCTTATAGTTGAATTAATATGATCCTGTTCCTGGTGGCTGTCACGTTTTGCCAGCTATAGCCCCATTACAATTTGGAGCATTTCATTTTTTTTCTTTTAAAACTCTTCTCCCAGCTGCTTCCATTTTGGTTTGGTCTGTGGGGGTATGCAAAGGAACGTCATCTATTATAGCTAGCCATTTCATTTTCCTTGGCATACAATGTAAATTTAGTAATAATTTATGTTTTTCTTCTCTACAGATGCAACTACTCTCACCTTACTAATTTTCATTTGTCAGTCCTTCAAATTGTCAGACTTTTAATATAACATAGGAAAAAAACCTTACAGATGTGCTATTCACTATTTCCTTCATATCCATAGAAAATACTTTGTATCAGGTTGGTGCATAAATTCATAGGTTTTTTTCCCTAACTTTGATAAACACAACAGATACATATAACAGAGATTTTAGTAATCAATAATACATTCTTCTTCACTATTTACAACAGTCTGCCAATCTTGGGGTAACTTTTCAATTTCGCAATGTAGAAATCACTTGGTTTTGAGGCAAAGAACTCACCAACCCATGTTCGGAGCGCATTTTCGTCTGTAAAAGAAGTTCCTTGAAGGTTGTTTGATAGAGATAAATGTCATCACTGATGGTTACACCTCAGGGAAGCAATTCATAGGACACCACACTGTCACTGTTCCAACAGATGCGTAACATTATTATTTGTGGATGTGCGCAGATCTTTGTATGGGAAGTTGCTGCTTTCTTTGGGCTCAACCATACCTATATCTTTCTTATGTTAGCATAAAGTTATTGTTTCTCATCACCAGTAATGATACAGGACAGGAAGGGTCGGAGTTGTTCAAGAACCAATTGATGACAAGCAAGCAGGCCACCTGCTGATTTTGGTTTAGAGCATGTAGTACCCATACACCCAATGTCTGAATCTTCTGCATTGCATGCGAATGTTGCACAATGGTGGAATGATCACAGTTCACCACATTTGCCAGTTCTCGAATACAATGATGCGGATCATTGTGGATTAATGTATTTAAGAGATCTTCATCAAACCCTACATGTCTTCCTGAACAAGGAGAGTCAATAATGTCACAAATGTCATTCTTAAAATGCGAAAACCATTTCCTTGTCATTCTCTGCCCAATGTCATTATCTCCATACATGGCACAAATGTTTCTGGCTGCCTCTGCTGCTGTCACCCTCTGCTGAACTCAAACAAAAGAATATGTAACAAAAGTTCCAATTTGTAGCATCCACAGCTCCACTCACTATCTCCAAATGACAACACGTAAACTCAAAATAGCAACAGGGAACTACAAATAGTCAATAAATAAGCCCATAGCAACCAAAATACCAACATGCACAACAAAAGCACTACAAGCTAATGCACCAGCCTATTAATGAAAGTGATAAGATCAAATACCATCACTGTTGTAAAATACTTGAGCATAACTCCACTGGTTCATGTGTTTCGTTTGGGAATCCATATAATACAAGCATTCTCTAGCAGGGCCACAACCCAACTCTGCCATGTTACATAAGAAAACACAAAAAGGAAGATTGGTCTGATAAGGTAGAGGACAAGAGGAACTAAGTTATAAGAAGAAGTATGTAACTATGTGTATACTAGTAAAAACAAAAATTCTGGCATAAGCTTAGGTTATAGAATTGCAGGAGATGAAGCCTTATCCAGCAAACTCATGTCCAAAAAATCCACCAGTGACATTCTGTTATAAGTTTAATTAGGAAATTTGCACAGGTGTTTAGAGACAAGCAGAAGGGCTAATCCAATCCTAGTACTATCCCTTACCACAGCACAGCATCAACAGTCAGTTCACAAACTACTCATGACATGATATCCCTCATAATCCTGAGTGTAACTGTTCTGTCAAAAATGCTGAAACATGGGATACACTTCGGTGAAAGGCCTTCTGCTTGATAGATAACACTATTAACACCACATTAGTTATTCACACTAACTTCCATTCCATCTATAGATACACCATGGAAGCTCAATGTAACTCACATTTATGAACAAAAGTAGTATGGCCATATTTATCCGTATGTCCATTATCAGAATTTTTATGATCCCCTAACACATTTTCATCACAATTTTTATCAGTGTCTGTGCAGCAATTACTGTTTCAAACTTCATATTTTCAAGGCTGAAGCCAGAAGAAAGAAACCACAAGGTTGCAAACAGACTTTGTTCGCTGAAATGGAGCCTCTTGTGACAGTGGTTGACTTGCCATTTAAAAGTGCAACAATGTCTAATAGTTCACAGATGTTAGTTGGACACATAAGTAAATAATTCTTATAGTTGAGAGGACAGATATGTTGTGGTTACACACACAAACAAGAACACGCACAAAGTTCTGAACATTTTAATGTGAACAAAGTTACAATATTCCATACAGGTCCAGAATACAAAAGCTAGCACTAGTCCAAGATACAAAATGTGATTTGTCCCAAGAGTGGAGGTCAAGTTACTACAAACTTATAGAATACAACAGCAAAAAGAGAGAGAGGCCATTCCACTCTGGAGTTATATGAAGTCAGTTTGTTGATCAGTGTCTTGAGGTGGTGTTGGCCATTGGTATTGTGCAGAGCAACTGAGGCACTGCAGTCTTCTGACGACAAATCATGCCACAGGCTGACTGTCAATCCTGTGCCATCTGACACTTATGCAGGTAAGTTGAATAGCAACAGCTCATTTCGGTGCCTCATGAAATGTCATGGTTGCCCTGGTGATGGCGCAGTACAAGATGACTGGTAACACGATGGGTTACTACAGTCCTCTCCCTTTTGAGGCATGACGGTGAGTTGGTGCAACCTTGGCATCCCTCTCCCATACCAAGGGCTGCCCTGTGCTACGCAAGAAGGTGATGTCCACAATCTCCTGTGCCTCAGAGACTGCCACCCTCAGTGTGGACAGAAGTTCCATGTTTGTGGTAACCAGAGCATAGGGCTGGAAGTGGCCCTGGCAATGGCGACTCTGCCATGAGCAGACACCCCGCAGTGCAATGCCAGACACAGAGCATGTCAGAGCTGGCATAGGAGCTATGTGGACATCTGGCTCCTTGGGAGTGGGAATATGGTGGGGTGTCTCCTGCAATTCACTTCACAGCTCTGGCCACTGAAGGGCTCAGATACTACTGACTTCTGATTATCCAGTGGGGGGCTGGGACAGACATCTGGAGCTGTGGACAAGGAGTGAGGGGAGGGGGGGGGGAGGCACACTACAGGGGGCCACACCAAGGAAAGCAAAGGTGCCATGAGAGGCAGTGGAGGGGATGGAAAATCAGGTTCAGATAGCTTGGTCAGCTCAGAAGATGTGCGGGGGGCAGTGGAGACTGGTTCCCCACCCGCAGGCATAATTGTGATGGCAGGGCACCAACTTGTTACCTGTCTTTAACATGAAGATGTACTGACGCTGATGACTGTGAACAACTTCTGGAATCCAATGTTCATGGCACCAAAAGCATGCACCAAAATGGGGGTCCCCAGTGCATAGCGTGGTGACAAAGGCACATGAGGAAGGTGAGGGATCGGCAGAAGGAGGTGCAGTACTGTGCATGGCTGGCACCCGTGCAGCAACTCTGCTCGGCTTTCTCGCCAATATGAATGGACCTGTAAATACACAGAAGATGTGAGAACAGCTCTTCTGCCAGAACATCCCTGATGTGATTCTTCGTCTACGTCTTGAAGGTCCGAGTGAGGCATTATGACTCCCCATTGGACTGCAGGTGAAAGGGAAAAGGGGGGGGGGGATGATCTGACATGTTGGATTCCATACTGCAAACAGAAGTCTTTAAGTATCTGAGAGTGAACTGTGGTCTAATACTAATCACCCGGATGCGAACAAGGCCATCAGTAGTGAAGATCCAGGTGAGAGCAAGTACAGCAGTCTCTGCCATCATAGGGTCACATTTACAATGTGTGAGAAATTGGAATAAGCATCAATGATGTGTTCAAGAAGGCAGTTTGTGAAGTCTAAGTGGATGCATTTCCATGGCTGCATAGGTGCCAGTCACAATGAGTAACATTGTCATAGAGTGTCCTGGTAACCTGCACCCACAGGACAGGCATCAGTTAAGTCTTGAATTTCCCAACTGCCACCTGGCCAATATATGTAGCGTCATGCAAGTATTTTTGGCTGTGAGCTGCCCCCCCCCCCCCCTCTCCCAATGACAGCCCATTGGAGGGAAGCCAGAACAACCACCCACAGCATGGTGCGTTGCATCATCAATGAGATCACCCTATCAATGATAGTCTGTGGCACAGCACAAAATTATTACAAATCAGGTCCAATGCTCAGGCCAGGTGCTGTTCATGCCATCCTCGGTGGAATGTTGCCACACTTGGGGGAGAACAAGATCTGCACTGATAGCGTGACTGATGTGAGAGCTCATAATAGGAAAGCCATGCGGTGCCTTCTGAGCTTCATCATCAAGATAAATGCAAAGTATTTTGCTCTTGGTTGAAACCAGGGCCAGGACCAATAGTAAGATGAGGGAGAGCATCCACATCGGAGTGCTGAGCCTTTGGGTAGAAGTGAATCTCATAATGGTAACAGCTGAGGAACAGGGCCCACTGTTGGAGTCTGTGGGCTGACTTTTATCCAGCAGGTGTGCAGTGGTACCAAAGAGAGAGATCTGAGGCTTATGGTCCACAACAATATGAAACTTCTCATGATGTAAAAATTTCATGAAACTTCTTGATTGCATAAATAATAGCAAAGGCCTCTTTCTCAATTTGGGACTAATTCCATTGTGCCATTTTGAGTACTTTTAGGCAACAGCTTTTCAAAAATGTCAGGATTGCAACAGTCCAGAATAAACCCCAACCCAGGAATGGGATGTATCATTAGACAAGACAAGCTGCTTACCTGGGTGGACCGTAGCAAGGCAAGGGGCCAAACAAAGACTATCCTTTAAGGCTGTAAATGCTTGGTCACGTGCAGTCATCCAGACATGCGACCCAAGTTTTTCCAGCAACAGGTTAAGAAGATGCGCAACAGTAGCCACTCGTGGGATGAATTTATGACAATAAGCAACTACATCCAGAAATGCCTGGAGCTCCTTCAGGTTAGTGGGTTGGGGAAGAGAATCAGTCTCAGCAACATAACTGTTCATCAGATGTATTCCCCACCGGGAGATGACACGTCCGAGATTTTAAAAAAGTGAGACTTATCCAGACTGCACTTGAGACACACATCCTGTAGAGCAGAGCTTGAAACAGAACTTGAAGGTTCCACAGACACTCCTATGTGGAGGGGTCCATATCACAATATAATTGAGATAGTTGGTGTGACATACTCCAAGAAATGTATTGGCTGCTTGGCTGCATGGAATAGATTCAATAACATCCACAGGTGTCAGTGTATTGAGTTTCTCCATAACTTTATTGCAAAGTGGCAGTGGCACTGGTCTGGTAAAAAAAGCTGTGCCATCAATTTCACATTAACATGGGCAGTAAAGTCCTTAGCGCTGCCAAGCCCACATAAAGAAATGTCCGAAAAACTCTTGTAAAGTTCATCAAGTTCCTGGTATGGTACTTGGCTGGAAACTAGGTTAGCCAAACTGGCTACTGTGAAACCAAATACTATGAAAGCATCCAATCCAAACGAGTGTCCTGTGAAAGAACTATCCACCACAAGAAAAGTTAATAAGCAGAACTCCACTCTGTACACCATGTCTGCTGTAAATTATCTGAGAATGGGGATCTGTTATAGGTAACAAGACAATATTTAGCTGGAGACAACAATGGTTCTCAGATGAGTAGGTATGTGTGAGATTTAATAAGAGATGCTGTGGCAACTGAATGATACATGCATCAATGATCAGCTTGTTAGAAACTGTTGCAAGATTGTCACATTCAGGACTGATGGCTGGCAGGGGGAGGGGGGGGGGGGGGGGGTTTGAGGATGCAGCATGGGCACACAATGCTTGACATAACACCACAATGTGTCCCTTCCTTTGACAGTGATGGCACAAAGACCAATGCTTGGGGCAGTCCAGCTGGTCATAGTGAACAAAAGAAGCAAGGCAGGATGGAGGGGCCCGTGAGAAACAGCCCGCCATGGCTGTGTTTGTGCAGTGCATGGTTTACAAGCAGCCTGTGCCCCCACAATACCTGTCTCAATTGATGCACCCAAACCTGAGTGCCAACCATACATATTCCAAGTTGACAGTGCACAAGTCTGCCCAGGAAACCATCTAGCTTTCCCCCACATGAGAAACTTCAAATAATTGAGTACTAGCAACGACTCTTCCAAGGAGGGATCTTCAAACTGTAACAACCACTGGCAGACCCACTGGCAGCCTTCTTTCTCAAGGGCCTACCTAACAATAGCACTGACGTAAGACTCTCTATGTTGAAAGATAACAAAGCAACACTTCCGACTGAGACCCTGAAATTTCACAGCCCAATCATGGTACAGTTAATGAAGTTGTTTCCTGCACCGATAGAACCCCTTTCCCAAGGAAATAAAATGAGTATGCTGATGACAACAAAACAACAAATTAAAATTTCATCAAACAAGAGGGAAGCGGGTTCCGGAAGGGGAGCCAACTTTTCTAACAGGTAATACAAGGTGGGGCATAATCCAAGAAAGAAAAAAAAAAGAGCCTTAATGGCATCGGCATCTGTTATCTTGAAGATGGTAAAGTGTTGCATACGGACTTCTCATATCCCTCCCAGCCCTCTGCATACTCATCACAAGTGGGGAAGGGAGGCAGATGGGCCAGCATTTGGTGTGGCTTTGTCAGTAATCCATCAACACCCTGCCCAACATGGCTGTGTTTTCCTGCTGTTGCAATTTCAAGAACTGCTGGCTTTTCAGCTGCCTCTGCAACAGCAAATTTTGAAGCATTGCCTCCAAAGATGCACTGGTCATCATCATCAGATTGGCAAGAAGCACACATGAAAAGCCTGATCATCCTTCTTGCCACTTGGGTTGTGAGTAAACACACACATTAAGAACAAATATGGTTCATGTTGATGTCTCATCAAATGTTCTAGTTGCCAGAGCAGTGGCGAAGACTCAAGATGACTGGTAATACGGTGAATTGTCACAAAATACTTCTAATGTCTGTTATCAGTTCTTGGTCGTGAGGTTACCATTGTTGACACTCAGTCAAGGGGCCCCAAGTTCACAATAACTGACACACAAGTTACCAAAGTGGCATCAACTAAAGAGACATGTGCCAGATTCTCCAAAAGGGGATTTTTGGCCAAACATATCCTACGCACATTTCACATTTCATTTCCAGTTCTTTGAGCAGATTTTCATGGTTGAAATCAATTCACTTTCTCAACCAATTATTCATGCAGATTTCACTTCACCTTCAATGCCCCTGATTTCTGCACAAAGGACAGGCAGTTACTGTAGTTGCACAAGCTACTTTGGCGATCTACATCCAAAAGTTGACATTTAACAACTAAAGTCGTTGCACTATGTGTGGCTAGAAGCATTGCACAATGGTGTGTTTGTGCAAAAACTAGAAAGAGAAGGAAGATTAGTGTTTTACATTCTGTCAATATTGTGTGTAACAATGGTTTAGCCAAAAATAGTTTGATCATGTATAAGTCACTTTATGTTCACATTACCATTAAGAGATGATGGATATTAAACAAAATATATAATAATTAGTACTGTAACTTTCTAAATATGATTTGTAGTGTATAAGGTTGTTTAAATAGGTGTTTAAGAAGGTAGTTCTAGTACTAAATGACATCTGACATGCACCTTTAGGTGTTGTTATGGCAGACACATAGAAATATAAACATATACGCACTTCCAGTTACAGTGGCAAAGTGACTTGATGTCCTCTTCTGTTGGTGAACAAGAGACAATCAGTTTTGGATCTATTGCTGCATAGGCACTCTTTCTTCTAATCCACTGACTCATTAGTATGTGAGTTACTTTCCCTATTTGACTCCATATGCTACATAATAATTTTTAGAATCTTATCCTGATGTGTTTTTATTGCTATGGAGATTCTTTACATAATTATTCCTATCCCTGTAGATCATCACTGATGAAAAGGACCACCGATGAAAAGGACCACCGATGAAAAGGACCACCGATGAAAAGGACCCCCGATGAAAAGGATCACTGTTGAGGATATGTTGTTTGCTATGGTTTATTTGGTGTGTGTGTGTGTGTGTGTGTGTGTGTGTGTGTGTGTGTGTGTGTGTGTGTGTGTGGAAAAAAGGGGGAGGGGCACTGTGGAGGACTCAACAATTCTACTATTGAGTGAGTCGTTACATTTACTCCTAATTTATTTACATGAGCTATTTACTTTTGCAGATTCAACACCAAAACAAAATGACATCAATTCAGGACATTCTCAGTCACAATACACAAAATAGTTAAATATTATTCCCAGAGTCAAGAAATATTTTTTGACATCCAGTGGATTTTTAATTAATATTTCTATTGTAGGCTCAGGTGTCACCTAAAGCATCCTCCAAGTTGAAACAAAATGACATTAATGTTGGTGTGCAAAATGTACATTCAACAGTTAAATCTGTTGAAAACTGTTGCACCATATGAAATTAAATAGTTTAGAACTTTTACAAGGTGCACAACTTTGCTTCTGTCACTTGCCGATAGGTGGCGACAACTGTAAGTAGCGGTCGAAAGAAACAGGTCGCAGATGTCAGGCAGTTAGCTTGGACCTTGGTCAACATAACTTCATTCAAACATTAGTCGATTTGTGTATGCATAATAAAGTTGTTCTTGATTGAAATTTCTATATGAAGGAAACAGTGGCTGAGTCTCATCGAATGCTCTCGAGTATGTATGGTAAGGATGCTATTAGTGAAAGAACGTCTTGTGAGTGGTTTAAATGCTTCAAGAACAGTGATTTTAATGTTGTAGACCAGCATAGTGGTGGAAGAGAGAATTTTTCGACGAGGCAGGATTGGAGACATTGCTGAGTGAAGACTCACATCAAACTCAAGAAGAATTGGCATGATTAGTGGGAGTGACACAGCAAGCCATTTCAAAATGTCTCAAGGCTATGGGCATGATTCAGAAAGAAGGAACTTGGGTCCCATGTTAGCTGAAACCAAAAGATGTTGAACAGTGTGTGTGTGTTTGTGAAAAGTTGCTTCAGAGGCAAAAACGGAAGGGATTTCTGCATAGCATTGTGACCGGACACAAAAAATGGGTTCATTACAATAACCCTAAATGCAAAAAGTCATGGGGATATCCCTGCCATCCTTCTACATCGACGGCCAAACCAAATATTCATGGCTCCAAGATCATGGTCTGTATTTGGTGGGACCAGCTTGGCATTGTGTACTACGAGGTGTTAAAACCAACTGAAACAATCACAGGTACTCGTTCTTGAATGCAATGCATTTGAGCAGAGCACTAAAAGACAAATGGTCGCAATACAGCCAGAGGCACGATAAAGTGATTTTGCAGCACAATACCACTCAACCCCACGTTGCAAAAGAGGTCAAAACGTACTCGGAAATGTTAAAATGGGAAGTCCTACCCCACCTGCTGTATTCTCCAGGCATTGCTACCTCTCACTATAACCTGTTTAGATCAAACACACATAGCATGGCTGACCAACACTTCCGATCTCATGAAGAAGTCACAAAGTGGATCGATTCGTGGATCGCTTCAAAAGGTGAACAATTTTTTCAGCATGGGAATTGTACCCTGCCTGAAAGATGGGAGAATGTAGGGGCCAGCGATGTAAAATACTTTAAATGATACATTTGTAACCAATTTGTTTCATTAAAGCCTCAAATGTTTGGGAAAAAAGAGATGGAAGAAAATTGTACACTTTGTAATATAAATATATTTTTAGCTGAGTCTCACAAAGATAGTTTCTGGAACAGTAGTACCATACAGTTCTGTTTAACTCCACCCAACAAGACTGAACATTATACAGAGTAGAGTATTCTACAAGTCACATCATGTGCTCTTACTGTGAAGTGGGCCTTCGGCAATATTCTGCTAGAAAAATCACCGCCCTATTCGATAACTACTTACTCATTCTTGCCCTGTTAAGCAGTATATCCTTGACACAAGTGAATTCTTCCCATATTTACAGCTTATACCTTGGGATGTTATACTTTGCTTGTCCCCAGTAACCATGGAGAGCAGCAATACGCTCTCTTTGAACTTCAGCATCATTTCAACTACTGACTCAAGTCAATGGTATCATCATGAAAGCAATGTGTTTATGCTATTTGCTATATAGTTTTTACCCACTCTCTCATTCAACCACTGGCTTAGTCAGAGCATTATAATTTAATTTCTTACCTGCTTTGTAACATTACAGGATTCATTAAAACAATCTACACTTTAATACTAAGTGACTTATTCTGCCCCCCACACACCAAAAGCCTCATACATGGAAAATGGTAAAACTTTTTCACGTTCATGCAAGACAAGGACGCTCTGGAGTAAGAGATACATATTCCCTTGCTTCTATGCAGCCGAAACAATGACGTCAGAATATGCTGAAATATAACATTTGTGGGAGTTGGAAAATAGACAACATAAATAGACAGTTATGCACTTTGCAGCAGTCGGTGGCAAAGACATTAATTATTTGAGTACTGTTTATTCTTGGCCTTTGTTCTATGGATTTAGAATGTACCACTGTTGATTATTCACTTTTATGTTTTTGTGAGAAAGAGGAATAAAGTTGTATGTTTTTGCATGTGTGTATATGAAGTTAGTTTGTAACAGGATGTTAACAAATTCATTTCTTTCATTTCAGTGAATACCACTCAACAAACATACAGAAAATTTGAATATTCAGATTTAGTTACTTGAACCATGCAATGAATAATGTTTGTTGATGAAATTATATTATGAAATATAATATCAATTGTATCTCTGATTTATTTTCTGAACTGATCATCCATTTACACAAAACAATTGCAAGAGCTTTTGTAAAGGAAAAAATATAATCAAACATGCAGCTATGAATACCTTCACCAAAAATTGATGTAAGGGTAAGAAATAAGGTGAAATGAACACTTTAATTTGAAAAAGAAAAAAACTGTAGCAAGATGCTCTCAGAGTAGCAGAGGAGTGCAAACTTAATAATTCTGCAAGAGTCAAGAATTTTCCCACGTACCCTAGGGTCGTCATGAAACAGCTGACACAGGATCAGTTGTTATGCTGTTTATCAGCAATAAAAGAAATATCACACTGGGGACAGTTCTTGCGGGATGCTGCTTAGTTAAATTACCACTTCAGGAATGCACTCTTTATGGAAAATTAGTTCTCCAACAAGGGGATTCAATAGCTTCAATAGGTGTTTATGATAACATAAGCTGTGAAATAGCCCCAACATACCCAGTTCCAAGCAGGACTGGAGCCTTCAAAGGAAGTAACCTGATCTGCGCAACGGTTTGGTTAACCCTGTAGAAGACATTTTCATCAAACTGCCATGTTATTAAAAAAAAAGTCACTAAATAATATTCTAAATGTATACTTAACACTACAAAAATTAATTGATGCAAATCACAACCAGAGTAAATATCCTGGCACTGATGTAAGTGAGCTGTGGTATTCAATTTCAAGAAAAAGGAAGAGGTCCAGAGTAAATCATTCACTCCGAAGTGGACTGTAAACTGATGTGAAATGAGGTCTTTGTAGTGAGTTATCCAAAGGAGACAATACAGTGCTTTTTTCTTATTTCTGGCTATAACCAAATATTGACATCAATTTTTCTGATTTCGCAAATGCATGTTCCCCTTGTGAAACAATTTTGAATACAATTCAATGCTCTTTTGGTAAACTTGATTTAATATCTTACAGTAGTAATCATAGGTGTTGCCTTGGGGAAATCTGACAACTACACTTAAAAGTCTGAAATTATTCAAAGGAACCATGAATGATATGCTTAATGACCTCGCCAGTGTGCAAATGGACATATCAATATGCATAACATCATCCATGTCCTGTGAGTGTGCTTGCAATGGGAAAGCAGATGATACTCCAGGCTTATCACACTAAACTTCAGTAGTGGGCAAATATAAGGCCGCCATACACCGGACTCGCTCTCAGTTGTACTATTATCCAACTTTGCAAATACAAGTGAATTACAACTGCTGCAGCTGTTTAGCTGGACTGAATTAGAATTGCATTGTACAGTGATTCAACTGATGAGCTTGTGGTTTCCACACAACAAGGCTTAAGGGGAACTACTATAATTTCAATACAATGTAATGGTGCCTGAGCTTTTATGAATTTCAGTCGGAAACTGGTGTTTCTATTATTTCTAAAAAGCACTATTATTGTTTGTGTAGTGGTGTCACATGACAACACTGTGTAAACTGAATAGCTGGCACACATTATTGTCAACAGGCCTGCAGCTACTACCCAGATGGTGCTTATTATCATGAGTGTCCTTTGATGAGACCATCCCACAACTCTGTATATAAGCAACATAGGGCTGGTCTGAGTCAGTTGTAATTCAATCAGTGAAGTGAGTGCCAATGGCACAGATTTACAGTCCTTATATTTCATACTCTGTTTATTATTGGTGGAACTCTGATACTGTATAGACTCGACTTTGATTGGAATGCTTACTTAAAATAGCTTGCTCTGCTCTGAAAGCGTTCTGAAACGACTTTCAATTTGTCAAATAAGTCAAGTCAATTCGTCAATTCCCTGTTAGTTTTATGTGTAACTTGTCTTTACAGACAAGGTGGGATCTGCAGTGTATGCAGGTCACACTTTAGGCATTTTTGTGATCAAGTGAGAGTGGTCTTTCTTTTTTTCTTCCCCAGCTACACAGGAACATCAACAATTACTAATGCAAAATGTGTAGGATTACTGTAGGCTAAATGCAGAAAATTACAGCAGTGGAAGCATCAGTAAGTGTAATAGGAATGTCTTCCATGCTGCCCTTGCTCATGGCTTTTCCACCACTTAATGAACAGAGTGAGGAATGAGATGCCTGCTGCCAACAACTGCAGTTATATTTTATAACTTGACAAATTTATGATATGGAAAGACAAAAGGCCATGTTCTTGTCTTGAAATTCCCAAAATGTATCATCTAATACAAAAATTAGATCCATTGGCAAATCCAGCTGAACTTTGGTTGTCTACATTCTTTCCTTTATTGCAAGAACATTTTTCAATGAAGAAACATATTATTCTATCCTGGTTAAAATTCTGGCAACAAAGAAGAATTTTAATCAATCGTATGCAAACTGGGCTGCCAACCTATAGAGATTAAGTAGAAATTGTATTTTTAAATGTTTGTGTGGGCAGAACTATGTGAACTCTAATTAGGGACATTACTGTGCATCTTACCCTTCAACCTGGAAGTGAGGAATAAAATGTTGAGGAAATTGGATTCTTCTGTGATGGAAATAATGCAAACAAAACAGATAAAGCCTATGAAACTGCTCAAGCAGCCCAGAGTATTTTTTTTTATGATGGAAGAAGATGTTGCAAAAGTCAATTCTCTGGCACTGGTAGTGAAGGATGTCAAACCACCTCTGGCAGGTCTTTCACCTGTTTCATTGTCTGGATGACCTGGCAAACAACCACACGACAACCAAAGGGCCATTTCACTGGCAATACCATGGCCTGGCTGTGAACATTGCTTACTTCACCAATCACACCACAATGTGTGACCCCTTCCAGAATGCTACATGCTATAGAAACAGCAAAATGGGGCACTTGCCAGAAGCAAATATGCCCCAACCTGAGGAAGTGAACCAAGTCAGTAATAAACCTATGGAAGTGTGAAATTCTCAGAACCAGCAAATATACTTACAGTTTATTCACAAAGAGAAGAGTGAGGCCTCCCTAGTTCTGAATCAGCAGATTTCAGTAGGAAAATGTCCCCTTTGGTCTACTTGCATATTGCATCCGGCCACTGCCAAGTTCAGCAGTCTAATACGAAAATTGGTTATGTAGGCTTTGTGAAGTGACTGTTGTGCTGCATGTTGTACTGAGTTTCACTGTAAAATAATACATCTCTTGATGAGTGACAACAAAGTGGTTTCCAGCCCATCATGGGTGATGCCAGATAATCCCATTCCTCGAAGTAGGGCAAGGGGTAACACATTACGGAATGGAACAAGTAAAATAATTAACAACGTCACTGAATGTTACGAGCAGGAGAGCAAGAATAAAGTCTTGCTCCATCCTCCATTCTCTCTCTCTCTCTCTCTCTCTCTCTCTCTCTCTGGCAAAGTTTCAGCTTCAGCTCTGTGAAAATGATTCACAGATTTTGCAAAGAGAATCCTGGGAAATCACCAGAAATTCCCAGCAAAAAGAGGTAAATTTCAGTACAATTTTTTATGCTCAACAGTGGTTTTAAACTATCGTCCATTTTGTCTGGATTGCTTTAAAGTCGTCACTTTGTTTTGTGTGTAAAAGACTTTCTTGTCATCCAGTAGGTGGCTCAATATGGAGTGACAAAGTATACTTTTTAGAAGTCCTCATGCAGCTTAGTGGTTAAGGTACATGACTGCTATGCTGAAAGTTCTGTCACATGTCAGTTTTTTTAACATTGCAATAGAAATGCTGTATAAAAATCTTTTTTTATTGGACACTTATTGTGAGTCCAATAGAAAAAAGATTTTCATATGGCTGAATTAGTTTTCTATTTTCCATGATGCATATTCACAGCTGCAGTTGCCCTGACTATGTAGTCTTTTGTAATAGAAATTACTGCCATTATTATTTTCATTTAATTACTTGTGGCATCAACATGTGATACCTGGGACCATAACCTACACTACTGCATGAATGGTTTCAAAAAGTCAATCATTTTCTCTGGGACCTCTCCTTATTGCTTGTAAATATACATTCTCCATAAAATTGAATTCTACTTTCTGACTTTTTTTAAAAATTCTCTTTCACTTAGGCTAAGATCTACGGGGAAAATCCAGGTGGGTAACTTTTACAGGGGAGTCTTGAGTCAAAAAAGGGAAAATTTCTGCTTGAAAAAAAGCTGAAATCATTAAAATTGAACAAGGCACCAGTGCCTGATGGAATCCCTATCAGATTCTATACTGAATTTGCAGCTGAGTTGGTCCCTCTTTTGCCTATAATCTATTGTAGATCCCCCAAACAAAATACCATGCCCGGTTCTGGGGAAACAGGCACAGGTCACAACTATATATGAGAAGGGTAGCAGAAGTGATCCACAATACTACTGTCCATATCCTTGACACTAATTTCTTGTGGAATCTTAGAACATAATCTGAGCTCAAATACAATGGGGTATCTTGAACAGAATGACCTCCTCCATGCCAACCAGCACGGATGCCAAAAACATCAATCATGTGAAACCCAAAGCGCTCTTTTCTCACATGACATACTGAAGGCTTTGGATCAAGGCAGATTGATGCTGTATTTCTTGATTTCCAAAAAGCATTTCACTCAGTGGCACATGCACATTTATTGTCAAAAGTATGATCATGTTGGGTATCAAGTGAAATTTGTGACTGGATTGAGGAATTTTTGATAGGGAGGATACAGCATGTTATCTTGGATGGAGAGTCATCATCAGATGGAGAAGTAACTTAAGGTGTACCCCAGAGAAGTGTGTTGTGACCCTCGCTGTTCATGTTGTATATAGATGATCTTGCAGACAATACTAATAGTAACCTTAGAATTTTCTGCAGATGGTGCAGCTGTCTATAACGAAGTACTATCTGAAAGAATCTGCATAAATACTCGTCAGATCTCAACATGATTTTAAATGGTGTGAAGACTGGCAAATTGCCTTAAATGTTCAGAAATGTAAAATTATACACTCCACAAAATCAAAAAATGTAGTACCCTATGACTATAATATCAATGAGTCACTGTTTGAATGGGACAACTTACATAAATACCTGGGTGTTATACTTTTAGGGATATGAAATGGAATGATTATATAGACTCAGTCATGAGTAAATCAGTTGGTAGACTTTGATTTATTGGTAGAATGCTGTACTGGGAAAGTGCAATCAGTACACAAAGGAGACTGTTTACAAATCACTCATGTGACCAATTCTAGAATATTTCTCAAGTGTGTGGGACCTGTACCAAATAGGACTAACAGGGGATATTGAACATATACAGAGAAGAGCAGCATGAATGGTCACAGGTTTGGTTGATCCATGGGAGAGTATTACAGAGATACTGAAACAGAACTGGAAGAATCTTGAAGATACACGTAAACTATCCTGAGAAAGTCTATTAACAAAGTTTCAAGAACCAGCTTCAAATGATGACTCTAGAAATATACTAAAATCCCCTACGTATCACTCATATATGGATCATGAGGGTAAGATTACAATAATTACTGCACATATAGACACCTTCAGACAATCATTATTCCTCCACTCGAGATGTGAATGGAATGGGAAGAATCCCTAATAACTGGTACAATGGGACATACTGTCTGCTATCACCTGTGGTATGCAGACTACAGATGCAGATGTGGATGGAGATGTAGGTACAGAAGATTGTTCTCTGTCTGCATATATTTCTACCAATGCTCAAGGAACAGATTGGCTGGACTTGGGGTATTCTATCTCTGTGAAATATTTTGTTGTCCATGGGATTCACATGGGAAAAAAGCGCAGAATGAGAGGTCTTTACTACTAAAATGTGGAGACATTATTGATCGGCAGTTGCATTTCATTGTAGAAATGAAACACAGTAATGGAAGCAGCCACAGAGATTTTCTATCTGAATGAAACTTGGATGGACAGTAATATGACAACTGGTAAATGTTGAAATGTTGACGGAAGGACGATGATGTCAGCATTATAGAGTGGGGAACCTCCTCTAAAAGATTTATTACTGAAAGTAGTTGAAAGGTAGTTTATAAATATGGTTCTCCCAAATCTTCCTCCAAAGTCAGTCATTCTGACAGACAGTGCTCCATACTATAACAGACAGGCACACAAAACGCCCTCATAGTGTGATACCAAAGTGATAATGTTGGAATGGCTGCAAAAGAGGCATGAGGAAGCATGCTCTGTGCACTTTAATTCAAGAGCATAGACCTGCTAAAAGGCATATGTGATTGATGAAATGGTGAAAGAGAAAAGCCACACAGCTGTCTGCTTGCCACCCTATAATTGTGATTTGAATGTGGTTGAACTGGCATGAGGAAAAGTAAAATGGTTGTTTAGGGAGCACAACATTTCGGGGGACATGTCCAAAGACAATCCGTTTAAGATAGCAAGTGAAACCCTTCTGTCAGAAACTGCTGATGACTGGCAAGGGTACTGCAAGGTATAGCAATTAGACAGAGAATAATGGCGATGTGAGTGTGTCATTGAAATCACAACGGATTAAATCATTATCAATACTGGTACTGCTGAATTGGACAGTTACAACAATACTGCATCATGCACAGATGAAGAACTTAGTGAGACTGAGTCAAAGTGATTCATGTGTACATAAATTTCATACCTAATTAAGAGTTCGAAATTTTACTCATTCTCTTTTCATTGCTGCTATGTGCCCTTTTGAATTTCAAATTGTCTATGAAAACTGATTGGGAAGTAGTAGGCACAAGTACATTCATTTAACATGAAACTACCAATTTTGATTTGTAATGGGACATCCTCATCTAGCATTACTTTTCTCTATAGTAGTAGTCATCGATCATAGTAATATTTTTCAAATTTTGGACTGATCAGTATTATCTCAGTTGTTTTTCTGAAAGATTACATATAATTTCATGCACAATATGTTATATTTCAAGCTAAAATTTATGAATAGGAATTATTATTTTGGATACTATAATCAATAAATACTAGTTCTGAATGTACAGTTAAAATTAATTTTTTTATGAACATTTGAAATTACAAAGTATTTGGCACACTTAAAATTTCTGTTATTAATTATGCACTCTAGTACTGTTTATTTTATTTATTTCTGATTCATTTATGAAATAATAACCAAAACTAACAGAAATTCATTTGTCAAGAAAAACTGTAAACCCTTCAGTTGGTTGGTTTGAAAGAGGGGTGGGGGTGGGGGGGGGGGGGGGGGGGGGGACCAAACTGTAAACCGTTCGGAATATTGTTATTACAGCAGAGTGAAGTAGTAGTAAGCATGCTTTGGATGTGGTCAGATGTGTTTTTGTATTTTAGGCGAACAATGTCATTTTGGGTTTCTTAAAGTGAAATTTCAAAAGACTGTGTGATATACTATTAATGTAAAAACAAAAATCCTGCAACAAAAATCTTGAAAATTATTTAGATCAATTCAACCATGAGGACCTAAAATGTGAGAATTTCAGCTTCAAGAATCAGACCTTAGACAAGAAGAACTGGAGCCAACTCTGCAAGAAAAGATAAGTAAACTAAAAAGTCTATTGTAATCTTACTCCACTCAAATCTTCAGAAAAGACTTTGCTTATTGTGAACAATAGCTACAAGAAGGAAGGAGGGGGAGATTACAGATTTCACAGATCCTATAAATTTTTATCATGCTCATGTCTCAATTTTTTCTCGTGGACACACAATACATAGCAGATGACAGCCATTGTGGCAGCGGCTAATAGATGACACTGTCAGTGCAGCATGGAGCATAAACTGAATGAGAAGGCAAGTGTGCTTGACATTAACACAGTTTGTTCCTTCCACACTGCCCCTCACTTCTCAGCAAACAATGTGCTGTGTCTTTGTGTGGATGATTCTTCCTCTGCTCCTTGCACCCCTCTCAGAATTCACTCTTCCTCTGGTGAACAAAATGTAGATGCACTCATAGGCAAAAACTACTGAAATATGCCCTTGATACTGGTACATTTTTGTCCTTATTAAATAAACCCAGTATTGTTATTTATTGTATGACTGGAGAAAATACCAGACAGCTATTTACATACTAGACAGCTATTTACAACAAATAAATGCATTTCGGCACAGGTACGCACAATCTCAAGTTCATACCCCTGAGTCCAGGTTTCAAATCCAGTCACAAGCTTCTGCAGATGAATTGTAAAGGTCTTCCACTGTCCCTTTGAATGCTCTAAGGGAACATTCAAATGTTATATGATGTACAGTTTGCTGCTGTCACATTGGGGAGATGATTTCCACCCTCACTGGTGCAGCAATTCTCCACAACTGCCCTGGCCAGTTCTGATCCAAGTCAGTAGGCACCAGTGTTGTTGGGATACATGAAATCCTTCTGATCACTCCCCAAGGAAGTTCCTCCCCTTGATTGGCCCAGGCATCTTTCATGTTAAAATGACTGATCTTCAGACTGAATGCTTTGCGCCACATTAGTTTTCTAGATGTCAATTGCTAGGGTTCTGATAATGAACATTCGGATGAATTGGTAATTCTGGGTTACTTTTTTTTCTTGTCCACACATTCAGCAATGAGTGTGATCTTCTTATCAATCTTTGTAGAATATTACTAAGTACCGTAGCCAGTGCATATTTATCAGACGAATGCACCCTGTGATGGGCACAATGCTTTATTAAGCTGTGTCAACTATTTTAATGTGGGCACTGTTTAGCCAGTCAGAACAGCAGTATTAGGTGACTCAGTACAAAAGAGCTAAAGCTGATGACCTGAGAACTGTTGCAATGGCACCACAGGTGGTTCCAGCTAATTTCTGGAGTATATTGTTCTGTTAATGCCTACAACACTAGGTGAAGTGAGGACTTAACACCAGCTGGCCTCAGATAAACTCTTTGTAAGATTTGGCCACAGCACCTTACTGTAAATTTGACTGAAGAGGCACATTTTGAAATTCCTGTGGGCATAGAACCATAAGCTTACCTGGTGTTAAATATACCACACATCTCTACAATGAAAGCTGGTACATTTTGAAATCTCTTTAACCCCAGCCACATTCCAGCATTTATGGATCAATTATTTGTGCAAGTGTTCTTCCATACAACTGTCCTGGGCATGTTTATGGTTCAACATCAAGGTCAATGGACTCAAACAAATGGAAGATTATGTCACAGCTGCCACCCACATGGAAATGATGTCCAACACTGCACCTAAGTCCTCTGTGGTTCTCTAGCAACTTAAGAGGCCACCTTCAATGGAGGCCACAGCCCAACAAAGCAGCTTCCTGTCCACCCTCACTGCATGCACTAGGACATGTTGAGCCTGACGCTAGCACAAGTCATTGTCAAGGCCCCTCTTTTTCAAGCAGGTACAGGTACCCCAGTGGAAGCCCACAATTTCGAACACCTCCCAACCTGGACCCATGGGATACTCTTCATTTGCCACGGGTCCATTATATATGCCACGGCTTCATGCCACGGACTTCTCCGGAGCCATCAGAACAAACTTTGCCTCCACCATCATCATTGGCAGCTGCCTGTTTCTCTGCCTCCGGCAGACCCTCTGGTCCAGGGGTAATTCATGCAACTTCAATTTAAGAGGTCTGTTCAAAAGAGTCTGGAACATTCATAATTTTACACCAGTGGTATGTTGGAGAGAAATGCAGTTGGCATACCTGCACAAGCCTGTGATTAATGTGTAACAACCAGAAGTTTCATTATTGTATGTCTGTTAGTTATTGTTCACTGCTATACTGAGTAACGTTGTGTCATATATTTTGCAAATTTTGAGATGGCAGAGTTAGAGGAGCAACGAGTCTGCATTAAATTTTCCGTGAACCTCGAGAAAACTTTACAGACACATCCCAAATGATTCAGGAAGCCTACGGTGATGAGAGCTTAAACCATACCCAGTGTTATGAATGGTTCACACACTTTAAAAATGGCTGGACGGAAGTTAAAGATGACCCTCATTCAGAACGCCCTTCAACGTCTACTGATGATGGTCATGTCAAGATTGTCAATGAAATTGTGCATGCCAATCGAAGACTGACTGTTCGAGAGAGTGCAGAAGAATGTAACATTCCAGTTGGATCATGTCATGAAATCCTGACACAGCATCTTGGAATGCATCGTGTCGCCACCGAGTTCCTCCCATGGCTCATGAGTCAAGATCAGAAAGACCTTCACCTCGCAATGTGTGAAGACCTTTTGGACAGCGCAAATGAGAATTAGAGAATCGCAACTGGTGATGAGACATGGGTCTACAGTTATTATGTTGATACCAAGGTTCAATCTTCACAATGGGTTGGGAAAGGTTCTCCTAGATAAAAAAAAAACTTGTCAGGTCAGGTTATGTCATAGCTTTGCTGATAGTTTTCGTTGACTTTGAAGGATTAGTTCATCATGAATTAATGCCACAGGGACGAACTGTTAACTGATGGTACTATTGGGACACGTTGCAACAAATGTGAGAAAATGTGGGGAGGAAACGACCTGTAATGCAATGAGACAATTCATTACTCTTGCATCACAACAAGGCACCTGAACGTTCATCCCTGTTGGTGCACGACTATTGTATAAAAAAACGAAATCACTGTACTGCCTCATCTTCCGTACTCTCCAGACCTTTGTCCCTGCAATATTTTTATTTCCAAAGTTTAAAACCCCCATTGAAAGGATGAAGGTTTGCAATGATAGATGATATAAAAGAAAATTAATTCACAGATGGTGCTTCGTGTGATCCAGCAAGAGGCATACCAAGATTGCTTCCGGGAGTGGAAACAACATTGAGAGTATTTCGAAGATGACCAGGCACAATAAGTAGAAGGTAAGGGCAGAAAAATTTTGTGGACAAAGTTCCAAAATTTTTTGAACAGACCTCGTAGACTCATCCTCAACTGGCCTCCCACAATGGCACTCATGGACACTGATCCACCACTCCTCCTGCTGGCAGCTCCTCTGGACCATGCATCATCTACATTTTTGTTCCCTGGCTGCCCCTGTTGATGGAGGGGATGTAGTGGTGCCAACTAATGTCACTAGAGAAAATTAATAGCTGGAGTAACATAACACTGGTAGCACTACCCAGATGGCATTTGTCATCAGGAGCACAATCTGATGAGACAATGGCAGACTCCTGCATATAAGCTCGCCAGGGGTAATCTGAGTCAGTCAGAATGCGATCAGTGAAGTGTGTGCATATTGGTTTCATTTACATTCTTTGTATTTCAGATTCTGTGTGTTACTGGTGGAACTTTGATACTGTGAAAACTGGACTTTGATTGGAATGATTAATTAAAACAGCTTGCATTATCCTGGAATGTTCTGTAATAGTGCCCACTTTCTCAAATGAATTGGGACAAGTCCCTGCTCATCTCGCAAGTAGCTTGCCTTTATAGAAGTTTGATCCATAGGCTTAGATAATTTTAATCTATTTATTTGTGTTCAATAAATGTTGTTGGCCTTGAAGTGAGGGTTACAATATTGGTAGATGGAGGTCTCGGTTTTGGATCACCATGCGATACCATGGAAGCAAAATTTCTCAAGCTTTGGGCAACAGCTAAATCAGCATCAGGAATTGCTCCAGCACTTAACTAGTTCTTCACTGCAGCAGTGAGAGGCACTGCAGCATTCCCATAACCCCTCATGCTGCACTTCCAGGCACATATTGTCACATACCCAGATCATCAATGGGCCTTTTTGTTGTCTACAAATCCACAGCTATGTTACTTGGTCCAAAAATTAGCCCCATTGTCTGGTCCACCAGTGTTACCATTGTCTGACATTTTCTCTGAACACCACTAGTCAGACACTGTAAGTTATGCTCCTTGGATTGCAAACTTGCAGGGGTTATGTAGTAAATGTAAATTCACATTTGTGCATGGTCAGTCATAAGTGAAAAATTTCATGTGTGATGTATCCATCTGCTTAGTTCCAGTCAAGGAGATCTGCAGACATTTCTTGAAACAGTTTGACTCCTCCGAGATAAAGTGCTGCAAATTGCACAGGCATTGGAAATATCTCAAACCAATTTTTCAGCAAACTTTGACATTTCACTTGCCAGAGCTGTAGTTATACAATGCAGCACATTCCCGAAATAGATTCTAAAGAAGTAAATAAGTTCATTTCAGTCACTCAACTGGTCATGTTCTCTGCAAACACAGGCTAGTACAGGGTGTTTGTACATGACAATACACATGGTTTCCAAGTTCATCGAACTGTTTTTCTTTGCATCCCAGATGGGAATGCCCATATTATGAGGGGAAATGTTATAAGTGTTTACGTAGCAGACATACTGCGTTGCAGGCACTGGAAATTGGCTCCGCCCAATTCATATTAATCACATTTCAGGCAGTACCCAGGTGCTGGCACTGTGAAAAATTTTGTTACATGCAACAGTGTAAGATTCCAGTGACTTTTTTTCAGTCTGTTTTTAACCAATCTACGTACTTTACTATGGGCATTCCCTCACTCAGCGAAAAGTATAGTTGTGGGCATATGGCCACCAAGCGCTGCAACTCTTAGATCATGTGCAACTGGCAGTCACTTACAGTGTCTTGAACATTGTCACTTCTGGTTGTGACGGATCTCTTGATTGAGAAAATTTTTGATCTTGATGCTTGTTCTATTGTATCCACCTGGTAGTCAATCCCCTGCACACCAGGCAGGCCGTGTGGGCAACCACCCCACCAGGAGGACATGCAAGAACAGCTATCATCAATACCAAGGTGACCTGTGCTGTTTACCATGGAGTTACATGTGGCCTCCACAGCATCCAGGGTTGCCAACGTTGCTGTCACAGCAGAGAGCTTTGTCGGCACGGCACTATTTTACTGTGCCATGTCATGTGCCCTCGTGCCACCATGCAGACATCCGTTCATGCCTCACTATTTAGGCAACTGCCACCAGTAATTCCGTCTGGCCACATCAGCAGTTGACCCAATGCCCCTAGTTGGTAGTACCCGCAGTTTTATCTGAAAGCTCAGTGCCGGCAGAACCTGCCCAGATCACCATGGTCTTCACCAGCAGTACATCAGCCATCATACCCCAGCAGCACTGGCCCAGTAACATCCTAGGTCTTCATGCCACCAACTACGATGATTCTGGGGTTGATTGTATAGGCACATCACAAACATCAGCACATGGGAGACATTTCTGTTGTATGTAAGTGTGCAGAGATTCATTCAAGGATATTATGTTTAGTAACTCTTTATTAACAAAACAGTTATTCTTTGAAAGGGTCTTCAAACACTCCTCAGTAAAAGGATGTCAATGGTGACAGGTCTGTGTCCACGTGTGTTAAGGTATGTTGTTGTACAAGAGTGCTCTCCCCTCGCCCATCATATAATGCAGAGGCAGCAAGGATAAAGATCTTCACGTTCAAGTTATTAGTGTATCTTTTTGGTAGTCTTCTCTCATTCGCCATAAAGGAGATTGACAACAGGCTGTTTCCACTTGTGTTTCTTGCTGTATGTTAATTTGTTTGCCGGGGTAGCATTCTGTTTTTCTCACTGGTTGACAGGTTTTCTGATGAATAGGTTTTAGCTTGTGTGTGTTCATTTGTTTTTCTGGGGCAGCATATCTCTGTTTTCAGAGTTGTAACAACCTGTGTTCAGTGCTGTTAAGTCACTTTCTGCAGGTCTTCCAACAGTATCCATGGGTCAAATTGGTTGTCTTCTGTTCATGTGTTGTTGCCAACAGAATTAACTTTGTCGATGCTGTTGGTCTGCATTGTTTTCAGTGGTTATTTAGTGGCGTTTTTTTTTATTTTTGTCACAGTTCAAGCTCAAGACTGGCAGTGTATTTTCACGTACAATTTGAGTGTCGTTTCCATTATCATGCCTGTCAAATAAGCAGACCTGTTTTTTTCTCACATCATTCGGTTAGAGGAACAGCAAATTCAGAAGCTGCTACAGCGTGTAACTTACTTCACTCAAGTTTTGGTTACTACACCGGTGTCTCAGCGTGCCCCTCCTGCATTTGATCTGGCTTTTTGTGTGTTTTGACAGTCAGAACGAAGATTGGGACCTGTACCACCGACAGTTAAGGTTGTGTTCAATGAACTATGGTATACATGGTATGCAACATAGTGCTCATTTCCTTGCCAGTGCAAGGGCAGAAATTTTGAGTCAGTGTTGTCAGTTGTCCCTTGGCCATGGTCTGGAGGACATTAGGCTATGAGCTGTTAGCAGAACGGTTAAATGTGCATTTTTACACTGTCAGTCACCTCCAGCTGAGCAATGCATGTGCCATGTCCTTAGTTCATGTCAGACATTCTTTTCCACAGTATTCGAGTGAGCTTGTTCATGAACAGTGTCTTGAGCACTTGGCAAGCTGGGTCTCATTCCGTCAGGTTGTTTCGAATGTTGTTGTGTTGGCAGCACTCCATGTTTTGTTTCCAGAGTATTATGGTGGTAGCCCCCTCGCTCTCAGCCCATCTCTTACCTGTGATGCCATTAGATGTCGACTCTCCCATTGTCAGTAATACTCATGTCACAGCTGGCTCTTTCAGCATCTCTTCTGTCAGTGCCAGACCTATCATGGCCAGCCCTTGTGTCGTTGCCATGCCTGCCTGCGATGATGTCTGCTTTATCGTCAGTACGGAGGTAGACTGTCCTGTCTTGGTTGGCCCTCCATTAACCACCCAGTCTGCCTGTGACATTGTTGGTCTTGTCAGTTCGCCCATCGCAGGCCCTAATGTCTTTGACCATCCTGTACATGCATAAGTTGCTGTCATCAGCACTGAGATATTTTCCTTGTATGGTCTGGACTGTTTACCACAGAGTTCCAGCTCGCATTTGCAGCATTTGGGGTGCCAACTTCATTGACAGGCAGCATGCCTGTCACAACAGAGAGCACAGGGCACTATTTTGCTACACCAGGTCACATGCCCTTCCAGTACCACACATCCTTGCAGTGCCATGCAGATGTCCACCCACACCTGACTATTTAGGCCACTGCAGGGCTGTGCTAAATCAGTTATGTCATAGGACTAAAGTTGGCGATACCAGTAGTTCCATCCAGACACATTGGCAGTTCAGGCCCAGCACTACTAGCTGGCAGAATCAGCAGTTTCATCTCAGCACTCGATGCCGGAAGAACTGGCCCAATTGATCATTCTTCACTAGCAGTACGTTATTTGTCATACACCGGCAGTGCTGGCACAGGTCTGCAAGTTGCTGGCTACCACAACTCTGGGGTTTGTTGTGTATGCACATCACAGATGTCAGATGAGAGACATTTCTGTTGTACACAGTTGTGTGGATATTCATCCGAGGACATTACAAATGAGTCTTATTTTCTTAATAAACAGCTATTCTTTCAAGCTGTCTTCAATCCCTCCTCAGTATGAGGATATATCACATACTGCCATTGGCTTTTCTTTACACCATGAAGTGCACTCCAAATCGTCGGTACCATTTGGAGCCGCTGATACTATTTGTAGCAATTTGTGCCACAGTTTGCACCAGGTTTGGGGAAGGTGGTTGACTTTCATACCCATACAGTCTTAAGGCCAACAGCAAGTTCTAATTTTGCAAAGCTCACCTGATACTGTTCACTAATACAGAAGAAGTTAAGACTGGACTAGACACACTATAACAAGCTGTTTTGATTTTTTAGTCAGTGGCTTTACTGTCAGTAGTGGTCAGGAACCATAGAGGATTTCTTCAGTTTTGTGGAGACTTCAAGTAAATCATTAATGCTCAAGTGGGTATTGATTTTTATGCCTTCCCTCAGCGGCAGAAAACTATTTTCAAAAATAATTCTAACGGAGCCATATTTTCAGTTTTGAATATATTGCTCCAAAAGTATCAACATTACAGACTGCCTTTGGCATGACTAATCCCCACCGTATTTCAGATTAGTGTAGAGATTTGGTATTGTGTGAATTATTGCAATGATTCTCTCATCGTCAGTCACATGACAGAACAATTGTACAATCTATGTCTATTTTTTTTCAGTCCTTGCACAGAAAGGCCTTACGGGTAACTTTTCCAAATGCATCTTCTTATATAGATTATGTTCTCAGTGAAGTGGAAAGAATATGCACGGGCTATTCAGAACATGCCCCTCCAAATTTGCATCCAAAGATGCCAATCAGTTGAGGATGACATGGCAGTCCATTGATACTGTTGGGCCTTTCGAGGCCTGTTAGCATGGAGAGAGAAAAAGGCAGTAGCTTCAGCTCAAGAACATGAATATCTTTTGTGTTTATAAATGCCTCACATGTTTTTTTATTTTTGTATGGTCACAAATTTCATCTTATCACTTACCATCCACTCATCATCCCCCCCCCCCCCCCCCTCAAGCTCAAGTCATGAAGCAGACACAGCAACAGCCACAGCCACAGCCACATCATTTCATTTACATGCCCTGGTTTGGGCATGCAAATTTGAGTGGGATCTGCGGTGGATGCAGTGATCTGTAGTGGAACAGCAGGGATGCCAGGTAGAGTTGGTGACTACAAAAGTAGGCTACTGCAGCAGCGCTGCAAAGAGCTCAGGCTGCAGCAACCCTCTCGTCGGTGAGTCAACGGTTGCAACCACATCGTAGCTCTCCCTCTACTCAGGGAAATTTTTACACCAGGGACAACACACACACACACACACACACACACACACACACACACACACACAAGGGAGGACTCGAACCATCAACAGAGGAAGCCACGCAAACTGTGGCAAGTCACCTCATACCATGCGACTACTCCACACAGCCTTCAACTCAGGCGTCACAGAGGATGATCACATGGCTTCTCCATCCTGCAAGTTGAGAGGCACGCACATGAACATCAGTATGTCTTCACCGATTGTCAAATTATTGCACATGCTATGCAGGGACACCTCCGCAAGACACTTTGGATCCAGCACTGTCACTGCTACCAAAGAGGTCTCTCAGGAATGTCTCATCATGACATTTCACAGCTTCCAACCATTTCCATGTCAACATCCCAATCGTTTCCATGTCAACGTCCCTTGCACCAGTCAGGAAGCACTAGCCCTATGTGCCAGTTAAAGGAGAGGAGGAACTACTGAACTTCTGTAGCGGGTAAATATAAGGCTGCCTGATTGCAGATGCGCTCTCACTTGATATTATCTGAGTTCCCTCTACAAGTGAACTAAAACTGCTGCTGTTATTTACCTAGATCAAGTTAGACTTGTGTTTTATAGTGTGTCATCTGATGAATGTGCATGGTGGTGACCAGCACAGGACTTTCTACTTAATGTTATAATTTCAGTATGTCTGTATAACACTGTAATAGTGTTTCACTTATATTAATTCCAATCAGGAAATATTGCATATATTATCACTATCAAGAGCTAATGTTTGGTTCATGGACTAGTAGAAATTTTCATCTGATTTTACACAAAAAGTTCGTGTTCAATAGCTCTTGTTGGTCCTCTAGTGAGGGTTCAAATAACACAGGATCGAGCTGTGCTCATTGCTTACAAAACTAGCAACAGAGAAAGTATTACTGAAGCAATGAACAAACTGATCAGCTTAATTTTTCTATGGCACATGTGGATACAAGGATGTTGAAAGTGCATGTCAGCATTTTTCTTTTCACATCAGCCGACATAATTTAAATTTATCTTTTTGTGAATACACAATGAAATTGAAGGCTACACAATGTCAGACAATTTAGTACCTGAGTATATTTATATGGCTAATTAAACTTGAATACTTTCTTGTTTTACAGTAGGTCTGCAATGCTATAAAAAAATCATGAAGACACATTCTGTACCAATATAAAAAAGGCCTAGCTCATTTTATAGTTAGTCTTTTTAAAAAATAAACATTTGTCATAAGCTAATAAGGGTAAAAGTATAATTCATTATAGTTTTCATAAAAAAATAATTTTGTGACTGTTTGTACACTTTAATGTCACTCACACTATATCCTGTATGAGAAATTATCAAGTTGCTAACATGGCAATTCCTATGCTGAAATGTTTGGGACTGGCATTTGTCACATACGGTCAAAATATGGCAGTTCAAGATGATATCTTGTTCAATATCTACTGCATTACTTGCAGTCAGTTTAAGTTCTTCATAAATCCATTCCTAGATCTCAAATATGGTTGGTCTGATTATGTTCCCATTGGACAGGAACTACACAGTATTTATCTGGTTTATCATTGATATTTTCTGTAATAAATAACAAAACTGTGAAACACTTTACAACTGCCAAATTATTGGACAATGAATGGTACTATGACCAAAGGCAGTCACCTGGGCAGCAACAAGCATCCAACGCTTGAAGACAGCTTTGGACTGCATACTATTTACCACTAGTCCACAGGTAGACAGAGCAAAGAGCTGTTCCAATGGTATGGACCATTCTCAAAAAATTACAGTGTTGGCACTTGACAGATAGGCTGGATGTGGGATTCTACTAGTGATTTATAGTTGAAACAGTAATGGCTTAGGGTTGTCACTGGAGTGGTCAACTGGCCACCAGATGTATCTGTCAAAGGCAGTGTGGACAATGAATGGATGATAAAAGATAATGGGTCTGACCACACACCAAGAACCAATATGATCAATGGGATGCCACCACCACAACTAGTAGAAAATGAGCTGTTTATTGACCCCTTTCTTGCTGCAGATGGCCATTTAGCTCCAGAGCCTTCACAGCAGTT
The DNA here is from genome assembly GCF_023864345.2 of Schistocerca serialis cubense. Lineage (NCBI taxonomy): Eukaryota > Metazoa > Arthropoda > Insecta > Orthoptera > Acrididae > Schistocerca > Schistocerca serialis. Next base: position 427,884,191 of record NC_064646.1, read on the forward strand.
CAACATCTTCAGATGAACTGTTATCTTTTGAAATGTTAGTTTTGTACTACCTACAGATAAATGAAACACTAGTTTGGTAAAATTTGCTTAACGTGCTATTTGAACCTGGAGTGTTTATTGATGGCTGATGATGTGGTGATGTTTTGATATCTTGAGCATCTATTCTAGACCTACTGCTCCATGCAGCTACACCTAACACTGCTGCCAAACAGTCCATTATGAGACTGGTGTAGAGATACAACTCTTGTGATTTATCTCAGGGTCCAGCGATGCTATGCCCTGTTCTTCCTCAGCATCGAGCTGCTTCCTTCTGCACAGATTTCTATATGTGAAGTGGCTATAAAACAAAACAATGCTTCTTTACTTTAATAAAATGTAGATTTGTTCCAGTTAATTATGTATATTGTCATAAACTTTCATAAATGGTTAAATGTTACGAGGGAAGTTACTACTCCCAGGACAAACTAATATTACAGTCTCAAAGACCTCTCATCAACATGTATGTAAATGATATAAAGCAGCAAACACTCACATACATCATATTACGAGACTCAGATGGCCTCAGACTCGGGTTCCCAGGTAGATGCCATATTTCTTGACTTCCGCAAGGCGTTCGATACAGTTCCCCCCAGTCGTTTAATAAACAAAGTAAGAGCATATGGACTATCAGACCAATTGTGTGATTGGATTGAAGAGTTCCTAGATAACAGAATGCAGCATGTCATTCTCAATGGAGAGAAGTCTTCCGAAGGAAGAGTGATTTCAGGTGTGCCGCAGGGGAGTGTCATAGGACCTTTGCTATTCACAGTATACATAAATGACCTTGTGGATAACATCGGAAGTTCACTGAGGCTTTTTGCGGATGATGCTGTGGTATATTGAGAGGTTGTAACAATGGAAAATTGTACTGGAATGCAGGAGGATCTGCAGCGAATTGACGCATGGTGCACGGAATGGCAATTGAATCTCAATGTAGACAAGTGTAATGTGCTGCGAATACATAGAAAGAAAGATCCCTTATCATTTAGCTACAATATAGCAGGTCAGCAACTGGAAGCAGTTAATTCCATAAATTATCTGGGAGTACGCATTAGCAGTGATTTACAATGGAATGATCATATAAAGTTGATCGTTGGTAAAGCAGATGCCAGACTGAGATTCATTGGAAGAATCCTAAGGAAATGCAATCTGAAAACAAACGGTTACAGTACACTTGTTTGCCCACTGCTTGAATACTGCTCACCAGTGTGGGATCCGTACCAGATAGGGTTGATAGAAGAGATAGAGAAGATCCAACGGAGAGCAGGGTCATTTAGTAATCACGAAAGCGTTACGGAGATGATCGTTGGTAAAGCAGATGCCAGACTGAGATTCATCGGAAGAATCCTAAAGAAATGCAATCTGAAAACAAAGGGTTACAGTACACTTGTTTGCCCACTGCTTGAATAGTGTAAATTCGCGTAGTCTCCTTCCGCCGCCGAGCAGTGTTAGCAGTGCGCAAGTAGCAGCATTACTGCATTTACTAGGCAATCTTGTATTTTAATAACTGTTTAAATTTTGTCGATTTGTTTGCGCTTTCTGTAGATTAGTTCAGACGTTCTTTGCAAAACAGGTTTTAGCATGGATAGGGACTGCAACTGCTGTGTTCGGATGCAGGCTGAGTTGGCATCCCTTCGCTCCCAGCTTCAGGCAGTGTTGGCTTCGGTCACACAGCTTGAGGCTGTTGCCAATGGGTCTCACTGTGGGGGTCCGGATGGGGGTTTGTCGGGGACGGCCAGCTCGTCCCACGCATCCCCTGATCGGACTACGACTGTGGTTGCCCGGGATACTGCCCGCATTGAGGCTGATCCCTCACCTGTGGTAGAGTGGGAGGTTGTCTCAAGGTGTGGCAGGGGGCGAAAGACATTCCGGAGGGCTGAATGGAAGGCCTCTCCAGTTTGTCTGACGAACCGGTTTCAGGCTCTGTCTCAGGCTGATACTGATCTTCGGCCTGACATGGCTGCTTGTCCTGTTCCAGAGGTTGCCCCTCAGTCTGCAAGATCCAGGCGGTCGCAGAGGGTGGGCTTACTGGTAGTTGGGAGCTCCAACGTCAGGCGCGTAATGGGGCCCCTTAGGGAAATGGCAGCAAGAGAGGGGAAGAAAACCAATGTGCACTCCGTGTGCATATCGGGGGGAGTCATTCCAGATGTGGAAAGGGTCCTTCCGGATGCCATGAAGGGTACAGGGCGCACCCATCTGCAGGTGGTCGCTCATATCGGCACCAATGATGTGTGTCGCTATGGATCAGAGGAAATCCTCTCTGGCTTCCGGCGGCTATCTGATTAGGTGAAGACTGCCAGTCTCGCTAGCGGGATGAAAGCAAGAGCTCACCATCTGCAGCATCGTCGACAGGACTTACTGCGGACCTTTGGTACAGAGCCGAGTGGAGGTCTGAATCAGAGGCTGAGACGGTTCTGCGACCGTGTGGGCTGCAGATTCCTCGACTTGCGCCATAGGGTGGTGGGGTTTCGGGTTCCGCTGGATAGGTCAGGAGTCCACTACACGCAACAAGCGGCTACATGGGTAGCAGGGGTTGTGTGGCGTGGGCTGGGCGGTTTTTTTAGGTTAGATGGCCTTGGGCAAGTACAGAAAGGGCAACAGCCTCAACGGGTGCGGGGCAAAGTCAGGACATGCGGGGACCAAGCAGCAATCGATATTGTAATTGTCACCTGTCGAAGCTGCATTGGTAAAGTACCAGAACTTCAAGCGCTGATAGAAAGCACCGAAGCTGAAATCGTTATAGGTACAGAAAGCTGGCTTAAGCCAGAGATAAATTCTGCCGAAATTTTTACAAAGGTACAGACGGTGTTTAGAAAGGATAGATTGCATGCAACCGGTGGTGGAGTGTTCGTCGCTGTTAGTAGTAGTTTATCCTGTAGTGAAGTAGAAGTGGATAGTTCCTGTGAATTATTATGGGTGGAGGTTACACTCAACAACCGAGCTAGGTTAATAATTGGCTCCTTTTACCGACCTCCCGACTCAGCAGCATTAGTGGCAGAACAACTGAGAGAAAATTTGGAATACATTTCACATAAATTTTCTCAGCATGTTACAGTCTTAGGTGGAGATTTCAATTTACCAGATATAGACTGGGACACTCAGATGTTTAGGACGGGTGGTAGGGACAGAGCATCGTGTGACATTATACTGAGTGCACTATCCGAAAATTACCTCGAGCAATTAAACAGAGAACCGACTCTTGGAGATAACATCTTGGACCTACTGATAACAAACAGACCCGAACTTTTCGACTCTTTAAGTGCAGAACAGGGAATCAGTGATCATAAGGCCGTTGCAGCATCCCTGAATATGGAAGTTAATAGGAATATAAAAAAATGTAGGAAGGTTTATCTGTTTAGCAAGAGTAATAGAAGGCAGATTTCAGACTACCTAACAGATCAAAACGAAAATTTCTGTTCCGACACTGACAATGTTGAGTGTTTATGGAAAAAGTTCAAGGCAATCGTAAAACGCGTTTTAGACAGGTGCGTGCCGAGTAAAACTGTGAGGGACGGGAAAAACCCACCGTGGTACAACAACAAAGTTAGGAAACTACTGCGAAAGCAAAGAGAGCTTCACTCCAAGTTTAAACGCAGCCAAAACCTCCGAGACAAACAGAAGCTAAACGATGTCAAAGTTAACATAAGGAGGGCTATGCGTGAAGCGTTCAGTGAATTCAAAAGTAAAATTCTATGTACCGACTTGACAGAAAATCCTAGGAAGTTCTGGTCTTACATTAAATCAGTAAGTGGCTTGAAACAGCATATCCAGACACTCCGGGATGATGATGGCATTGAAACAGAGGATGACACGCGTAAAGCTGAAATACTAAACACCTTTTTCCAAAGCTGTTTCACAGAGGAAGACCGCACTGCAGTTCCTTATCTAAATCCTTGCACAAACGAAAAAATGGCTGACATCGAAATAAGTGTCCAAGGAATAGAAAAGCAACTGGAATCACTCAATAGAGGAAAATCCACTAGATCTGACGGGATACCAATTCGGTTCTACACAGAGTACGCGAAAGAACTTGCCCCCCTTCTAACAGCCGTGTACCGCAAGTCTCTAGAGGAACGGAGGGTTCCAAATGATTGGAAAAGAGCACAGGTAGTCCCAGTCTTCAAGAAGGGTCGTCGAGCAGATGCGCAAAACTATAGACCTATATCTCTGATGTCGATCTGTTGTAGAATTTTAGAACATGTTTTTTGCTTGAGTATCATGTCGTTTTTGGAAACCCAGAATCTACTATGTAGGAATCAACATGGATTCCGGAAACAGCGATCGTGTGAGACCCAACTCGCTTTATTTGTTCATGAGACCCAGAAAATATTAGATACAGGTTCCCAGGTAGATGCTATTTTTCTTGACTTCCGGAAGGCGTTCGATACAGTTCCGCACTGTCGCCTGATAAACAAAGTAAGAGCCTACGGAATATCAGACCAGCTGTGTGGCTGGATTGAAGAGTTTTTAGCAAACAGAACACAGCATGTTGTTATCAATGGAGAGACGTCTACAGACGTCAAAGTAACCTCTGGCGTGCCACAGGGGAGTGTTATGGGACCATTGCTTTTCACAATATATATAAATGATCTAGTAGATAGTGTCGGAAGTTCCATGCGGCTTTTCGCGGATGATGCTGTAGTATACAGAGAAGTTGCAGCATTAGAAAATTGTAGAGAAATGCAGGAAGATCTGCAGCGGATAGACACTTGGTGCAGGGAGTGGCAACTGTCCCTTAACATAGACAAATGTAATGTATTGCGAATACATAGAAAGAAGGATCCTTTATTGTATGATTATATGATAGCGGAACAAACACTGGTAGCAGTTACTTCTGTAAAATATCTGGGAGTATGCGTGCGGAACGATTTGAAGTGGAATGATCATATAAAATTAATTGTTGGTAAGGCGGGTACCAGGTTGAGATTCATTGGGAGAGTGCTTAGAAAATGCAGTCCATCAACAAAGGAGGTGGCTTACAAAACACTCGTTCAACCTATACTTGAGTATTGCTCATCAGTGTGGGATCCGTACCAGATCGGTTTGACGGAGGAGATAGAGAAGATCCAAAGAAGAGCGGCGCGTTTCGTCACAGGGTTATTTGGTAACCGTGATAGTGTTACGGAGATGTTTAATAAACTCAAGTGGCAGACTCTGCAAGAGAGGCGCTCTGCATCGCGGTGTAGCTTGCTCGCCAGGTTTCGAGAGGGTGCATTTCTGGATGAGGTATCGAATATATTGCTTCCCCCTACTTATACCTCCCGAGGAGACACGAATGTAAAATTAGAGAGATTAGAGTGCGCACGGAGGCTTTCAGACAGTCGTTCTTCCCGCGAACCATACACGACTGGAACAGGAAAGGGAGGTAATGACAGTGGCACGTAAAGTGCCCTCCGCCACACACTGTTGGGTGGCTTGCGGAGTATAAATGTAGATGTAGAATACTGCTCACCAGTGTGGGATCCGTACCAGATAGGGTTGATAGAAGAGATAGAGAAGATCCAACGGAGAGCAGGATCATTTAGTAATCACGAAAGCGTTACAGAGATGATAGATAAACTCCAGTGGAAGACTCTGCAGGAGAGACACTTAGTAGCTCGGTACAGGCTTTTGTTGAAGTTTCAAGAACATACCTTCACCGAGGAGTCAAGCAGTATATTGCTCCCTCCTACGTATATCTCGCGAGGAGACCATCAGGATAAAATTAGAGAGATTAGGGCCCACACAGAGGTATACCGACAATCCTTCTTTCCATGAGCAATACGAGACTGGAATAGAAGGGAGAACCAATAGAGGTACTCAAGGTACCCTCCGACACACACTGTCAGGTGGCTTGCGAAGTATGGATGTAGATGTAGATATTCATCTTTCTTGGTGCCAGAGGTCTTTCATGGTACCAGAGCACCTTCATTCCTCCTTACTACACAGGAATTACAAATGCTCTCCACCAGCAGATATGTGGCCTGACGTTTACATTAGGCAAAATCACTATGTGGACGTTGTGGCCTATTTCACACCATATTTTAGATCTATGTGATGATGCTATGCTGAGTGTACTTATATGTTTTAACGGTGCCATTTCGGATCCGTCACATTAGGACATGGCGTAGAACAGATCTGAAGGTGGTCATTACTGACTGAAACCAGTCATCATCAAAGGAATTTATACTGTGATCAAAGACTGGAATTAAAAATCATTTGACAGTACTGGATCACTGTTCGTATTCACAATTATGTCGCAGTTGGTGAATTACTGAATGCTGGCTGTTTACATTGTGGATTGGAACTCATAACTGGATTAATCCCATGGAAAGATCCACACTAAATTCATTCAATGACAACTGCTTTTCAGATTCTGAAGCAAGGGTGCATATGAGAGTAGTTTGCTTAGGTTTCAACTTACGATGTTCAGTTTCATTTAATGCATTCTTGTTCTGGATGTGCTGGTTTATTCTGTCCCTGTGATGCTTGTCATCGATTGCAATATTTACTTTGTAGATGGCATGTCACAGAATGATGCCATCAGTTTAGATAAAGTGATTCTTGAATTCTTCTGAAAGTGCAAACAACTTCTCCCTCTTAGCCTTCACCATGATTTTCTTGTGAAAAATCCATTTTGGTAAAACACTAACATGGTCGACAAGACAGTACACAGTTGATAGATAGGACTGTTAACCCTGTACATGTCACGCAGAAATCTGTGGCAGACGTGGGAAGTTGAAGAGATTGTGTAGTCAACACTGGAGGTCATGAGAGCCCAGAAAAAAAGTGTAAATATGTTTCAGTTAATCATTGAGTGGCTGGTGTAATGGTTGCAACCTTGGATGTTTCAAAATAAGATAAAAGTTTGTTTTCCTTATAATACTATGGGCCATTTCAGCTCACACGTCATGCAAAGGGTTAAATTCATGCCAGAACTAACTGAATCTAGGTTTCAACTGTTGCAGCATCATTGTTTAAATTTCATCTGATTTCTCAGTTGTAGGTTGGCCATTGTTACTGAGACTGACTTGTGCTTTCCATAAATTACTAGTATATTTTAATATTTATAGTCCATCTTTGACCTCTGATTAAGCAAAATCTTAAAATCTTGTTCAAAAAGAGAAAAAAAAAAAAATCTGTCTAACCTATTACACACAGAGATAAAAATTGTTTTGGGGGACAATGAGATGCTTCATCATGGAATAGAAGGGAAAAGGTCCAGAATGTAGTAATTTCACAAGAAGGTACAACACACTGCTTACTTTGCTTCATCTCCAAAAATGCACACCTAACTGTGAAAATAGCTGTATTTCTGGAAAGACGCTGCACCTTAAAATCCCTTCTTCAGTGATTACTCCCCAATACTGAATGCTGGTACTCTTCCTCACAAAAGCTAGGATCACCACCAGAATGCAACAAATTCTGATCAAATGATGAAACTCTCAGTTTTTGCCGATAACCATGGAAGTGGGATAGCTTCTCATGTTAATAACACATTAGTTATGAAAATAACACAGTGTCTAAGCCTGGAACTTCCCTATTAGAAATTAGCAAGGTGGTACATTCAGCAGAAACTGGTAAATTGACTCATTCTGCTTGAGGGCTCAAATTATGTTTATAAAACTGATATGTTTGTTGCCTCCTCACTCATTTAACTCACATCCCACATCCTCATAATCTGCTGCTCTGGTCCTGTGTCAATAAAGAAATTCATACTGCAAAAGAACAGCTTTCAAATGCATGCAGACAGTTTAAGAATCCAACTATTATACAACATGCCAGCAGTCTTGGAATGCACCTTGTAATAAAGAAAATACTCAATAAAACACAAATAAATCCTATTCACAAAATGAATAAAGCAATAAATTGTAGATTCTTTTTTTAGGATAAAAGGCCTCCCAACTGCCAACTCCAAACAGAGTGAATGAGAAAATTGGATGAGAGGAAGCCAAACAACACGACAATAACTTTGACATAGTGCTCTTCTCAAAAGTTTCAAGACATCTTATAACAGCAGTAACAAATTGTAAAACAGAAGTGTGGAAAAGTATACACTCAGTATTTTTCACCAGAACAACATGGGTCTAAATAACAAACTGAAAGAATTATCTTTTCGCATATACAATTGTGATAGAGTAGATATTCCTCAGGTTCTGCAAAACATCATACGAGAGAGTAAGCTGAATTGGTATATCAACATTTAATGCTACAAATAGAATGGAAAGTGGAGGAGTGATAATATATGCTGAAAATAATGTAATACTTATGGCTCCAGATGTTATAAAACCTTGTATAGACCAAATTTCGAGGCGCGTGTTAGTGAATTACTTATAAAGATTCCCACTTTATGTGCCTGCTACATATCTAGGGCTCTCTTGTGAAATGTTCCTCAAACAACTTGAATGGCTGTTATCTCCACTGTTCAAAAATCAAAGGAAATAAAATTATTTTTAGGATTGTCAACATTTTCTGTCTGGACTATTATTTAATGTATATATTCATTATTGAGATTTATGAGTGACAGCTGAATATAAAGTGTGTTCATGCCTAACCATTCCTTTTACGTGGACACTGTCCTTATGCCAATAAAGTTTACATATCATGTGCATAATAAGACTGGAGTCTTCAACATCTGCACAGGGCAGTCAGAAACTGTCTGAAAAGCTAGTAAGGATGTTGCATGGAACATTGTGCTCATAAATAATTGTTAAGAAAAAATTTGATATGTTGTACCTTCTCTAAACTACTTAAGATACTGACGTTTTTACAAATTATGTTCAACAAAAGTATTTTTTAATTAAAAAAAAAAAAACATTTCAGGAACTACATCACATATAAACCTATAAAGATAGCTTTTAAAGCTCAGAATAACAAGTTACACAATTTTGAAGATCATCATTAATGAAATTCTGAGAATACTTGTGCATTGGACTTGAAAATATTCTGAAACTTTGCAGAACCATGTATTTTTCAATGGTTCCCTGTGAACTTCAGGAAGAACTGTGTGGATCACAGTAGACATATATATCTTGTATCACTGGCAAGCAACTGTCAAGTCACCAGATGAGTTGTTGCCATTTTCAGTCTCCAATTAAGTAACATTAGATTCTTCTTGAATTTTTGATCCACTAAATTCAGTGTAAAACTCAGGATTACAGTAGCCATCGATTTTAGGAAGCACTGCAAAGACAATGTTGGGAGACAGAGACTTAAAGCACCTGTTTTATTCTCTAGTATCGAAAGCTGCACTCAGTAAATGTGATATCTAGTGGCAACTACTTCCACAAAAACACTTCAGCCAGGTTACACGTGTAGGGCGGGATGTTCTTTAGTGGCCGATCACTAACAATCAACACTGAAATGGACATAAGTGAGGTTTTAATTTTATTCAAAGGTCTGTTCTTAAGCTGCGCAAGTGTACTCAGGATATCAACTTTCTGTCAAAATAATAAAACAGGATTTTATGTTAAGGGGTTAATTAGCACTGAAGTAAGCCAATCAGGTCAATGTGCACACAAATTCTAGTGGCTTTCTTGAGAGAGTGTCGCCAAATGTGCTCTTTGTTGAGCTTGCTAAAACCAAACAAGATAGCAATACAAAAATTGGGCAATGGATGATAGCAAGGATCGAATTTGAGCCAAAGGCGGAGCTGTCTCATGCACTATCGTCTATGATATGAGAACTACTGACACTAACTCTATCTGACAGGCTAATTGAATTTGCGCGTGCAACGTCATGATCTGCTAACTTCAATGCTAGTCAACTCAGAAACAGTATAATGTACTGAATTTCTTTTCTTAACAATTATTTCTCAGTACAACCTACACTGCAACACCCTTACAAGCTTTTCAGACTGTTTCTGACTACCTGTATAAAAGCACTTTATGTTATAATTCCTATTGAATTCATTTTGTACCATAATTTTAATCTTATTGCTGTTGTTGACATTCCTATGTAAGTTTAGTATTTTATCCATCCTCAGCACTTTAATTATATGTAATGAAAAAAATAAAATAAAAATAAAAAATAATTGTGAAAGCCCGATAGACAGTACCGCCTTGGGTAAAAGTAGGCTTAACAACATAATGGACTTTCTGTCCTTGATTTTCAGCTATTGTCAATGTATAATACCAGCTCATCTAATAAGAATACCTGTACTGTCATTAAACCACATTACAAGAAAAATGATACATGTATGTCTGCAGCTGCTGTCTGGTCCCACTAAAAACAAATATTTTTAAAATCCTTGGAAACCTCATTATTCCCAGGCATGACGTTAAACTGCGTCCAAAACCGAGTGACCACCGGTATAAGTGGTCTCCTTCTACCAAGTGCCAAAGGCCTCCTTGGAGGGCGGATGAACGGGTAAAGGATAGAGCACTCTGTTGTCCTTGGGATGAGAAATCATCCCTGAAGGGGGAAGAACCAGACTGGTCAATGGCATTAGAATGTGGAAGACAACGAGAAACCACCACATTAAAGTTCCAATGGATTTCTCTAGTTACACATCATGGCTGTGTTCAAAACCAAATTTTCTGGAGTTTCAAGCCCCCAATCAGATCTTGGGGAGGGGCGTTGGGGACAGTTTTCAGCTACACTGTCACAAAGAAGAGATTACAATCGAAAAATAGTGTAAAGATAAGCACATTGAATGTGAAGACAATGGCTCAGGCTGGAAAAATCAACAATGCAATCCAAGAAATGGAAAGAATAAGCATTAAGATCATGGGCATTAGTTAAATGCGATGGCCAGGTTCAGGCACTTGTAACATGAATGAACACAGAATTTACTAATCAGGAACATCTAATGTACAGTATAAGTCTGGAGTAGGATTTATAGTATCAAAAGCGATCGCAGAATGTGTCACTAATTGTGTACCTGTTTCAGAGAGAGTGATGTTACTCCAAATAAGTGCTCTACCCACACAACTGAACATTATTCAGATCTACGCTCCAACAACAGACCAGAGTGATGAAAAAGTTGCAGAATTTTATTCCCAAATCTCAGGTGTTTTGCAACTGCCAAAGAATGATCTTACAATAATTATGGGAGGGGATCTGAACGCAACATTATAGGTCACTATGGACTTGGTGAAAGGTATGAGAGGCGAACTACTCAGTGCATTTGCAGGAGAGTGGAGATTCGTAATAACTAACACATTCTTCACACTACCACCCAGACGTCTCTCTACTCAGTGCATTTGCAGGAGAGTGGAGATTCGTAATAACTAACACATTCTTCACACTACCACCCAGACGTCTCTACACCTGGAAGTCCCCAAGAGATTCAGACAAAAATATTACCCAGAATCAGATTGATTATGTCTTGATAAATCAAAGATATAGAAACAGTTGTCTCTCAATGAAAACCTATCCAGGTGCCGACATTAACTCAGACCACATTCCCCTAGTTGGTGTCTTTAAAATCAGAACGATGCGAGTTCAAATGAATAAAGTCAAAATGTATGATATCCACAAACTCAAAGAATCTTCCATAAGAGAAAATGCAGGAGTCCATTTTAATAATAGACTTAAGTCTCTGTCAGGTAACTTGTACACCAAGGAGAAAATAAAAAGATAAACTCTGTAGTGGAATCAATCAAAGAAGAACATCTGAAACCCAATGTCACCAAAAAGAAGTCATGGATGACTGAAGAGATACTTAAAAGGATGGACAGAAGGAGGAAAGTGAAAAGTAATAAGAATATCAACAAGGAGATCAGGAAACAGATACAAGAAGCTAAGGAAAAAGAAATACAAGAACAGTGCAATGAAATAGAGAAATTACAATTGAAGCATGATAGTTTCAATATTCATAAAAAAGTCAGGGAAGTGACAAGAAATTACAGAAAAAGGACAGGTAACAGGTTGGTGAATAATGAAGGAAAAATAATAGTTGGACAAGACGAGCTTAAAGAAACACAGAAAACATACATAGAACAACTCTTTTATGACAACCGGCCAGAACTTCCTCAAATATATTGTGAAAAAGGATCTAGAATTCTGCTGGAACAAGTACAAGCTGTGATAAATGGAATGAAAGATGGTAAATCACCTGGTCCGGACAATGTGAATGCCGAAATTCTCAAGCTGCTCTGAGAGGATAATTTAAAATGGTGGACTGCAATATTCAGTTACATCTATGACTCTGGTAACATTCCATGGGAATGGTTTAAATCCAAATTTATTACACTGCTCAAAAAGCCCAGAGCTAAGACTTGTGGTAAATATGGGACCATCAGCCTCATGAGTCACCTGCTAAAGATCTTTCTGCAGGTCATTCACCAGAGAATTTACAAGATGTGTGAAGAACAAATTTCTTCTATGCAGTTTGGTTTCAGAAATGCATTTGGCATGAGTGAAGCATTATTTAGTATCCAAGTACTATTCCAATGGTGCAGAGAATTGCGATATTTATGCCTGCTTTATTGATTATCAGAAGACTTTCGACAGAGTAAAACACCAGAAGATTGTTGACATTTTAAGAAGCATCGGTTTGGATGATAAGGACCTACATATAATTGTGAACCTATATTGCAACCAGTTGGCTTCTGTGAGGCTGGACAGAGAAAATACAGAAGACAGACATTCTACTAGGTGTAAGACAGGGTTGTATATTGTCCCCACTGATTTTCACCGTTTCTTCAGAACACATCTTTAAGGAAGCTCTTGATGAAGTAGAGATGGGAGTGTTCTTAAATGGAAGATATATAAACAACATCCAATTTGCTGATCACACAGTAATATTTTCTGATAGTGGTGATAGTTTGCAGTACCTTGTCGACAGACTTGCACAAAAAAGCTCTGAATATGGTCTAGATGTCAACCTTCAAAAAATGAAAACAATGATAATCAATAAAAACCGAGTCCCTGTATGTCACAGTGAGAACTTGAATTGGAAAAACCAGGGTTGTCTTCAATAAGATGAGTAAGCTTTTCGAGAATCATGGCTTAGTAATGACGAAGAAGATCAGACTTCTATGCTGCTACGCATGGTGGTGAAACATGGACTCCGACAGAATCATTGGATAAGTGGCTGGAGGCTTTTGAGATGTGGCTGTACAGGAGAATGTTAAGAATACCGTGGACAGGGCATGTCACAAATGTCGAGGTTCTACGAAGAATGAAGAAAGAGAAAGAAGTACCGGTCACCGTGAAAGCAAGAAAGATTCAGTACCTGGGACATATCATGCGAAACAACAGATACCATCTCCTCCGGACCATTCTGCAAGGAAAAATACCAGGGAAGAGAAGCATTGGCCATAGAAGAATAGCTTGGCTTAAGAACATTAGAATGTGGACCTCTAAAACATCTACAGAGCTATTTAGAGCTGCAGCCAGGAAAATTAATGACAAGATGGTTGCCAACATCCGGAATGGATAGGAAGAGGAAACCTCATGTACAATATGATTTTGTAACATCTTAATAACCACAGGATCTTTAGCAAAAGATTCTAGAAACACTTTGTTACTGAAAAGTCTGTTCTCATTTGTAAATCAAGTTTTGGAGTCAATCAACAATAAAATGCTACCAGTGCCGATACTTTTTGACCTCTCTAAAGCATTCAAATATGTTAGCCGCAAAATTCGACTTGACAAGGTAGAAAACTGGCTTCTGTGGAAAAGCACGGATGCTGCTTGAATCTTATATAAATGACAAGAAACAGTAGATAGGTCTAAACAGCGCAAGATGGAATACCTGTATCCTTCAACTGGGCACCATAACCTGTAGAGTTCCATAGAGCTGGGTCCATATCTTTTTCTCTCTCATTGTATCAACAGGACATGTCTTATGCAGTTTTGCACAGCATGAATAATGCTGTATTATGTGGCTATAAAATGTAAATATGAAGATACTTCAAGAGTAGATTCTTCCTGATTCCTGGGACTAAATATATGTAGTAAGCTCACCTGGAGAGTCCACATACTAGAACTATATAGAAAACTGAACGAAGCAGCATCTGCTGTTCACACGACTGTACCCAGTTTTGAAAAAAAGCAACCAAAGTGATATACTAGAGTTACTTACATTCAATTATCATGTATGGCACTATATTCTGGAGTAATGAATCACAAGTAAAGAAAGTTTTTCCCGTCCAAAAGAGAATCAACAAAACAGCAGATTGTGGTACACGTTGGAAAAAATGATGCCTGTCACCTGGGCTCCAAAGACATTCATTGGCCATTCCAGTAACTGGCAGAGAAGGTTGAGAAGACTAGCCTTGCATGTGAAGTTTCAATGAAGTTCACAATTTGCAGCATTGTCCCCAGAACTGATCGTGGCCCTTTTGTTCTGAGTCAAGTGGAAAGACTGAACCAGAGACTTCAAAAGTTCTGTAACAAGCTAGGCTATGAATTCCTGAACTTGCGTCACAGGGTTGAGAACTATAGGGTCCCCAAAATAGGTCAGGTGTGCACTTCACACCAGAGACCACTACTCACGTAGCTGACTGTGTGTGGGGTGCACAGAAGGGCTTTTGGGTTAGGCAACTCTCCATCAAATCAAGATAACAATAGCTGTAGGAAAGCCAGAAGTATTAGTGTAAGATCAAAGGAAATGCATCCCACAGGTGAGAGTAGTAAAACCTAATGGTAAACTACCGAAGCATTTGCAACAAAGTGCCATAGTTTGAAGAGCTCATGAAAAGCAGTGAAGCTCACATAAAACTAGGTACAGAAAGCTGGTTGCAAGCTGCATATGAGATTGTTTTGGCAAGATGCAGTATCAGGAGTGGGCATAAAATAATTGGATTCTTCTATCGCCCACTAGTCTAATCTCCTGATGTAACCGAAAACTTCAGAGAAAACCTCAGTTCACTTGTACGTAACTTCCACAGACATATTATAATCATTGGTGGAGATTTTACTCATCCAACGATTAAATGGGAAAATTACAGTAGTGGCGGGCATGCTAAGATATCCTGTGGAACATAACTAAATGCCTTCTCTGAAAACTACCTAGAACAGATAGTTAGGAACCCCACTCACAAAGGATGTAATGACAACAAATAGACCTGACCTTTTTCGTGATGTCCAAATTGAAACTGGTATCAGTGACCACGACGTGGTTGTGGCAACATTGATTACCAACATACAGAGAACAACTAAAATCTATATATGTTCAGTAAATTAGATAAAAAAATCACTAACGTCATATCTCAATGAGGAACTTGTAGCCTTCAGCACAAGTCAGGAGCTTGTAGAGGAGCTCAGGCTCAAGTTTAAAAGAATAGTTGACCACACACTTGATACGTATATACCCAGTAGAACAGATAATAATCAGAGGGAACCTCCATGGTATACAGTCACTGTAAAGAAAATTCTAAAGAAACAGAGATTACTGCATAATAGGTGTAAAAGAAAGCATAAGGCTATAGATAGAGAGATGCTGAATGAAACGCACTTCTCTGTCAAGAGAGCAATGCGTGATGCATTCAATGACTACCGTAGCAGAATACTGTCAAATGACACTTCAGAAAATACAAAGAAATTCTGGTCATATAAAAAGGCTTTTAGTGGCACCAAAGTTAGTGTCCAATCCCAAGTGAATGAGACAACTGAAATTGAGGGTAGCAATGCAAAAGCTGAAATGCTTAACTCCGTTTTCAAATGTTCCTTTACAAAGGAAAACCCACGAGAACTGTCCCAATTTAATCCTTGTACCACTGAAAGGATGAATGAAATAAGTATTAATGTCAAGTGTTCAGAAACAGCTAAAATCGTTAAAACTGAACAAAGCTCCAGGCCCTGATGGAATCCCTATCCGATTCTATATTGAATTTGTGGCTGAGTTAGCTCCTCTTCTCACTATGATCTATTGTAGATCCCTCAAACAAAAAACCATGCCAAATTCTTGGAAAAAGGCAAGGGTCACACCCATCTACAAGGAGAATTATAGAAGTGGTCCACAAAACTGCCGTCCAATACTCTTGACATCGATTTGTTGTAGAATCTTAGAACATATTCCGAGATCAAACATAAAGAGGTATCTTGAGCAGAAGGACCTGTGAGATACCAACCACCACAGTTTTCGAAAAGATCGGTCATGTGAAATCCAACTTGAAATTTTCTTGGATCAGGGCAACCAAGTAGATGCAGTGTTTCTTGATTTCCAAAAAGCATTTGATTCAGTACCACACCTACTCTTATTGCCAAAAGTACAATGAATGGGGTATTAAGTGAAATTTGTGAGTGGATTGAGGACTTTTTGGTAGGAACGGCACAGCATGTTATCTTGGATGGAGAGGCCTCATCATATGAAGTAACTCCGGGTGTGCCCCAGGGAAGTGTGTTGGGACCCTTGCTGTTCATGTTGTATATTAATGACCTCACAGACAGACAATTAATAGAAAAATCAGACTTTTTGCAGATGATGCAGTGATCTATAATGAAGCACTATCTGAGAGAAGCTACATAAACATTCAGTGAGATTTTGATAACATGTCAACATGGGGCAGAGATTGGGAACTTGCTCTAAATGTACAGAAATATAAAATTGTGCACTTCACAAAACAAAACAAAATTAGGCTCTTATAACTATAACATCTATGAGTCACTGTTCGAATAGGCCAACTCATACAAATACCCAGGTGTAACACTTTTTAGGGATATGAAATGGAATGATCACATAGGTTCAGTCCTGGGTAAAGCAGTTGGTAGACTTCAGTTTATTGGTAGAATACTGGAAATGTGCAATCAGTCTACAAAACAGATTGCTTACAGATCACTAGTGTGACCCACACTAGGATACTACTCAAGTGTGTGGGACCCGTACCAGATAGGACTAACATGGGCTATCGAGCATATACAGAGAAGGGCAGTACGAATGGTCACAGATTTGTTTAATCCATGGGAGTGTGTCACATAGATACTGAAGGAATTGAAATAGCACACTCTTCAAGCAGAGGTAAACTATCCCAAGAAAGTCTGTAAACAAAGTTTCATGAACCAGCTTTAAATGATTACTCTAGGGCTATACTACAACCTCGTACATATCATTCACACAGGAATTGTCAGAATAAGATTGAATAATTACTGCATGCACAGAGGCATTCAAACAATCATCTTCCTGCAGTCTGTACGTGAACCATCCCTGAATGGAACAGGAAGAAACCGAAGTAACTGGCACAATGGGACGTACCCTCTACCATGCACCTCATGGTGGTTTGCAGAGTATAGATGTAGAATCATGAATGAAGCCCATCCCAGACACTCTTACATGGACTATTCACCAATTAGGAAACCTCAGCACACAATGTCAGTAATTCTCTAGCTGATATCCTTCACTGTCAACAATCAAATGTTACACAGATTGAACAATGAGTATCACAGACACAATACACCAAATTAACAGTGTAATGTTTTACATAGAAAAATAAAAAGTCTGAGCATGACACATAAAAGAGACACACACACACACACACACACACACACACTCTCTCTCTCTCTCTCTCTCCCTCTCTCTCTCTCTCTCTCTCTCTCTCTCTCCCTCTCATCTCTCTCTCCCTCTCATCTCTCTCTCTTTTCTACTCTACACTATCATACAGTAATTTGTAAGTTATGAGATGCCAATAACGATCCACTTATTGCAACTTGGAGAGAAGTCATTAAAGTACATGGAGAAGAAATAAGAACATTGAGGTTTGCTGATGACATTGTAATTCTGTCAGAATCAGCAAAGGATTTGGGAGAGAAGTTAAATGGAATGGATAGTGTATTGAAATGAAGTTATTAGATGAGCATCAACAGAAGTAAAAAGCGTTAATGGAATTTAGTCAATTAAATCAAGTGATGCTGATGGTACTGGATTAAGAAATTAGTCACCAGAGGTAAAAGATGAGTTTTGCTATTTGGGCAGCAAAATAAGTGAAAAGTATGGAGGATATGAAACGCTGACTAGTTATAGCAATGAAAGAACTTCTGAAAAAGAAGAATTTGTTTACATCAGATCTAAATTTAAATGTTGGAAAGTCTTTTCTGAAGGTAATTGTTGGAACTGCAGCTTTGTATGGGGAAGTAAAATGTGAACAATGAGCAGTTAAGACGAGAAGAATGCTGAAGATCAGGTGGGTATGTTGTGTAACTAATGAGTTGGTACTGAATTGGATTTGGGAGAGAAGATATTTATGGCACTGCTTGACTAAATAAGGGATTGTTGATACAATACATTCCAAGGCATCAAGGAATTGTCAGTTTGGTGTTGAAAGGAAGTGAAGACAGAAATTGCAGAGGGTGACCAATGTATGAATACCATAAGCAGGTTCAACTGGCAGTAGCTTGGAGGAGTTATTGAGAGATAAAAAGGCACAAACAGGATGGACTAGTCTTTGGATTGAAGACCACAGTAATAACTGCAACTTCCAATCTATGGTTATTATTAACATGAAACACGAGCACTTGTATGGATTGTGATGTAATGAACCACTTACTGCAACTGTAATATCCTATAGGTGTTAGGAATATAATATCTTAGCATCTGCACGATGATATAAGGAACCTGTACACAGTTCACAGATGAACATTAGTATTGCTTTATTCGTGTTAATTATTGCTGTAGAAATCTGGCTGGGAAATTATGTATTTAGCTAATAACATATCTGTTTTGCATTATTCCACTCCCACCTGTGTCATGGAATACTATTAAGAGGCAATTCTGTAGGCTCAAAATTAGCCATAAGGCGCATAGCAGGACTTAGCCCATATGAATCATGTCAAGATTATTTTAAGAAACTAAATATAATGACAGTGATTGGTCTGTATATTTACAACTGCATTGTCTTCATTAATGTGAATCTGAGTAAATTTGACAGTTCATGACCATAACATAAGAAGTGGATATACAATTAATACGCCAAATGTTGGGCTTGTAAAGACACACAACAGTTACAAATATCTTTTTCCTGTCTACTTCAACAAATTACCTAAAAATGCCTTCACAGTGTCAGTAAATAAATTTAAAACTAGTCTTTTAAGGCGGATGAAAAGTAAAGTATTTACTCTTCTCAAGAGGTCCTTGACTATGTGACATATGACCCTCTTTCCTTATGATAATGAATGATAAATTAACTGCAAACTATACATATACCTCACTGTGCAACTTTTTTTATTACTGTTTTATGTACTTATTGTTAATTATCTGTTTGATTATTTATTTGTCATTCACTGAACAATGTAGTTCATTTATCTTGTAATTGATCTGTTAGGGTACTTCTATTTGTTACTGACATTTGCATAAATATGTATTGTATCCATCTTGGATTATTATACTGTAGTAGTAGTAGTAGTAGTAGTAGTTGTTGTTGTTGTTGTTATTATGGTGTTAAAACTGATGATACCAATTGCATGTAAATATGCTCAAAGGTGGAATAAAACATTTGTATCTGTACTGGGGTAACATGCGACATGTTCTGCATCAGAGTGATGCACTCACAACACAGATCTGTGGAACACAAAGAGAGATACAGAAAATAGCAGTAGTACCATACATAAAGAGTATCCGATACCATAATATCTTAGCTTAAAAATTAATACTATTTTTGACATTTTATGTGTCTACATCCCATCCATAATTCATCAATAACAGAGAGAAATTAATTTTCATTTGTTGCTTTCTTAGGGCATAAAATTATGTTTTGATGCTTTGTCTGCTATTGCAGATACGTAAGAACCATACACATTGCACAATTATTTATTTCAAATAATGTTTTTATAAAATTCATTTATAATATGTAAGACCAACATGAGGAAACTATATATTTGGCTTAAATAAAGACATCTAATGCACAGTGAAAATTAAGTTCTCTGAGGACAATGATCAAATACTCTAACTTTGTAACTGGCCCAGTAATAAAAAAAACTGTATGCATAACGCATAAACATTTAAATATTACAGTGTCTGAAGTCATAATAGACATAAATACAGTTCAGCATCTAGTATGTAGTATCATTAAATATCTGAAAGTAAGAAAGTTTTATTTTGCAACACTTGTAGGTAATATTTTAAGGAGAAATGGGGAAACACAATGAATACTGTACAGTAATTAATGATAATGTGTGTGTGTGTGTGTGTGTGTGTGTGTGTGTGTGTGTGTGTGTGAGAGAGAGAGAGAGAGAGAGAGAGAGAGAGAGAGAGAGAGAGAGAGAGAGAGGGGGGGGGGGGGGGTGTTTGGGCCGCCCAGTGAAACAATTATCTTTCTACAACATAATTTTCAGCCGCAGATTCAGTTATGCACAAAATGGACAAGATACTTAAGGAGTTTGCTACCTACTGAACTACCAATTTTACCATCGCAGCACACAACGAAATGTATCACAGAATTAAGCGTTCATGTTTTCGATAAAACGAAACCAGTCTACTTATATTCTTGCTTCACAAGACGAGCGGGTACCGGTACTAGCTAATAAGAAACATTGAAAAAGTTTCCCAAATGATCCAATGAACATTAATAAGCAGACATTCTTGGGCACATTTGTATCCGCCGGTGTTAATGTCACTTTAAGTACACTTATTGTAAAACTAAACCGATTCTAGTAGGATCCATCGGCGGGCAGCGCCAGTTATACAAGTAGTATTGCAGTTTTCCATCACCCTCTCCAAACTTCAATGCTTCAAGAAACTGTTTATTATCCATTACATCCAGTGAGTTGAAGACATCGAAGCCACTATTTTTTGCGGTCACGAGGGCATCTGTCATTAGCTCAAGCCAAGGAGTTTCTGATGAGACGTTATAGAAAGAATACGCTGCTTTCAAGGTCTTGTGTGTCGGATGATGCATAACTGTTGACGGCAAACTATAATAACTTACAAAATCTGTTATCTTGTCGTTTTTCTCAACTACAAAACTATCAATTACACCGGGTCTCGGTAGAAACCAGTGACAAAACTCTTCATGGGAAAAAACTGGTGCAAGATCGAATCTTGATAAGTACTGATTTAGTAATATATGCGCACTCGATGAATCTGCTGCAGTTAATTGCCTGAAACCCCGAGTTTTTGTCGAATCTGGCAGTCTGTACAACTTCAAGGTCCTTTGCATGGTCATATTTCGTTTCAGGTGGGAGAATTTCACTTCAATAAGCTTTTTCGGATTGAGCGATCGATGCCAATATCTGCATGTTCCCACAGGTTTGGGTAGAATAACTCCAGCAGTATACACAGCCTGAAATATACCGCAAAGATTCACACGACGGGTTATTTCACGAATCAGTACAGGGGCGACGCGTTTTGATCTCAACTTTTTATGCACACATAGGAAATTTATTTCTACCATACTCAGAGACTGGTCATATACCCTTAATTTGGCGGGAATTGCACTTATGAAACCGACCAAACGGTTGTTTTTCATTACACGGACACCACAGTGCCAGTCTCTTTTCCAGTTAGGGGGCTGCAACGCCCATTTTAGGAACTCTGGTGGATAGTCAAATCTAAACATGCAATCGTTATCTTCAACATAATTTTCATTGAGTAGCGTGTAGAGCTCCTGTAAAACCGTTGGATCACTCAGGTTAAGTGTGTCCCATCTGAAACCTTCCGGTAGGGAAAACGGCGTCTGCCGGATTTCAGCCACACGTTTATCAGCTTCTATTGGTCCACTGCACTTGACGGATTCATTTATTTTTGGTACAGGTTGAGTGTTCCAGAACGTATACTGCCTTTGTTCTACATCTACATCACTTCTTCCTGCACGTCGGTGAAATGTGAGTGTCTCTGCTGCCAAACGCAGGTCCTGCAAAGAGACATTCAATTTTTCCTGAATTTCGTCTTCGGTGTTTGACTGTTGTTTGTCATCATCATTAACAAGTACCGGCACTGTTTCTTTGTTTTGCCGACTTCTTTTCTTGCTATTTTTTGAAATAATGGTATTGCTTGTATTTTTAATTTCATTTCCCCTGTAGTCTTTTGGAGTTTGGCTATTCATAGCTGGCGTCTTAAGTTAAAATCACAACTTAATTTGACTACGAAATTATAACTCTGCTTGTCCTGCCCACCTTTTGCACGACAGCAATAGAGGGGATTGCAAAATACAAGCAAATACTATGGTGCGATACAGAGCTTGAAGAAATAATGTTAAGTTTCTTCAGTTTACGTCACGAAAAGCATTAGCTACACATCACACACGTCTCCCACACTCAGCGCCTGACGCGGTACACTGCCACGTCACTGACTTACAGTTGCCTGACATCTTCCGGAAACTGAATGAAATACGAATGTATGTATAGGTACATGATTTTCGTTTCGTTGTTGCAAACAATTGGAGACTAAATTTAAGAACACGTCCTCTACATCTGTCACTATAATAATTTCGTTGTGTTTATCAGGGAATATATTTGTGCCATCCGGGTGTCAATCAGCCATTGTTAAAGCAGCTCTTACACAAACTTGCGGGTACTTGTAGAAATGACATCATATAACACCTTCAGCTGATCGTCAATTTACTCTTATTGTGTGCGACCGGATTCGGCCAAAGACTACTGTCCACCACAGATGTTTGTTAATAGCAAAGAGCTACATAATATACACACAAAAGAAAAACCAATTCTATTCCGTAGAATAATTTGTATCGTAACGTATGAAAGGTGCTGGGTAGGAATAACTAACTCAAATCTGTATATTAAAAATCACTTGTAAATGTTCAACATCGTTGCAAATTAATTTGCGATGTGAAAGTAAAAAGTCTCGCTCCACATCATGATTGATCGTAAGAGAATGAACCATGGCACATGACACTAACAGTATAAAAATTATTTGTAAATAGATAGTTTATAAATAATATTTAGTCATGCATGACGTGCCAATTACAGACAACTATACAAAAGCTGCTTCCATTGCCTGTCTCACCCATACAGTAAAAGTCAATACGGTACTAGTATACATTACCTTATAATATAAGCAAAGCAATACAAGCGACACTTCCTCGTTATTTTCAAATATCAATTGCTTTGGTGGTTTTGTTTTTCATATACTGACCACTGGCGCCAAAAATTAACTATTACGCCGTGGCACGCACAAATGATTTATTCTTAATATTGGCGTAAGGCTGAAATCCTTAACGGCCATAAGCGGAGAAAAACGTCCTTTCAACGGTTCAGACAGACTATGAACCCTTTCGCACATGTAAAGCACGCTATGGTACTGTACTGTACAAACTGTAGAACGGAAGGTACGGTACAGAATATATTTTATTAATAAAATTATTTTGTCAGTTGTGACTATTATTCTCGTAAGGAAGACAACAAACAACATGCACTCACAAAATCGTGAACTTTTATTTCAATTCATGATGCATTTCGAGACATGGGCTCATCTTCAGGCGTTTATCAGTTTACATCCTGTTTTTATTAAGTTTTATGTAAATCATGCTATTCTACAGTTTGCTGCAACATTAAACTTTGTTTGTTCAGTGTATTTTTCACTAGACATTTTTTCAGAAACAGTTTATTTAATTACATCATAAAATTAATGACAAGAATGTTCTGACTTGATATATAGCAAACATTATCAATAGATACCAGTAGATAGTCTACCACGTTCTACAGACCAAATGTTCCCCAGAATTGAAAAAAGTCTCTCAACTGGAGCAGATGTCATAGGCAAAAACATAGCAATCCCAATTATTTTAGATATATTTCAACATGAAATATCAGATGTTTGAAACACCTTAACATTTTGTGGCCCAAGAATAAACATAGGAAGAGAAATATAATAATTTCTCTCAAAATCTATCTTTATTGTCACAGAAAGCAATAATATGTTAAAAAGCAATAACATTTGAATTCCATTATAAAATATTTTGGGTGGTTTCAAAGGGAAACCACTGTGACATTCAGACGATTTTAATGGCTACATTTTTTTTTTTTTTTTTGTGAAAGTCAGCGAATCAGTTTTTCGTTTTCGTTATACACAAACCAACATTACATGTTCTACACATTGATCTTGTGTGGTACGGTACTTTAGCAGGAACCATCACGACATCTGTTTGAAGCGATTTAGGGAAATCATGGAACCTAAATCAGGATGGCCAGACGTGGGTTTGAACCATCTCTGTCACAAATGCGAAACTCATTAGCAATATACATTTGTCAAATAGGTCATCAGTATTAACAGAATCATTCATAATTTCATTAACTTTTGCACTCTATTATAAATCATACAATGCAATTTCAGTTCGTAATTTTGTCCATCGAAACTTATTAGCTTCTTCAAACCTGGTTCTCCACAACCCTATGTATTGGATACTAGAATTATAAAAAATGTCTATGTTTGTTCCTGGACACTACTACTTTCTTTTATAGTGCATAGCAATTATTTGGCAAAAGATGGTATTAAACATTAAGCACACATTTTCTTTTGCCCATTGCTAAATTATGAGACAAAAAAAAAAAAAAAAAAAAAAGACAGAAATACAATGATCCATAACATATAGAGGAGTTATTTCACATTCAAAAACAACTTAAATACATTGTTCCTACTGTGTTGCTGAATGAATAATTGAAAAATTGTGGCAGAGTCGGTAGCCACATCACTCTATTGATGTCAGTGGTTGCTCCAAGATTGGCTGCAAGAGACTGTGTAAAAATATGAAATCAGACATATGGGTAAAAAATCAGCACAGAGCATTGTCCCAGACGGCACTACAAAAACCCGGACTGTCCGACCTAATCCTAACATATGGTAAACCTATACATAGGTGAAGTGCAGTACAAGGTGATAGGTTATACTGCATTGTAAAACAGTTACAGTTCCTACAAAACCAAGACAAAAAACGATAAATACAGTACTTACTGTTTTCCGTGGTGGCTACAAAGTTTATAGATATATCTACATGTGCCGTTTCCATTTACTTACAAATACTTTCTCTTGTGCATACCAATGACCTTCATCTGTAACATTCCCAGATGCCAAGTCTGTTTTATTTTCAGATGATAAAAACACTGCAATAAACAACAAATCAAGTATAGTCTTAAATATTGGTTACTGAAATTTTCATTGACGTAAATAAATGGTTCCTAGCCAATTATGACAAAACACATTACATGAATTTTCGAACTTGTAACAGATCTCCCATCAGTATATGCCTTAAATATTATGACAGACAGACAGACAGAAGAATATGCCAATGTTGATTCTTGGGGCTACAGCTGGGAGAAGAATGCCACAAAACTACTGAACTGCCTAAACAAACCTCTATTTGCAAAGCAAATGTTGACAAAAAATGGTTCAAATGGCTCTGAGCACTATGGGACTCAACTGCTGAGGTCATTAGTCCCCTAGAACTTAGAACTAGTTAAACCTAACTAACCTAAGGACATCACAAACATCCATGCCCGAGGCAGGATTCGAACCTGCGACCGTAGCGGTCTTGCGGTTCCAGACTGCAGCGCCTTTAACTGCACGGCCACTTCGGCCGGCCAAATGTTGACAGATGTATGTGATATACAAATAAGAACACTAGCATAGGGTGCCTACTTTCATTCCATAATGTCATATGGCATTATTTTTTGGGATAACTCATCAAACCAAGCTAAAGTTTTCCATATAATAAAAATTATTTATTGTGTGAGCTCAAGAACATCCTGCAGACACGTGTTTGGGGAACTAAACAAATAAATAAAATTACATAATTAATTAATGCTTTACAATATATTTATTTCTTAATGAATTTTGCCATTAAAAATATGTGGTATCTCTTTTACAAACCAGCAGCTCAGGTCATAGAATCGATACTAAAAATAAGAATAATCATCACAAAAATTTAAAGCCACTTATTTTGGTCCAAAAAGGTGTTCACTATTCAGGAACACACATTTCCAGTAAGTTGCCAACAGCCAGTAAAAGTTTTAACTACTAATAAAGTTCAGTGTAAGTGGAGCCTAAATGATTTATTGGTGGCCAACTCCTCCTATTTCATTAGCAAATTTTGAAGTTGAACCAACTAATGTGTATGCATCACTAATAACATCAAATAATGCAAGTGTTAGCAAAAACTGACTTCTGTACACATTCAATGCAGTAATGCAATCATTGTAAATTAGTGTTATAAAATGATTTTTCTATTTGATGATGGATGGCTACAATAGTGGAAGAATTACCACATGCATCTGAGTGTATTGAACGTTTACATGTTTTTTGAGATAATGATAATAATAATAATAATAATAATAATGTTTATTTGCCCATGTTAACTTTACAGTCTTGGACATCATCATTTTTTGTACAATTATATCAATATCATGTCATTCCAAGAATGAATATATACATCAAGTAGCACATTGTATGTCATTCCATGCAATAATGTTATAAACACATTAGCACATTATATATCACTCCATACATATAATGATTATATACATCAATTAGCCAATTATAACAATACCACCACTAATATACTGCAGTATGTAACAAAATAAACTAACAGTACTGCAGCTCAGAATTCTTTTAATGAGTATAAACATCTTTCTATTAACAAATTTTTCAACTTGCCCTTGAAAAGATTGCCTTGGAGTTGCTTTATATTTTTTGGCATCTTATTATAGAATTGTCTCCCAGTTACATATGGACTGTGGTCTGTAGGTTTCTTGTTAGTCCGTATCCTATTATAGTCACTTTTGGCTCGAGTATTGTAATTATGGGTGTCGCTGTTCTTTACACTATTGTTCTCTTTTACAAACATTATGGTCTTAAATACATACAATGAGTAAACAGTCAGTAATTTATAATTTTTGAAATAGTTCCTACAGGACTGGCATTTGCTTGTATTAGCAATTATCCTAACTGCTCTCTTTTGAAGCCTGAAAATGCGATCCATGTAGACAGTGGGTGCCCCACCCCAGACCTCGATCCCATATTGGAGATGTGTGTGTGTTAACACATAATACACTTGTTTAAGAACAAGGGGAGCTACTATATTTGCAAGACGTTTTAGTAAGTAAATATTACTAGAAACCTTTTTACAGGTGGTGCTGATATGCTCTTTCCAAGTGAGATATTCATCAATCAATATGGCTAAAAACTTATGTTTGTCAGATGTTTCAACTGTAGAAAGTGATTGAGTATGAGTATTATTAAAATGTAGCAAGAACTTTATTACTACATTCTTGTCCTTATTCAGTGTAAGCTTATTCATTGTTAGATATTCTGTGATCATTTCAAAGTTCTCTTTGTTGCTTTGGAATGCTGCCCGCTCTGTACAGCCCCAGCTAATAAAAGATGTATCATCAGCATAGTTCACTAGTTGGAGTTTTGTGGCTGTGTTATATCATTAATTTATACTATAATCAAGAATGTCCAATTATACTTCCTTGGGGAACTCCACAATTGAGAGTTCTGTATGCTGACTTTACTGTTTGGATCTTCCTTTCATTCTTATAATTTAGTTTTGTGCACTGTTTTCTATCACAGAGATAAGAACTTAGTAATTTTAGAGCTACTCCTCTTATCCCATAATTTTCTAACTTGGATAACAGTACTGCATGATCCACAGAATCGAATGCTTTAGACAGGTCTAGAAAAGTCCCTATAACTTTGTTTCCTTCATTCAGCCTGCTCAGTAGTTCATGAAAAAAAGTTGCTAATGCTGTTATTGTAGATTGTCCTTTTTGAAACCCATGTTGTGTTTTATTTAATAGTGTGTATTTACAGGAGAAGGATTCCATTTGATCTAGAATTATTCTTTCAAGCAGCTTGCCAAGTGTTGACGTCAAAGAGATTGGCCAGTAGTTATTTATGTCGGTGATAGCCCCCTTTTTATACACTGGTTGTATCTCAGTGATTTTAAAAAGCTCTGGAAAGGTCCCCTGGCCAATTGAACTGTTAATTAGATGTGTTATTGGTTTTATTAACTCATTTTTGCATTCTTTAAGTAGTGTGGATGATATGTCATCCCAGCCATTAGATGATTTTACTTTGAGTTTTGAGAGTATATTCATGACCTCAAACTCTGTTACACTCCTTAGGAAAAATGAATTACTCATTTTAACCGTGTTTATTTTCAGGGCGGATTCGTCTTGTTCTTCTCTGCATGCCTTACTAAAATGTTGTATGAAGGCCTCACATACAGACTTTGGTTCATTCAACAGTATTCCATTTTCTTCTAATGCAATGTTGCTGCAGCCCAGTTTTTCTCTATGTTCACATTCTTTGTTTACAATACACCAGGCTGTTTTGCTAATGTTACTAGTTTTTCTTATCTGTTCAGCATAATGAAGTGCTTTTAGTCTCTTCAGGGATTCCCTGTATGTATTTATAGTGCTTTTGTATTTTGTTAGGAAGTACTGCAATTTTGTTTCTCAGAACAGCACATAAAGGTCCTTCATATTTTCCTTTAGTTTATGTATTTCTGGGGGAATTTTAAGTTTCTTTGTGGGATCTGATTTCTTTAGTTCTTTTTCTACTACTGGACATGCCTGATTAAAACTATGGTTAAATATTTCATAGAAAAGGCCCCACTTTTCATTAATACCTTGTGATCTATATACCTTATCCCACTCTCTCTCAGCAAGCTCCTTCCTAAGTAAGTTATAATTAATCTTCCTTTTATAAGTGTGTAGGTCACTATGCAGAACTATTTTGTGGTCTGCATTAATTTCTATGGATAGAGCTGTATGGTCTGAGAGATATGTTTCCACAGCTCTTACCACTATATGTTTGCTATCTAGATTCGAAAGAACATGATCAATACAAGATTGCGAGTTAGGTGTTATTCTGGTTGGTTCATCATTTATTTTGTTATAGTTATAGCAATGCAATAAGTCAGAATATCTAACACAATTTACACTACCAGTATAGTTTAAAGAGTCTATGTTTACGTCTCCTGTTATTATTACCTGTTTTTTGTTTGTTGATAGTTTATTCAGAAATTGTTCTAGCTGGCAAAAGAACTCTTCTACATCACTATTTGGTGTTCTATACAGGCCTGCAATTATTAGGCTGTTTTTGCCTACTTTCATTTTTACAGCTGCTACTTCAAAGGCCAGCTCCATTGCAAGATTGTGAACCCAGTCAATTTTTTCACAATGTATGTAATTTCTAACAAAATTGCCAACACCACCACCCTTGTGTATCTTTCTATAGTATGCACTCACAATTTTGTAATTGTTCAACTTAAAACTATGAGCCTCTTCAGACTTGCATCCAAGTTCATTCACAATATATATGTGCGGTTTACATTCTCCAAGAATTTCGTCAATTTGCTCTACTTTGTTTGTGATGTACTGAACATTCTGAAACATTATTTTACATTTTTCATCTTTCTTGATGCAGTCAGTAAAGCTTTCACCTTCGTGTATGCACACTGAAGGCCGATTTACACTAAAAAAGGAACATCAGTTTCACTTGAAAGCAAATTATTTTTATACTGAGTTCGATCTTTTCATTTATCAGTATGTTTACTTTTTCACAAATAAAACGCTTACCCTCATAGTTCAGATGCTGTCCACGTTTAGTATGCATGCCCTTATCTAGTGTGCTTATGTCTAGAATTAAACATTTATCGTATCTTGAACACAATAATTTAATCCTGGCATTTGTTTTTCTAATCTCTTTGTTTACACATGAGTTGCACATTAAGTCTTGTTGGTGCGGGATGGTAGCAACAATAGTGTTTTTTGATTTGTTTCATTCCAGAAATTTAGACAAACCTCCAATACACGAATCGGCTTCATTACAAGCCACATCATTTGAACCTGCAATACACGCAATGAAGTCATTGTCATGCGACGTTTTGCCGTCTAAATATGTGTTTATTACAATGTTATTTGTTTTCGAACCTGGCTTCACCACACTACTTACTTGGATGTTTTGATTAACACTTTGTAGAATCTCAGCCAGCTTTCTTCCATGACTGTCAGCAAGCAAGAGTATGTTGCACTTCCTGGCGGAATTCAGAGTGGGGTTGCCGCTACCTTCACGTTGTTTATTAACTTTGTTAACAGGCTTTTTACCATCTGATTCCACATATTTTTTATCTTTTATATGAAAATGCACTTAAGATCTTTTTTACTTTTTTCATATTCGTGATGATCATTTCGTATGGGATTTGTGTAAGATACATTGATATATCTGTTTTTCTTTATAAATACTGGGTGTTTCAAAATGAATGTCATGACATTAAAACTTTGTAGCATTTATTACATTCAATGTACAACTGTAAATAATTCATCAAATGAAAGAGCAATTCAAACAGTTTGGTTTTTTGACCCTTGCACATGTAGTGAGACCAAGGGGGACTGAAGAACATGTTGAATGGGTGACAGAGTCTTTCACACATAGCCACAAGAAGTCAGTTTGGAAGGCTAATCATGAATTATTAGTTCCAGTGACATATGTGTGAAGGCTTTTAAAGAGATGCTTACAACTACACTATTATTATTTTCAGTTGTTACAAGCTCTAAAGCCTACAGACTACACTCTAGATGCCAACTTTGCAAATGAAATGTTGCTGCTTGATGATGAGCATTTTCTGGATTATACCTCCTTCAGTGATGAATTGACATTTCACCGAAGTGTGTGCACATCTGGAGGTCAACAAATCCCTATGAGATAGTTCAACTGCAACAGGCTCCCCTAACTTGAAAGTTTTTTGTGCCATATTCTGTCAGAAAGTTTATGGGCCTTCCTTTTTTCGTGAAGCAACTGTAACATGTTTCTTATTTTGATGTGGTAGAACTATGGCTCTTTCTTCAGATAGAAAAAGCTGAACTACAGAACTTTATTTGGCAGCAAGATCATGTACTGCCTCATTGGCATAAGTCAGTACAGGACTGATTAAAAGATGTTGTATCCTATTGCTGGATTAACCACAAGGGGCAGATTACAGAGCTTGTTTTGTATGGCTTCCATGTTCACCAGTCTAATGCCATGCTATTTTTACCTTTGTGGGTTCATAAAAGATCAAGTGTACACATCTCTGCTACTAGCTGATCTACCTGACTTGAGAAAGATGATTGAAGCAGCTGTTGCAACAATTACTCCAGACACATTCATGAACGTTTGGGAAGAACTCTCTTATCAACTCGATGTGCGCCATGTGGCAAATGGTGTTCACAGAGAGCACTTATAAGAAAAACTGAGTTGCTCTTTCATTTTCTGTATTATTTATAATTGTAAGCTGAATGTAACAAATGCTACAAAGCCTTGAAACCCAGATATTCATTTTAAAACATCCAGTTTTCATTGTGTATTTTTGTTTTTCTGACATGTTCTACTTCCTCTAGGATCTCCTCACTATGGATCTATTGGAATGAAAAGTACATCTGATGTAATCTAATCTCCCTGTGCATAGAACCTCTGTTTTGCAAAGCATTATGAAAAACTCACTTAAATCTGTTAATTCAGTAAATAGAGTTTTCAGTCTGGTACATAAAAAAGGTTATAAAAATTTACAAATGAGGCTTTTATACAGGATTGTTAATGTTTCATGCATAACTAGATTTCATAGCAAATTAAATCGTAAAGTCTGCAATGAAGAGATGTCAGGGTTTCAGTGGTTCACAAAGCAATGAAATAAACCTTGTCACCATGTTCCATAAATATTGTATGCAATTTATTTTGAATGTAGATTTGTTGCTATTTTTGGAAAGGCCATGCAGATAAATATAGAGGCTATTGAAACAGCTGTG
This sequence comes from Schistocerca serialis cubense, assembly GCF_023864345.2. NCBI lineage: Eukaryota > Metazoa > Arthropoda > Insecta > Orthoptera > Acrididae > Schistocerca > Schistocerca serialis. Next base: position 427,915,829 of record NC_064646.1, read on the forward strand.
TGGAAGTAATTCCCAAAATTATAAGTGTGGTTACATTAGCACTAGTCATAATATGTGGTTGTTATACTTAACAGAAGTAGTCTGCAGCAGTCACTTATACCTGTTGATCAGAGCTTGTTTAACAGGGCATATCATAATTACCAGTGAGTACAACCAAATCCTCAGTAATTAGATTTAGATTTATTTTTAAAAAGAAGAGCAATTAATGTACTAGGGAAGAAAAGGAAATGGGTGGATGGAAAATGATTTATTGCTTGCATGAAATAATGGGAAAGGGGGTGGGGGTGCCAGTACACTGAGGTGTCAAATGTCATGGGATACCTCTTAATATCATGTTGGACCTCCTGTTGCTCACTGTAGTGCAGCAACTTGATGTGGCATGGACTCAAAAAGTCATTGGAAGTCCCCTGCAGAAATTTTGAGCTGTCCATAACCGCAAAAGTGTTGCCAGTTCAGGACTTTGTTCATGAATTGACCTCTTGATTATGTCCCATAAATGTTCAACAGGATTCGTGTCTGTCTGGGTAGCCAAATCATTCGCTTGAATTGTCCAGAATGTTCTTCAAACCAATCATGAACAACTGTGGCCTACTGACATGGTACATTGTCATCCATAAAAATTCCATTGGTGGCTGCAGATGGTCTCCAAGTACCTGAACATAACCATTTTCAGACAATGATCAATTCAGTTAGATCAGACGACCCAGTTTATTCCAGGTAAACAAAGCCCTCACTACTATGGAACCACCGCCAGCTTGCACAGTGCCTTGTTGATAACTGGCCCATGGCTTTGTGTGGTCTGCACCACAGTCAGACCATAGCATCAGCTCTTATCAACTGAAATTGTGACTCATCTAAGCAGGATGAAGTTTTCCAGTTGTCTAGGGTCCAACAAACATGGTCAGGAGCCTATGAGAGGCACTGCAGACAATGTCGTGCTGTTAGCAAAGGCACTCACATCAGTCATCTGCTGCCATTGCCCTTTAATGCCAAGTTCCACCACACAATCCTAATGTGTATGTTCATCATATGTCTCACATTGATTTCTGCAGTTGTTTTACACAGTGTTGCTTGTGTGTTGGCACTGAGAACTCTACACAAATGCCACTGCTCTTGGTTGTCAAGTGAAGGCCATTGGCCACTGTGTTGTCCATGGTGGGAGGTTATACCTGAAATTTGGTATTCTCAACCCATTCTTGGCCCTGTGCATCTCAGAATATTAAATTCCCTAATGATTGCTGAAATGTAATGTTTCATGAGTATAGCTCCAACTACCATTCTGCTTTCAAGGTATGTTAATTCCCACTATGCAGCCATAATCATGCTGGAAATTTTTCCACACAAATCATATGAGTGCAAATGACTCAATGCACTGCCCTTTTATAACCTGTGTTATGTGAAGCTATTGTCATCTGTGTATGCGCCTATCACTATCCCATGATTTTTGTCACCTCAGTGTACACGTAACTTGTGTGGAAAACTGTTGTCAAACCAGATCTGCTACTAATGTATAATGTGACTCATTTCATTTCCACGAAGGCTCTCTTAATGATGAGATTCATGTATCACTGCTTGTGAATGAATGAATTTGTCAAAGAATAACAATTATTTACATTTGTAGTAACAGAAGACTCTTTATAATGTCCATTCTTACTTACTATTCAGCTAAGAGGAGTCCTCTATCCTAGAAGGTTGAAAAATCAGATAATTTATAAAATGAATCTTGGAAGATATTTAAAGCTGTTATGCAGAATGTAATTAATGATGATGGAATTGTCTAACCTTGTCTTCTCCTTCATAATGAATATATGGTGTCAGACCAGTGTAAAAGCCTGCAGAGCATAATCTATTATATTTTATCGACTTGTTAATGATTCAGTTTCAAATTATTTATTCATCGTGTTCCATAGCTTCCATAAGGAAGATCAAACTTTGGGGATGTTCATTAATAAAATGCAGCAACTGTTACAAACAATAGTTAATTACCCCCTTTCCTCGTTAATTCTGTGGAGAACCTCTGCATCTCTTATCAGTCCATTTAAGTTACAACACACTTCTGTAACATGACATCTCAAATGCTTCATTTCTCTTCATGTGCACTTTTCCAACAGTCAAGTATTCACTTTATTCACTTTCATGCAATGCTGCCCTCCAAACATACATTCTCAGAAATTTCTTTCTCAAATTAAAGCGTATGTTTGATGCTACTAGACTTCTATTCTTAGCAAAGAATCCTCACAGAAGCATGATCATATGATGTATCAAACATGATTTATGATTGCATTGAGGATTTTTTGGTGGGTAGAACACAGCATGTTATCTTAAATGGATAATCACTGATAAATTCAGAAGTAATTGTGGGTGTGTCTCAGGGAAGTGCAATGGGACACTTGCTGTTTATATTGTTTATTAATGACCTCGCAGACAGTTAACAGTATCCTCAAACTAATTGCAAATGATGATTATCTATAATGAAATACTGTCAAAAAACAGCTGTACAGATAATGTTTGATTTTGATAAGATTTCTCAGGCTGGTGCAAAGACTGGCAACTTGCCTTAAATATCCAGAACATAAAATTTTGATGTTTAAAAAACAAGAAAACAGTCTTCTGTGTCTACGAAATCAGTCACAGTTGGAATTAGTCAACTCATACAAGTACCTGGGTGTTACAATTTGTAAGGATATGAAATGGCACAATTGTATAGGCTCAGTTGTAGGTTAACTCAAGTGGTAGACTGTAGCTCTTTGATAGAATACTAAGGAAATGCAATTAGTCAACAAGGATAATGCTTATAAATAAACTGCTCTACGCAATCTAGAGCATTGTTCAGGTGTGTGGGACACATACCAATAAGACTGACAGGGGATGTTGAACATACACGGAGAATGGCAACACAAATGTTCACACATTTGGGAGTGTCATGGAGATGCTGAAAGAACTGAACTGATAGACTCTTGAAGACAGATTCAAACAATCTCATTAAAACCTACTTATTAAGTTTCTAGAACCAATTTTTAAGTGATGAATCTAGGAATATACTACAATTCCCTACGTATTGCTTGCACAGGAACTACAAAGACGAGATTAGACTACTTAGGCTACAGTGTGCACAGAGGCTTCTGAAGTCATCTTTCTTCCTGTGCTTCATATGTGAATGGAACTGAAAAGGCCCCAATAACTTGGAATTAAATGGGAAGTACACTCTGCCATGTGCTTCACAATGGTTTGCAGAATATAGACATAGCTGTAGATACAACACCCAGCAGCTCGACACAATGTGAATTCAAAAGTTAATGTGCAACTGGTGGAAAATTGATTGAAGGTTCCTCATCCATATGAGCATCGCTGACAGCTTCTTCTACATTATGAGTCTGTGCAGTTTGTTACCCTCCTTAGTATCATTTGTCTTGTTTCCTTTAGCCACTGTAGCATTCCTGGAAACATTGTGTGCATTACATGTCTCCTAACATGACCTGTCACTTTATTTATAGTTTCCCTTTGCCTATTCATACATGGAAATCATGTCTGCTAATTTTGTAACTGGATATGACACCATTTTACAAAACACTGACATTAAAATGAAGATTACTTTGAATACCACAGTGCTTTTCTAGGCAAGGTTGCTATGCCCTTGTCTTTCTCTGACTTTTGAACTGACTTGCATGGCAATGTACAGCAGGACCTGCAGTTTAACATGGGCTCTGAACCAGGGTGCAGCTTGGCATTTTTCATGTTAACAATTAACTGCCAGAAACATTGTAGGACCTACCAGAGAAAAGACCACGGACCTTTGATTTTTTAATCTGGCAGTTACATCCTAGAAGCATCAACTTGTAAATTATTATCATTCCAGTGGTAGAGTCATCTTGAAACATGTCTGGCTTCATAACTGTTGACAAACGAAGAATGATATTGATTTAATGCCCTATCAGGGATGAGGTCATTAGAGACTGAGTACAAACTTGGATTGGGAAATGGCAGAGAAGGAAATAAGCACTGTCCTTTTCACAGGAACCACCTCAGCATTTGCCTTAGCTATTTTGAGAAATCAAAAATACCTAAATCTGGACGGTCGTATGAGGATTTTAATATTAATCCATTTGATTGTTAAGTCTACTGTTGTAAAATGTGTACCTTCATGCCCACTAACAAGTAATATTTGACTCAGTTACTTCTGAACCACAGCTCCTTATCTCAGATTAATACATTTGCCCTTCTCCAACATTCCACACAGCTTGTATCACCACTAAGTAAAAAAAAAAAAAAAAAAAAAAAAAAAAAAAAAAAAAAAAAAAAAAAAAAAGCACTACATAGAGTGACGCCATTCTTCAGTTCAAATGTGTGTGAAATCTTATGGGACTTAACTGCTAAGGTCATCAGTCCCTAAGCTTACACACTACTTAACCTAAATTATCCTAAGGACAAACACACACACCCATGCCCGAGGGAGGACTCAAACCTCCGCCGGGACCAGCCGCACAGTCCATGACTGCAGCGCCCTAGACCGCTCGGCTAGTCCTGTGCGGCTCTTCAGTTCAAATCAGTATGACAGTGTTTCACTAAGGAGGGGCCAAAAATGTGTTGGGATTGAAAGGACATAAGAATATTGGTAAACAACTGCAGGAGCCCCTTTGATGAAACTGATCATGAATGAAATGCTTCCAAGTAGTAGGGTATGTTTTTATATTTCAAAAGTAGATGTATTTCTTTAATTTGTTTTTGCAGGATTCCTGATGCATTAGCTTAGCTATGCATCTAATGGCTTTCTTTTGAAGTTCTAGGATTCTTTTTACACGTACATCTGCTGCACCACCCCATATTGAGATACAGTGGGATATGTGTGGGGAAATAAGTCTGTAGTACAGTTTTTGCAAGGTTTCTGTGTCCACTGTGGAGCACATTTTTTTTTTCATTAAAACATAGTTGTATTTAGTTTGGAACTGATCCTGTCAATGTGGTTTTGCCCTGTCAGAAATTTGTCCACTGATTCTAAATGTACATCCCCAATACACAGAGTAAATTCCTCTGCTCTGTTAGCTCTGTTTGTATACATAGTTTTCTTCCTGTTGATCAATAAGTTATTTTCTGTAAAATACCTTTCTGTCATTTGCAAGTTCTCACTTGCTCTTTTTTCCAACTCCTTCACTGAGTCACTACATACTAGTAAAGTTGTGTCATCAGCACACATGAATACTTTTTGTTTACAGCAAAGTGCATATCATTTATATATAAGATAAAGAGTAAAAGTCCTAGTACTGAACCTTGAGCTACTCCATATTTTACCTGCAGAAAATCAGAGTAGACATTTCTCTCTGTATTTCCAGATTTATGTTTTATTTTAACACACTGTTGTCTGTTTTCAACAAAGGTTTTCATAATATCAGCAGCTTTTTCTCTTATGCCATAGCAGTCCAGTTTCTGTAGAAGAGTTTTATTGTAGGCACAGTTGAAAGCTTTTGAAAGGTATAAATAGACTCTAGATACTTTCTTTTGATCCAGTGCCTCACTGATATGTGTTATGAAGTTTGTAACTACAGCCTTGGTGGATCTTCCCTTTTTTAAATCAATGTTGTGGCTCATTTAAGATGTTATGATTGTCTATGAACTTTATAAATCTATCTTTAATCACTGCTTCTACTATTTGAGACAGAACAGGTGTGATCTTTATGGACCTATAGTTTCTGTGGTCTCCTTTGTCCCCTCTGTTGAATGGTACACCTTTACTCATATTTAAACATTTGGGGAATATTCCTTGCTTCATTACTAAATTTATCAGGAATACTAGAGGCTTAGCAAGATATCTAGCACAGTGTTTGACCAAGCAAGATATCTAGCACAGTGTTTGATCATTTTTGCTGGGATGCTATCCAGACCCTCTGCATTTTAATTTTTTTGTGCTCCCATTTTTTTTTAAGAACTTCCAATTCATCTGTAAGGAGGAGGTATAAACTCTTGACCACCTTTTTAGGACTTTCCATTCTTTCTGGTACTGATATGTTTTGTTTTAGACGTTTCTCCACTATAGCTGTATAGTGCTAGTTGAAAATATTGCACACTTGTTGTTGGGTTGTTTGGGGAAGGAGACCAGACAGTGAGGTCATCGGTCTCAGCACACTTGTTGCGCTTTGGTCACTTCTTTCCCTTCCCTTGTCAGTGCCCTATTTGTATTTATCAAGGCATGTGATTCTGGTGAAATGAAGGTGGTGTATTTGTTGCAGAAGACGTGAAATTCAGATCCACTGAAATAGAAACTGAAGCTGTATGTGAGATATGAGATTGTTTGGGCCAAGCTCAATGTCAGGGATGAGCACAAAATTGTGACTGGATCCTCCTGACACCCATCAGACTTACTTCCAGATGTAAGCAAAACCTTTGGAGAAGACCTCAGTTTCTTAGTGCTTAAATTCCCCAATCATACTGTAATCACTGGTTCAGACTTTAATCATCCAATGATCAATTGAAAAAAATAACAATTTTTGTTAGTAGTGTGCGTGCCAAGATGTCCCGTGAAACATTACTAAATGCTGCCTCTGAAAAATACTTAGAACAGTTACTTCAGAACCCCACTCACAACAGAAACATACTAGACATAATGGCAATAAAGAGACCTCACCCCTTTGAAGATATCCACATCAAAGTTGGAATCAGTCACCAAGAGGCAGTTGTGGAAGCAATGATTACCAAAGTACAACTGAAACAAGTAGAAAGACATACATGTTTAGTAAACTAGAAAAAAAGCAGTAGCTCAGGACAGGAGCATGTAGGGGAACTATGACTCAAGTTTGAAAGAATTGTTGAACACACACAGGATACATATTTATCCAGTAGAACAGTTCATGATGGGAGGCACACTCAATGATATGCAGTCACTGTAAAGAAACTTATAATGAAACAGACACTACTGCATAATAGCTGTAAAAAAAGAACAGAACTATAGAGAGATGCTGAATGAAATGTGTTTGGCTGTCAGGAGAGCAGTCCATGAAGTGTTCAATGACTATTGTAGCAGAATATTATCAAATGATCTTTTACAAAACTCAAAGACATTCTGGTCATATGTAAAGGCTGTTAGTGGCACCAAAATTAGTATCCAGTCACTCATGGTTGAGACTGGAACAGAAATTGAGAGTAGCAAAGCAAAAGTAGAAATACTTAAGCCCATTTTCAAATCATTATTTACAAAGGAAAATTCAGGAGTATTGCCTCAATTTAATTCTCGTACTATTCAACAAATATTAATGTCTGAAATTGTTGAAACTGAACAAAGCTCCAGGACCCAATGGAATCTCTATCTCTGAAATAGTGGCCGAGTTACTTTCTCTTTTAACTATAATGAACCACAGTTCCCTCAAACAAAAACCCATGTCCAGTAGTCAGAAGAAAGCACAGGTAACACCACTACAAGTCATGGAAGAGATCCGGAGAACTACTGTCCGATTCCTTGACACTGATATGTTGTAGAATCTTAGAACTGATATGTTGTAGGCTCTTAGAACATATTCTGAGCTCAAACATGATGAGATATCTGAAACAGAATGACTTCCTACATGCCAACCAACATGGATTGCAAAAACACAGATCATGTGAAATCCAACTTACACTTATCTATTCTTAAAGTTTAGTTGTATGGGGGATCAACTGAAATTTTTTGGTAGAGAGGACACAGCAAATTATCTTGGATGGAGAATGATCAACAGATCTGCATCTTCTGGTGTGCCCCATGGAAGAATTTTGGGACCCTTCCTGTTCATGCTGAATATTAATGACATTTCATACAATATTAATAGTAACCTCAGACTCTTTGCTGATGATCCAGTTATCCATAATGAAGTAATGTCTGAAAGAAGCTGCATAAATATTTATTCAGATCTTGGTAAGATTTCAAACTGGTGCGAAGACTGGCAACTTGCTTTAATGTCCATAAATGTAAAATTGTCCACTTTATGTAATGAAAAAAGTAGTATCCTATGACTATAATATCAGTGAGTTGCAATTCAAATTGTGCAACTCATACAAATACTTGTATGTCACACATTTTAGCAATATGAAATGAAATTATCTTTGACCTATCCAATATCAATTGTACAATTTGTGCTGTATGATAAAACTGGACCAATTAAAAATCAAATCAAATCAAAATTATCACATTGGCCCAGTCATAGATAAATCAGGTGGCAGACTTAATTTTATTGGTAGAATATTGAGAAAATGCAATTAGTTTTCAAAGGAGATTGATTACACATAACTCATGTTGCCGATTGTAGGATATTGCTCATGTGTGTTGGACTTTCACCAAATAAGACTAACAAGGGATATCAGACGTATATTGACTAGGGCAGCATGGATGGTCCAGATTTGTGTGATCCATGAGTGTCATGGAGATGCTGAAAGAACTGAACTGACAGTCATAAAGACAGATGCAAACAATCCAATTAAAGCCTACTTAGTAAGTTTCCAGAACCAACTTTTAAGTGAGCAGTTAGTTATATATACTACAACTGCCAACATATTGCTCTTGCAGGGGCAATGGGGACATTATTATTAATTACAGCATGTGCACAGGTATAACAACAAATATTCTTCCACATGTGAATGGGATAAAAACCCTAATAACTAGTAGAAGGGGCATGCTACCTGTCATGCAATTCACAGGGATTTACAGAGAATATATGTAGATGAAGCACTGCTACTTCAGTCCACAATGAAAGTGGCTAATGGGCTTCTTGGTGTCAATAATTCATCCAAGCAGTGGTTTACTATTTGCTCCAAGAACTTTCTTATACAGTCTGTTAAGTGATAATTCCACAACTAGTGGGGCACGTTTGGTTCTTTCCTGGCTTGACAAAGTGGGCCGTAATTGCTTCACTCGCCAAGATGGAAAATTCTGCATGGAAAAACATTTCATATACTGTCTTCGGAGAAACAGATGAAGATATGGCACTAATCACATAAATACTTAAACTAGAATAAGTGGGAAATCCTTTTCTGAACAGATTTTGTTGCCAATGTTTATAGAGTACACAACTGTAGTTCACAATTTACTAGAAAATACATTGCACACAACACTCTTAAGTGTCCAGGATTTCTCAAAAATACAGCTTTTATCATAAAAATACACAATCAAATTAGGGAACAGTTAATTTTGAATCAGGATAGTATTGCGAAAAGTTTCTAAAAAGCACAAATTTAGTTTACAATTCATGACAGAGTATGAATTTTGTGGGGCACTTGCAAATGTTCGAAAATGTACAATGTATCATGATACATAAAATCCTTCAATCAATGAAAAATTATGCAGAAACAACACAAACAGCAAAGTATTATGATATATCTGTCACAAATGGTCTCATTCAAAGGAAAAATGTAGAAGTTGGCTTACATATTTAAACAAATACGCGTAACACACAGATCTTTTACTTATAATATAATTCGATATATAAAAAATCTACTTACCGAGTGGCTGCAGGAGAACACACATATAAAGGTATTTAAATTTGCATGCTTTTGGAGCCAGTGACTCTTCCTTCTGACAGAAAGGTTGAAGAGGAAGGAAGAAGGGTGAAGGAAAAGGACTAGTGAGGTTAGGAAAAGTCACCCAGAATCCCAAGTTAGGGGAGACTTACTGGATAGTATGAGAAGGAAAGTTTTCTCCAGTATCACCTGAAGATGGCCAGAAGACTCTGCACCAAAATATTGTGGCAGGAAGTTGCAAACATCCGGCAGTTTGCCCAAAATTTTGTGGAACAATATGTAGGCTGGGACGGTTTTAAATCTCATTGGCTTATGTTTCCCAGAAATCCATTAATGTTTTTCCACAGTGGCATTGAGTATGTGCAGTGGTTGTCTGAATCCAAGAACATTTGTCACATTCTCTTCTCGGCCTCTTGAATAGTTCATCAAGTCTTGCTACTCACAATCTCACAAACCGTAAGTCTGCAAGGATCTCTGTGACTGGCTGGTATTTGAAGCTTATTGGCTGTACAGTATCCAAGTAATCCTGGTAAACAATCATTTTGGCAACTTCCTGTCAGCCACTGCTCCACCAGCTAAATGTACCTAGATTGTTGAATGGTGTATGCATAATTTGCAATTTCTTGGTCAACAGTGTGTTCGAGAGTTGAAGAGCATGTTGAGAGATCTGTGAAAGAGAATGGGGCACTAAAAAGCAAATTACCTATAGCAGCACTGAGGTCCATACTCTGTCCCAAATTCAGAAGGTATATGTTATCTGAAAATGGTGTAACCTCTGGACTAGAAAATAATGGATCTCCAAAGCAAGTCCCAACAAAAGAAGAAAGGACAGGGCAGATCTGCCCCTTCATTTAAAGTGTCACCTGGGGGCAGATACAGGTAGACAGGGTCTCTCTCCTACGTGTCATCAGATGTATTTTGTCTGGTGTTTTGGCAGGTAGGTGCAACATGTAGCTGGGGTCAGACTGAATAAATCCTTCTATCACATCTTTCATATGATGCCCAGCATTGTTGGTAAGCGTAATTTTGTTTCCCATTACAAATAAATGATTTTCAAATCAGAATTTTGTGTGTTGATTTGATAGAGCAGTCCCAAATTAGTCTAGTGTGTTATTTGTTTTATTGACACATATTAACAGGAACATAAAAACCATGAAAAATAATCAGTACTTCAGCAGCAACTTAGCAGTGCTTCTGTATGGCGGTAGCAGTCAGCACTGGTCTGGCTGGTGCTGCCGCTGCTGGAGTACTGGCTATTCTGCGTATTTTACTGCCCCTTTTAATATGCATTAATAAAATGAATATCACATTAGACTACTATGGGACACTGTGCTGAATGAGCACATAAAATCCCACTTTAAAAATAATTTTGTTTGCAACAGGAAACAAACAGTTGCTTTTTATCAACACCAGATGTTGCGTGAAAGACATGAATGAGCAGTATTCGTTTGGGTTGACACCAGCTACTTTTTGCAAAAATGAAATTGCAAGTATCTGCGGAAACACTAAAAAAAATGTGCCTGACAACTCTTAGCAGAGACACCCTGTATAAACTGCACTAAACCACCTGCATATCTGTGAACATGTGAAAGATTAGATTCAAGAGGCATATGGAATGAAAGATTAAGAAACTTCCTGGCAGATTAAAATTGTGTGCCGAACCGAGACTTGAACTCAGGACCTTTGCATTTCGCGGGCAAGTGCTCTACCATCTGAGCTACCCAGCACCACTCACTCCCTGTCCTCACAGCTCTACTTCTGCCAGTATCTCGTCTCCTACCTTCCAAACTTCACAGAAGCTCTCCTGCGAACCTTGCAGAACTAGCACTCCTGGAAGAAAAGATATTGCGAAGACATGGAGATATTGCGAAAAGAAAAGGTCCCGAGTTCGAGTCTCAGTTTGGCACACAGTTTTTATCTGCTGGGAAGTTTCATATCAGCGCACACTCTGTTGCAGAGTGAAAATCTCATTCTGGAAAAGATTATTACTTATTAAACAAAAAAAAGTTTACTTTGTAATAAAATCAATACAGTAAGCAAAATTGAGCCAGTCTCTCTGAAAGTGTGCACCTTCAAAATCAATATATGCTGCTGGGTAACATTCAGTACTATGTTACTCCAGTATGTGTATTATGACATACTTGGATCCTCCTCAGCCTGGTTTCCCCAAGAGGTTGATGAGACACTCCTGTTCAAGCCTCTTCCAGTCTTCAATGGTGGGATCATACAGTGTGTGAGAAGGAGTCTTGCAGTAACAAACTGCAAGTTTCAATTTATCCCAACTGTGCTCAGTCAGGCTGATGTCGGCAGATGCAACAGGAGATTCATTTTGATTGAATCCCATTTCCTGCAAGATGGTGTTAAAGAGCTGTGTGCAGCGTACTTGTGCGTTACTGTATTGAAATATGAATCAAAGAAATGTTGACTACAAGGCTGGAAAATAGCTTGGAGATCCTGTTCCAATACTGGACAGCATTATAACTTAACTATTCTCTAAGATAGTGATAGGCACCTGACATCAGTTCATGATATCGACCTAAAGCAATACTGACTACTTCCCTGCTGAACCTGTGGGACTGAATGCTCAGATTGTGCTCCGACTAAATAATGAAAAGTGTGAGGCCATGCTTACAAGTTCTAAAAGGAATCCATTAAATTTCGGTTAAATGATAACTCACGCTTATCTAGAAGCTGTCACTTCATAGCGATAACAACTACATAGCGATAACAACTATGAACAACTGAAGTTGGGATGACCACATAGGTAATGTTGTGTGGAAGGCAAACCACAGATCACATTTTATTGGCAGAAGACTAAGAAGGGGCAACAAACCCATTAAAGACACTGTTGTCCATTCTCTGCTAGAGTACTGTTGTGCAGTATGGTACCCTTACCAAATAGGAGTGACGGAGGACATCAAACAATTTCAGAGGAGGACTGCTCACTTTGTACATTCATGATATGGGGTTGGGGGGGGGGGGGGGGTTAGTGTCACAGACACGATATGTGAGTTGGAGTGACAGTCATTAAAACAAAAACGTTTTTTGATGTGGCAAGATCTATTCACGAAATTTAAACCTCCAACTTTCTCCTCTGAATGCAAAGATATTTTGTTGACACCCACCTACATTTGCAAAAATGATCATTGTAATAAAACAAGAGAAATCAGAGCTTGCATTGAGAGATTTAAGTGTTCTCTTTTCCAATGCTTTGTTTGAGAGTGGAACAGAGAAATAGCGTGAAAGTGATTCGATGAAACCTCTGCCAGACACGCAACTGTGAATTGTGGAGTAGCCTTGTAGATATAGACGCACTGGTACCTTGCCACTTACACATTCATCTACACTGATCATCAGGAATCAGATGAGTCCAGTTGCTGGCGAAGGGATCCTGATGCCATAGATATAGTTGGTTGGTTGGTTGATTGGGGATGAAGGGACCAAACAGCAAGGTCATCAGTCCCTTGTTTCAAATGTGGTCCATTCCGATAGTGTGACATCTGAGAAAAGTCAGAATGATAAAAGGGAAAAGGCTAAAAAACGTAAAAGTGCAGTCATGTCCTCTATGGTATAAACAAAATGAGGTAAGTCAGCAAGAGAGCGAACCCAACGGTATGCTAGAGGCAGGAAATATCCCACCTCTGAAGCAGTAGAGGCAAGACCACCTGCAACTTAAAAGCGTGCAACTGCTAGAATGTAGTAGTGTGTATGGGAAAAGGAGACTAACCAATCCTAAAAAGTGATAAAAACAGAGTAAAAGGGGAAGAAAAGAGGATCTCAGCCAGGGAGGGGAGTCGGGAATCTCCAAACATGGCTTACAGTGGGAGATACCCCAACGCTCACCACCATGCTCCAACACCAGAGAGAGATTAAAAACCTTAAAACTGAGAATAAAAACCACTTTCCCACAGGAAATCGAGAATCAGTTCGACCATCCGGGAATCGTCAGCCAACATCAAAGGTAAAGTGTGGGGGAGTCTGTACTTAGCACGCAGAGCCAAAAGAAGGGGGCATTCAACCAAAATGTGGGCTACTGACTGGAAGGCTCCACAACCACAAAGTGGGGATGGCTCATCACGCAAAAGAAAACCATGGGTCAGCCTGGTATGGCCAATGCGGAGATGACACAGTGTGGTCAAGTCCTTTCGGGAGAGGCGAAAGGAAGAACGCCACGGGCCTGGTGTCACCTTAATCGCATGAAGTTTATTAGACAGCGAGTTAGCCTCCCAAGAGTTGGCCTATGATTGTGCAAAGTGGGATTTGATGTGAAGCCGTAAATCCGCTGCAGGAGGGGTTACAGAAAATGGGGGGTAAGTGGCTGCTCCCCCAGCCAAACTATCAGCAAGCTCATTACCTGGGATACCCACATGGCCAGGGACCCAAAGAAAGTCAACGGAACAAGCAGCATGGTGAATATCAGCGAGATGGTCATGGATGGCAGAGACCAAGGGATGGCGTGAAAAACACTGGTCAATAGCCAGAAGGCCACTCATTGAGTCCGTACATAGCAAAACGCGATTGTGTTGGGACTGTTTAATAAAGGTAAGTGCCTGGGAAATTGCCATCAATTCCACAGTAAATACCCCATATGTAGGTGGCAGCAGATGATTTTCCGTTCCAACCGAGTATGTGAAGGCATATCCCACATGATCAGCAGATTTAGAGCCATCGGTGTAAAAAACAATAGCATCCCGAAACTCACATAAAATTCGGCGGACAAAGGAATGGAACACCATCGGGGGGATGGAATCTTTCGGACCTCAGTGGAGATCCATCTGAACTCAGGACCGAGAAACTAACCAGAGGGGTGGAGGGGAGGGAGTGTGGAAGACAGGACAAAGAAGGAAGCTGAAAATCACGGCGAAGAGACACAAGGTGGAACCCAACTGGTAAACCTGCCCGAGGGCGGGAATCAGGTGGGCAACGTCCATGGTCTGGGAACAGGATAGAATAGGAAGGATGAGTGGGAGAGGAATGGACAGCAATTGCATAAGACACCAGAAGCTGGGACCGCCAAACAGAAAGGGCGCGGGGGGGGGGGGATCCCAGCTTCAACCAGGAGACTATCAACAGGGCTAGTAGGGAAGGCACCGGTGACTGGTGGCCAAACGGATACCACGATAATGGACTGGATTCAGCACGTGCAGTGTGGAAGGAGCAGCTAAACCATAAACTTGACAACCATAGTCCAAGTGAGACAGAACTAAAGCACGATAAAGGTGGAAAAGGAGGGAGCGGTCCGCACCCCAAGAGGTGTGGGCAAGAAAGCGAAGAACATTAAGTTTACGGAAACATCCTACCTTCAGAAGTCTGATATGGGGCAGCCAAGTGAGCTTGTTGTCGACAAGAAGACACAGGAAACGAAACTGTGGGACCACAGGCAATCGTTGTGCATCGAGATAGAGCTCTGGATCAGGGTGGATCGTAGTACGGCGACAGAAGTGGACCACCCGCGATTTTAAAGGAGAGAATTGAAACCCGTGTGAGAGGGTCCAAGTAGAAGCATGCCGTATAGGTCCTTGGAGCTGCCGCTCTGCATAGGCCATCGAAGAGGAACTAACCCAAACGCAGAAATCATCCACATAAGGAGCAGGGGCGACCAAAGGACCGACAGAGGCCACAAGTCCATCGATAGCAATGAGGAAAAGAAGTACACTCAAGACAGAACCCTGAGGGATGCCCGTCTCCTGGGTCCGTGGAGAACTAAAAACAGTACCAACCCGAACCCTGAATGATTGATGGAACAGGAACTGGCAGATAAAAATCGTGAGTGGGCTCCGAAGACCCCACTGATGAAGTGCAAGTAAGATGTGATGGCACCAAGCTGTGTCATAGGCCTTGCAAAGGTAAAAAAATACTGCAACCAAATGGCGGCGCTGGGAAAAAGCCTGCCGAACTGCGGATTCCAAGCGAAGTAAATGATTGATTGAGGACCATCCCTCTCGGAAGCCACACTGGTAAGGGGACAATAGATCCCAAGATTCATGGACCCAATTGAGCCGACGGGCAACCATCCGTTCAAGTAACTTGCAAACAACATTTGTCAGACTAATTGGCCCATAGCCTTTCAACAAATAGGGGGTTCTTACCAGGCTTAAGGACAGGAACCGCGATGCTATCCCTCCACTGAGAAGGGAAGTCACCCTGGAGCCAAATACGGTTAAACATTTGGAGAAGATGTTGCCGTTGTGGAGCACTGACATGTTGAAGCAGTTGGTTATGAATGGAGTCTGGGCCAGGGGCCATATCATGAGAAAAAGAAAGTGCAGAAAGAAATTCCCATTCAGTAAAAGGTTTGTTATAAGATTCTGACTAACAAGGGGTAAAACATAAGGCGGAAGCTTCCGCCTGCTGTTTCCAGTGAAGGAAAGCAGCCAGATAGCAGATTGATGCTGATGCTGTTGCAAAATGGGTTGCAAGATGTTCCGCAAGAATCAACAGGTCCGATCAAAGGCCATCTGGGAGGTGAAGGCTTGGGAGGGTGGACTGCCGATGGCAACCTTGGAGAGAGCAAAATGTAGCCCATACCCATGACACAGGGACAGTAGAACTGAGGGAAGAAACAAATTGTTCCCAACATGTCCGTTTGCTCTGTTTGATTAAATAATGGGCTTTAGTGCGACGGGTTTAAAGGTAATAAGGTTGGCAACAGATGGGTACCTCTTAATTTGTTGCAAAGCTTAACGGCAATGACGTATGGTAATGGCAATGGCCGTACTCCACGACAGGACTTGCCAGCGATGAAATGGTCCAGATGAGTGTGGTACAGCAAGGCTAGCAGCGTGAACAATTGTGTCAGACACGTCATGTAGGACATCATCAATACAACCTGACAAAGAGGGAGAAAACACGACCTGTGCAGTGTACAGAGGCCAATCGGTGCGTTGGAAAGACCAACGAGGTAACCTGTCCATCGGGGAGCAGGAAGGGAGCGAGAGAATCAATGGGAAATGGTCTCTATCACAAAGTTTGTCGTGTGGTGACTAGTGTAATGAAGGGAGGAGGCAGGGAGAAGAAAGAAAAAGATCAATGGCATAAAGGTACCATGACCAGCACTGAAATGAGTAAGGGAGCCATCATTAAGAAGGCACAAGTCGTGGTCTGTAAAAAACTGGTCTATGAGAAGACCTCGTCTAGATGGAAATGCACTGCTCCCACAAGGGATGATGAGCATTAAAATCCCCGAGAAGGAGGAAGGGAGGAGGAAGTTGCTGAAGAAGGGCAGTTAAGGCAGCATGTGTAAGAGTCCTGTCAGGAGGGAGATAAAGATTGCAAACCGTGACCTCAGAGTCCAGGTGGACCCTAACAGCAACCGCTTCCAATGTAGTTTGAAGAGGAATCCACATGCTAGCAATATCTGTACGCGCCAACGTACAAACGGCTAGCAACGTCTGTATGGACCAACGTACAAACGCCACCAGAAGCCCGCAGGGGGCCAACCCGATTTTGACAGAAAACATGGAACCCACAGAGGGTCAGCGAGTGATCATCAGTAAAATGAGATTCCTGTAGAACCACACAAGCTGCAGAGTAAGATGAAATAAGGGATTTCAATTCCAGAAGGTGACGGTAGTATCCATTACAATTCCATTGGATAACCACAGAACAATGATTCAAATGGAGGTTGAACAGGCTAAAGCCAGTCATACTGCTGGGTCACCACCCGTCATCGACAAGGAGGGGGCGACATCCATGAACAACAGGTCAGAATCTGGTTGTGAAGCTGGGGATGGGACCTCTGGTGACACCAGAGGCTCCTGTCCCAGGACTTATGTTTCTTCTTCTTTTCTGTTTGAGATCGAGGAGGGCTGTGTGGCATAAAGGAGTCAGCTGCAGCAAGATCAGGAACAGAAAGAGATCGGGCGACCTGTGGGTCAACAGACCGCGGTTCTCGTGGTCGTCGTGTGGCAGCAGACCTTTGGCCTGGAAGCTGCCGGGAAGGGGAATCCTGGGAGGGACACCCTTGACCAGCAGAGGCTGAAGAAGTGGGACACTTCTCCGGATGGGGAGTGGGAGCAGCACCCGGAGGAGAATGTGTGGGAGCCTCAGGGGAGGGGGGGGGGGGGGGGGAGCAGAGGAGTCCGGGACTGGGGTAAGGAAGGGGTGAAGATGTAACTAAGACGTCATGGACACGGGGTGAAGACGTACATACTTCTTACAGGCCTCAGTGTAGGTTAAACGATCAAGGGACTTATACTCCTGTATCTTCTTTTCCTTCTTATATACTGGGCAATTTCGTGAATGTGGAAAATGATTGCCATGGGAATTAACACACACAGGAGGGGGAACACAGGAACTCCCTTCATGGAGTGGACGTCCACAGTTACCACAGAGAGGGGCCTGTGAACAGTTGAAAGACATGTGTCCAAAATGCAAGCACTTAAAACACCTCATAGGAGGTGGGATGTATGGCTTCACATCACATCGATAAACCATAATCTTTACTTTCTCAGGGAGGGTATCCCCTTCAAAGGTCAGGATAAAGGCACCAGTATCAATTCGATTGTCTTTCGGACCCTTCTGAACACGCCGAACAAAGTGAACACCCTGCTGTCCGAGATTATCCCGAAGTTCCTCATCAGTTTGAAGGATAAGGTCCCTATGAAAAATCACACCTTGAACCATATTTAGGGACTGGTGGGGGGTAATGGACACAGGAATTGTGCCAAGATGGGTACAAGCACGAAGGGCCGCGGACTGGGCAGCTGAAGCAGTTTTGGTCAACAGCGAACCCGACCGCATCTTGCTCAGGGAGTCCACTTCGCCAAACTTGTCTTCAATGTGTTATACAAAGAATAAAGGTTTGGTATTGGTGAAAGTATCCACATCAGTCCTGGTGCAAACCAGATAGGGGGATAAAGGTTTTGCCCCTAGCCGGCGGGCCTGACCCTCCTCCCAGGGGGTAACCATGGAAGGGAAGGCCTAAGGGGCAGGAGAAGCAGCGCTAGAAGAATCAGTTCCACACTGAGAGATGGCCGCAGAAGAATGGCCAGAGTTCTGGACCCGTATGTGCTTCATTTGCATAGCGTCTGCCCTGATACCACCCACTCCGATCAGGGGCTCTCCTCACAGGCGCCACCCAGCCACAGCAAGAGCCGTCTGGCACAGTGGCTATGCCCCAGGATGACAAGCAACCACTCCTAGGCTTACATGAGGAAGTTACAGCTCAGGTATCAGAAGTGTGATCCCTGTGTGTTCAGGGGGCTCAACCAAAAGGGTACATAGTGACCCACCACATGGGCTGGCTACTGTGCTGGCTATGCTCCCTACCATCAGACAGCGACGTGAAAGAAAAGGTGGAATGAATGAGGAGGGCACACATTGGAGACACTAGGTAAGGTGCTCTTCCCCAAAAGGCTCACACTACAGAAGAGAAATTTAGTAATGGAAGTCAAACCACAGAGGGGGACCAGGGAGTGCCAAAAGAAGGAGGTAATTATGCAACAAAACTAAATTGCAAAACCAACATAACCAGGAGGATAGTGGGGCCAACATAAGCAAGGACACCAAGAGAGGGAGAGGAGAGGGCAAAGGGGAAGGAGGAAGGAGAGGAAAGGAGGTGAAGGGCAAGGAAATGCAGCCCTGGAAAGAAGTAAGGCTGCAATAGCTCGGGGCCCCGTGCTTGCCATGCACTTACTCACGAAAGAACTGTGAGCCCCCTGGCGGGGGCCATAGATATAGGTTTCATTCAAGGTATTACCACACCCACTTTCTTGGCACGTCATGGTGTTGTAAGGTTTGTACTACTGTTCATAATGGATGCCTAGAGACCCAATTGATCATGTGCAGATCGTGGTTATTCACCGGGTTGGCAACACTTCCAGTTGCTTCCAGCTCTTTTACATTCTCCTTGGGGTACCTTCAAGCAAAATGTTTGTAGGTAGTGTGTATTCAGCTAATGTTACTGACTGTGAGGACCACTGCAGAGCACTGCTTCAATGGTTTGTATTTCACTGTATTGGATGAACGTTCAGACTATGCTACTATGGCGTCAGCATGCAACTTTCTATGCTAACAACCCTTCTTGGCATAAATCAATAATGTGCTCACAGTCAAAGGTTGAAATGATCCTTTAAGGCATTTTGACAGTTTAAAGTTCTATGGATCATTTGCATGATAAATCGTAATGATGAGGAATGGTTCATTTCACTTTCACGTTACAAAAAGACAGACTGAAAAATGAACATAAGCTGAACTCTCCCCTTCATGACTGGAGATACAGTGCTCTCTACTGAACTGCACTGGGAATCATGTCTCCCTCTCACCATTCAGATAATCCTTTCAGTGGATATTAGAATGTATTACTACACAAATATCAGTATTTTTGGAATGTATTTGTTAGGGACAAGGACAATAGCATTCCTTGTGATAGTATTTTCAGCTTTTCCAGCGGAAGTTTGAGTATGTTTGTCCCCCTTTCCTCTGTGCCAAGACTGTAAGCATATTACTAATGAGGATTCAGAGTAGTCACCACTTTTGTTCCCAACAGCATACTTCACACTCAGTTGCTTCTGTGGACAACCTTTTTCATAGTTGCCAGACAACATGGATGCGGGATGATAGCAAACTTTTGATTTGCTTTTTTAATTCTCCCAATTGTTTCACATTTTTGTTTCAGGGATGGTGATAGACATAGACATACTTTTTGCTCACTGTATTGTTGCTCTCTGGTTTGGTATTTCCTGATAGTCTCAATATGCTTTGGATAACTCATTTACTGGCTGCTGCTATTGTAGCATTGGTTACTTTACAAGTACATTCACAAAACTATGTATTTATGCTTATGCGTTTGATTGGGGATTTGTTTCATAAATATTTAAGCAAAGGCTGTATTGAGTGAGGGTGACTGTATTGATTTATACAAATTATTTGACTTAACGGAAGTCACACACTTGTAAACCTTAATTTCCTGCATTGTCTCTTCACCATGCAGAAAAAAAAGAAGGGAGGAGCAGTCTCAATGCTGCACAATTGCTGAAGAAATTGCACAGAATTCTGAGTGTGTGTGTATGGTTCCTGTTTTTGTGCTGCCTTACAATATTTCCTGTTACCAAATTCATTGTTAATTCACTTCATTATGGGTTCAAGGTAAGTAGTTACTCAGAGATGAAG
The DNA here is from genome assembly GCF_023864345.2 of Schistocerca serialis cubense. Lineage (NCBI taxonomy): Eukaryota > Metazoa > Arthropoda > Insecta > Orthoptera > Acrididae > Schistocerca > Schistocerca serialis. The sequence goes on from NC_064646.1 coordinate 427,936,415, forward strand.
AGGCTTGCACAGGATAGAGAAGCATGGAGAGGTGCATCAAACCAGTCTCTGGACAGAAAACAACAACAATGGGTTCAAGATTTATAATTTGTTGCAGATCTTTTGCACCTTTATTTATAATAAATCTTATATCTGAGTATGAGATAATGCCTGTGAGCTGAGGGAACATTTAGAGGGTACATCTAGGTATCCCCTCCCCTTCTAAATAATTTTAGACCAGTTTAATTACTGTGTTATCTATACAAACTGCTGGAGAGATTGATCTTAAAGTGCCTTCTACCTGTAGCTGACTCCCTGCTAATACCTCAACAAGCTAGGGATTTGTCCTGATAAAAGCTGCGCTGGACAACTGCTGAATCTTACACAGTTTATAGAAGATGAATTTGAAGCTTGTAAGGTGACAGGGGTGGTATTTGTTGGCTTGTCAATGGCCTATGATATTGTCAGCCACCAGCTACTACTATGACAATATGACCAAGGATTTTACTCTAACTAGGTTCATCACAGCAATTCTGCAAAACCACAGGTTCTTCAATGACTTTCAAGGGCAGCACAGCTGATGGAGACTACAGAAAAATGGTCTCCCACAAGGATGCGTGTTGGCACCAATCCTATTCAACATGTAAACAAATGACCAGCCTATAGCTCCCAATACCAGGAGTTTCTTGTGTGCTGATAGCCATGCTCTTGCCACTCAGTGCTCAGACTTTGAATTAGTGGAGAACACTCCCAGTGCTCAGACTTTGAATTAGTGGATAATTAAAGATCCATCAAGATACTACAGCACCAATCAGCTTAAACCAAATCCCTCACAGTGCTTTCATTTGAGAAATAGGGAAGCTACTCATAAGTTATTGATAGTATGGTCAGGAGTTGAGTTGCAGCATTGCTACACTCCAAAATACCTGGGAGTGACACTGGAAAAATCTCTTACTTTCAAGAGACATAGCATGAATTGCATGTTGAATGTTTCCAGGAACAATCTGTTAAGAAAATTGGCCAGATCACTGTGGGGTAGTCAATTTGAAACCATCCAAATCTCTGCAGTTGCATTAACCTAATCTGCAGCAGAGTATGCTTGTCTTGTTTGGTATAACTCATCACATGCCAAACAGGTAACTGTAGCTCTCAATGACACCTGCAGAATTGTAACAGATTGTCTGAAATCTACTCCTGTTGAATGTATTTACCACCTTGCAGGAAAAGCACCACCTTCCATTTAAAGAGAAATTGCAGTGAATAAGGAATGAAATAAAGTGCAATAAGAACAAACCCATCCCTTGTATGAGCATAAACTGCATTCGCAGCAACTGAAGTCAAGGAAAAGTTTTCTTAGAACATCAAATGTACTTACTACCACTGCTGAAAATGCTAGGGTACAACTTTGGAGGGATAAGACTTCCCTTCCTTCTAGTTGAAAAATAGTTTCTGAAACTCTGCCTCCATGACATGATGTGGACTGGATGACCCACAAATCTTTGAATAGGCTGAGATCAGGAATCAGTAGATCAAAGTTTAATTTTGCAAGCTGGAGCTTAAATAAACAGTATTAACTGTGATTTTGGAGACGTCCAGACTGTCCAGCACATGCTCCACTGTTTCTGTATCCAGCTTCCTGTACTGCAAAAGACTTCTGTCAAGCAACAGCTAGGCATAGATTATGATTATACAAACTTACGTGTGTGTGTGTGGGGGGGGAGTCTTAACACTCCTCCCTTTATTGCTATATTTCAGTTTGTTCATTTAGTGATTGCAAACTGAATCAAGGTCAACAGAAATTATTTAGCTGGGGATGAAGAAGTTGCATACGGTGAACAGGAGATGATATTATATACTTATTTATTTATAGCACCGGGGATTATCTCAGAATGACGTAAGGTTTGTCATCATAATAGAACAAAAATAAATAGTCAAAATAGACAGTATATAAACAATCATTTATGAGGGCAGAACAGGTGGTTGGATGTGCCTTTGATGAAGAAAGGATGTAGGTACAGTGTTCGTGAATGTCCCATGTCAGAGTACTTCAGTGTAACTTTGATAATGTCAATAGAATAAGAAGAAAGTCTCATAATGTATCTGTTGTGGGTAACGGAGTTTGGGCTTATCTTCATCTGATAAGGTTTCTCTTTGAGGCTGCAACATGTGAAATCTCAGTATGATTGTTTAGGTATTACACTTAAAGCAAAATAAAATAACATTAAGAGTGCATAATATAAGCTAGCAATGGTACGATAAAAATAAAGGAAGTGAAGATACATCTAAAAAATTTCCTGATATAACAGCAGCATATGAAGTTCTTAGTAAGTTGAAACAGAGAAAATTGTATGAGATAGGTATAACGCACACTGTAGGGGTGCAATGTGCACCGATAGGAACGGTGGATGTTGAAGATGATTCAGAAGTGAAATTCTATAAATTGTCAACGTACATAGCTATGCTGCCTACATATGATTTTAATGAGTGCATGCAAGTACGTTGCTGTGAAACTTTTGCCTGTAAACAGAAAGGTAAAACTAAACATGAAGAAGCACCTCTTCTGCATAAATTAAAAACATAAGATATAGAAAAATATGACACTGTAACAAGACAAAAAAAACTGGACAATTGCAAGTAGGACTCACGCACTGAAGTTTCTGTACAAACTTAATTATGCATACAGATAGTAATAATGTTTCTGTGTAGCTCAATGGCCTGGTGCAAGTCTTTCTGCTGGACACCACTATGGTGACTTGTGTGTCCCTAACCTACCCGAGTTATCCAACTGGAGAAAGAGGTCCTACAGTTTAACATGTAATCTGAACCATGTGCTGTTCCGGGTGACTCCTCACATTGTTGAAAAGTGAAGGTTAGGTTAAAACATAGACAAAAAAAAAAACCATGGTCAGACCAATAAACAATCCTGCAATCTCTCAGTTTTGAGCTACATGCTTCAATGCAAGATCACAGGTCAGATATGTGTATAGGCAGTTCATCTAAATGTTTTGATGAGTGAGTTTGTGAGTACTAAAATATGTGACATATATGGCCATATCTTTTGACTGCATTGACTTAGAAGCTTAAATTATTTACATTGCCAAGTGACAGTAGACCTTAGTATTAGACATTAATTTCAGCTTGATATTGCTACCCATTCCTGGGAAAAAAGATGTCTTTACTGATGGACAGGCAGCAGGCAGGCAGGCAGACAACAAGGTGATTCTGTGTACAGAACCCTAACAATGCTGTGCTCCATGACAATGCATCGTCTAGTTGAAAAACTATATGCGTAAATAAATGTAGCTTTGATATGCCTTGAGGGACTTGATACTGTACAAAAAAATTGTGAAGCTGTGCATCAGTCTCTATACAGTGTTGTTTGATGTAAAAAGCATTATGATGCAGCTAACGTGGCAAATGATATTTAAGTTTGGTATACTGGGTAATGTTGTTGTGTGGTTACAATGCCCTTCAGTAACACATCTCTGAGGTGTGCTCCGGTAAGACAAATGTTTTTAACCATCATCTTTTGGAGTGATACAATGGGTACACAATATCATATTATAGCAGTAACAGTTATGCTGAATGCAGTCAGTATGGCAGTTTCCTGGATAGGAGTTTGCTACTACTTGAATAACAACACCCTTTCATAGTTCCACTCAATATTTCATTGAAACAACTAGGAAAGAAACATTTTTAACAAAATTCTGTATTTCATAAATTATAACTCTGCACAATTATGCACTGAAGCAGCCCAGTTGTATATGTAACTGTAAGAAAGAATAAATATTTATAGTTTAAAATAGTACAGTTGATGTACATTTATTATCAGATATCTATACCATTCGGCTCGCATGTTGTCTATATAGGTCCATGTCTGATTACATATCTTTTATGTACTACAGAAAATATATAAATAATCTATGGTGAGAGAGACTGTCAACTGGTACACATTAACTGGTAGCCTGTGTAACAAGGGAGTGCTTTATTTGGATGCAAAATAAATTATTAATTTGTAAACATTTATAAGCCACTAAATCGTCTGTCACCAGAAACTTGAACTATATCAAAATTACATCTAATTAGTGACTAAAAAATTGTATACTGTTCTTTAATTTATACACAAATAAGAGCAAAGACCATGTGACTATTACCAATATCAGGTCCTCGTTTCGATCTTTAGCCAACATTCAGAGCATTACTCATTGTAATTTAATAGATAATGTAATGTCAAAGGTTATATTTAATAATTTGCCAAAAGCAATTGTAATTGAAGCAATTATTTATTAGATAACAATTTCACAATTTCAGCCTAACAATTCCTCAGTCTACACACTTTCTCTCCATTGTACTTACGGAACCATTTTTACTCTGGTTAACTTACTTCCCCTAAAAATTACTGAATCTTAAATACCAATTGTGACAGTTAATCAAACAGTCAAAAATCCAAGATGCAATGTAACAATGTCATGAAAAGGAAAGTTGCTACTCATTATATAGCGGAGATGCCGAGTCGTCACAGATAGGAAAAAAAAAAATTGTCACAAATAAACTTTTGGCCAACAAGACATTTGGGAAAAAAAAAAAAAAACACACACACACACACACACACAATTATTTGTAACAGTCTTTTTGTTATGCCTATCTGTAACTGCATGACTGTTAATCTTAAACAATTAAGTCAAGTGAATGTTAAATAAGGAGGAAGTTTGTTTTATATTGTTTTGTTCTGAACTATTTTGGATCTTATGAGACTTTTCCCAAGTTTTCCATTACTTTCATTTATCTAATGAATTTTTTGTGCCATATTTTTCACAGACTTAATGCAGACTGTGCACAGAATGGTGCACAATTCCAGTGTCTTAGATTATTATATTGTTGACTGCATACAAAATGTATTAAAACTTCTATTTTCAGATTACTTCTTCTTCTTCTTGGTTTTTGCATTTATTACTATTTTCTGTTTCCACAAAGACATTTAATTACTTTAGTCAGCTGCTTAAAGTGGAAAGACTGGCCTGCCGATGTTCTGGGCTAGTTTTCCAAACTCTCCCCATTTCCTAAACCTTGCCAGGTCTTTTCCTTCTTCCCTCTTCCTTCTCCTTCAGTCCTTATGCCAGAAGACAAACCTACTGGCTGTGATAGTTTGCTCACTTCTGTAACCTTTGTAAGTGTTTTCTCCTGCCACCACATAGTGAGTAGATGTTTTTATATGTCCCATTACACGATACTTTAAAAGAAGATATTAATGATTTTAAAGTGGTTTAAGCTGGCAAATTATCAGAACCCTTCACCATTTCAACTAAAATAATGTTTTGCACAATTTCAAACCATTTCCGTTATTAGCGTGTTTTATACTCTAGTTTTGAAGTGAGTGCATATACAGGTTGTCCAGAAATTAAATATCTATTTTGTAGAAATATATACTTTATGAGCAGGCTATATGTGGTAGATCATTTGCTGGTACATCTAACATATGTTGTGTGTATTTTATTGCCTCATATCATTCATAATCTCATGCTAACAATGAAACATGTTTTTCTTTGTTCACAAGGTGAATGTGCATGATGTTTACCATAGAAGAGAAGGTGGCTATGGTGATGTGGAGGCAACAGAGGCCATCATACGATGATATTTGGATGAGATTTCACCACCCATTATGGTGGTCCCATTGATAAAACAATGGGTACATTGGTATAAAAGTTTAATATAATAGAAGGAAACATTCCACGTGGGAAAAATTATATATAAAACAAAGATGAGGTGACTTACCGAACGAAAGCGCTGGCAGGTCGATAGACACTCAAACAAACACAAACATACACACAAAATTCAAGCTTTCGCAACAAACTGTTGCCTCATCAGGAAAGAGGGAAGGAGAGGGGAAGATGAAAGGAAGTGGGTTTTAAGGGAGAGGGTAAGGAGTCATTCCAATCCCGGGAGCGGAAAGACTTACCTTAGGGGGAAAAAAGGACAGGTATACACTCGCACACACGCACATATCCATCCACACATACAGACACAAGCAGACATATGTCTGCTTGTCTGCTTGTGTCTGTATGTGTGGATGGATATGTGCGTGTGTGCGAGTGTATACCTGTCCTTTTTTCCCCCTAAGGTAAGTCTTTCCGCTTCCGGGATTGGAATGACTCCTTACCCTCTCCCTTAAAACCCACTTCCTTTCGTCTTCCCCTCTCCTTCCCTCTTTCCTGATGAGGCAACAGTTTGTTGCGAAAGCTTGAATTTTGTGTGTGTGTTTGTGTGTCTATCGACCTGCCAGCGCTTTCGTTCGGTATAAAAGTTTAGGTGCACTGGGTCTCTAGCAATGGATAATGGACTAGAACGTCCATCAGCCTCTAATGGAAAGATGGAGGCCATCGGGACATTCATTGAAAGGAGTCCAAAATTGGTGTGGAACTGAACATTCCACATTTGGTGGTACACAAGGTATTGTGGCTTACCCTGAGGAAGAAACCGTACCATCTTCTGCATGAAGATGATTTTGCAGAGTGTATAGACATGTGCATTGGCCTCCTCATTGCACATGAAGAGCCCAGCGTTGTGTACCACATCTTATTCAGCAATGAAGCAACCTTCCAAATTTGTGAAAAGGTTAACAAGCATAACTGTGTTATCTGGGCTAACACACCACAAGTGGAACATGTTGAAATCATGTGAGACTCACCCAAGGTTAATGTTTGGATGGGCATTACATGTGACAGGGTTTACAGACCGCCTTTCTTTGCTGGAAAAAAAGTAAATGGAGCAGTGTACCAAGACATGCTCACAAATTTTCTGTCGCCACAATTTATCCAGGAGAGTGTTGGGATACTGTTTACTTTCAGCAAGATGGGACATCATGTCACTACACCTTAGATGTTCTCACATTCCTGAATTCACAGTTCCATAGGAGATACATTGGCTGTGCATGCCCTATGCCGTGGGCAGCACATTACCATATCCTCATGCTGATGGAATTTTTGGGTGGGGATTTATCAAAGGACATTTGTTCATGCAATGCATTACTACATTTCAGGAGCTCAGGAACTGCAGTACACAAGCTGCTGGTGCCATAACACCAATAATGCTTCAAAATGTGTCACTGCTGAAAGTGGGTAGTGTGACGTGATATTGAAGGTGAAAATGTTGAAAGTAGTCACTAATAAACCAATACCATAGCAAACATTGCAAGTCCATCACTATTTATACAAAACAGATATTTAATTTCTGGACATCCTGCACTGTACAAGGAGCACTCTGAAAAGTAATGTCTCCCAATTTTTTAAGTAAAAACTCTTAAAGCTTTTTAAGTATAACAAAGGTTGTTAACATTCTACATCTTTATTTTTGAAGTCTACGTATCTGTTTCTCAAGAGTCACCCTGGTGACAAATAGATTTCTCTCGATAGACTAGTTTGTTGTCACTGTCACTATAGAATGTTTGGCTTCATTGATGGAGCTACAACCTCACCTTCAAAGTGAAGGTCTTGAAGGTTTTCTTTAAGTTTTGGAAACAGATGAAGTCAGGATTGTTGGAGGATGACTGCTGACAGTGAATACAAGCCATCACATTGTAGCAGATGTCACATACATGGTCTGGCATTACCAATTTGAAGGAGAGAGTGTTCCATGTGTTGAGCAACTCTTCAAATTTGAAACTTGAGTACAGCACGTTGTTTTTCATGCACAAATATAGTTACGATACATGCCTCTATGTTACATGTGACAATTCAGAGCCCTCTTGTGGAGGCGGGATGCAAATACATAGACGTGAAGAATAATTATGTAGGATGTTAATAACGATTGTTTTATTTTAAAAGTGTAGGAGTTTTCACATAAGAAAATTTGGAGACATTACTTTTCAGCATGCTCTTGTATTTGTTTCATCTACGTTCTTCTGGAGTTTTTCATAAAACATGTCTGTTGACTCCTTTTCTACCTATTCCTATCACTGTTATATGGCATCTGCACATTTGTAACTTTAAGCTTAAGGAATTTTTATCTATTAAAAATGGCTACCACTGACTTACTTCAAATATTCTGTGGTATGCCACAGGGCATCATTGTGTAAGTGACAACATCTTTGGTCCATTTTAATTTATTCTTTGTTTCAGTTGCTCCTATAATGTTAATTTTATGCTTGTACAATGTATCTTCTGATTCAGGTTCATTAACACCTGATTCTTTTGCTTTCCACAAAACAATTTTTAATTTATCATCAATGTCAAACATCGCTCTTGTCCACATGTGGCTCAGTTCCCACTGTCAGCTGTTTTTACTGTTCTTTTGTTGTAAAGATTGAGATTTTTTTTCCTTAGTGTGCATTCCTAGTCCACAGAAAACCAGTCAGATGTTTGGGCTTCCATCTTAAACCTTCTGATATGCTTAGTTTCTGTCAGGGACTTTCCCTTGGGTGACTGAGTTCTCTGTGGCTAAAGAGTTTCATCTGCCCTGTGTTATGGGACACATTTCTTGTTTCTATGTCAAACCCTTTCAGCTTGGCTCATCCTACCAGCAGCTACCTTACCATCAGCACAGACCTTGGCGGCACTGAAGTACGAGAGCTGTTCAAAAACTATACAACCTCATTTTTATTGTTGAAACCAATAATGGTATCAGGATGCATGCACTCTTAGTTTGTAGCCATATGTAGTGGGATGCTGGATCTTTTTCATGACTGTGGAAACAACAAGTTACTAGCTAGCCGTTAGCAAGTGAACATACAGTTGTCGGATTGAGCTGTGGCCAAAATGGCAGACAAAGTGGAACCATGTTATTGTCTCAAATTTTATCTTAAGCTTGACTATTTTCAAGTTGAAACACCCTGCAAGATTCAACAAGTGTATGGGGCAATGCAATAGGTACCACACAGATAAACGAGTGGTACAACTGCCTCAAAGTGCTTTATCAATGAAGAGTGAAGCACATTCAGGTAGGCACTCAACATCTGCAAATGAGATTGTTATTGGTCACATAAGGACCCTGGTGATGCATAATAGACAAATCATGATCAAAGAAATTGCAGACAAGGTTAAAATATTATTGGATCCATTACTTCCATTTTAATAAAAAAATTGGCAATCAGAAGGCTCATAGCAAAATTTGTGCCAACATTGCTCACAACTGAGCAGGAGCAACTTCTTTCAGTGATTGCACAGGACATGATGGACACTGAACATTAATCCAAACTTTGTTAACACGGTGATCACTGGTGCTAAATCCTGGGTTTATGGGTACAACCTAGAAACACAGTCATCGCAATGGAAGCAGCCATCGCCCCGAGATCCGAAACACTGAGACAGGTCAGCAGGAATGTGAAAGTCATGCTGACAGCCTTTTTCGATTCCAACAGCATGGTCCACCACAAGTACATCCCAGAGGGTATTAATGTCAATAAGGAATAGTAGCAAGAGGTTTTGTGCCACCTTCATGAAGCAGTGAGATGCAAATGGCCAGATCTGTAGGCAGCAGTTAGTCGATACCTTCACCGCGATGATGCATCCGCTCATGGTTATTGATTAATTCAGACTTTTTTGGCCAAACTCAATACAGCTGTGGCCTGTCTGAATCCCTGTTGTCATAACCTAACATCAAGTGATTTCTGGCATTTCCCTAAACTGAAAACAACTCTGAAAGGGACCAGATTTCAGAACAGGGAAGGCATTGCGCTCTGTTTATGGAATTACCAAAAACAATAGAACCTTGCTCAAAAAACCTACATCAAATGCCAGTTAAGTAAAGAAAATGTGAACTCATTCTGTCAGTGATTAAATAAGGTGGAGTGGGCTATGGAATAAAAATCTCTAGGGCAAGAAAAAGGTGGCTACATAGGAACTAAAACAAAACAAAAGTCCTGATTTTATTACCTATGTAAAAGATTACAAAAATATTTTTTTAAAAAGTTGTAAAGACAGCCAAAGAACTGGCAATTAATAGATTTATATTGGATAGTGAAAATAAATCATAGGTATTATGGTCAGTGATCAAAGCTGAAACGGGTGCCACAGGTAGAGGCAGGCCATGATATTTCTGCAATCAAGATAAGGGATAAAACTATCGTAAATCCTGCTCAAATTTCTGAATTATTAAATGAATTATTTATAAATGTAAACAAATCTAATGTCAATTTAGCAGATTACACAGACAAGGTAAATTTCTTCAACAGTGAGCAATCTGACAGTGAATTTTTCAGTACATTTACCAAAACTACTGTAAAAGATATAGAAAATGTGATACTATCACTAAAATGTAAAACATCAGCAGGATGGGGTAGGATACCAACAAAAGTGTTAAAAACAGTCTCTAAATTAATTGCACAGCCAGTAACTACAATAGTTAACTAGTCCCTTCAAGAAGGTTATATTCCACACACACTGAAGTATGCAGTAGTTATGCCACTACTCAAAAAAGGCACACAAGAACATATGGGAAACTATTGCTCAGTCTCTTTTCTTCCATCACTATCAAAAATATTTGAAAAGGTAGTCACCATACAAATTCAAAATTTCATAGAAATATTTAAAGTAATCTCAAAAAATCGGTATGGATTTCAAAAAGGCAAAATGACAGTATGATAAAATTAGCTGAACTCTAGACAACTCACTACATGCTACAGGAATTTTTTGTGACCTATCAAAGGCCTTTGATAGTGTAATCACTCCATGCTACTCTGTAAACTGGTAAAGTATGGAATTAGGAGCACGGTAATAGAACAGTTTAAATCCTATCTAACCAACTGAAGATAAAGAGTGGTTATAACATCAGCAAGAGGAACTTATACTTCAAAATGGAAAACTATTTCACATGGAGTACAGCAAGGTTTGGTCCTATGCCCCATATTGAGTGTCACTCAGTTTTATTTGCAGATGACACATCTTTAATCATTACAGTAACAGTACTGATCAAATTCCACAAACTGTATTAAATACTTTAGAATAATTAGATACCTAGTTTGATTTAAATGGGTTAAAATCAAACATGGAAAAGACTCAGTTAATGCAGTTTAAAACAAAACAAGCAAAATTAGATGATATTCAGGTCAGTCACAGGAAACAGGATTTGCAGGAAGCTAGCTGTGTGAAATCCCTAGGAATGCAACTAGATAAAAATCTGTCATGGAAATCACATATACAGTACCTTGCAAATAAATTCAATAGCCTAGCATTTGCAGTGAGAATATTGTACAACACAACCAGTATGGGCATAAGAAAAGCAGTATATCACACCTATTTTGAATCAGTAATAAGGTATGGAATTGTATTTTGGGGTATCTCAAACCATATGTGTCGAATACTAAAATTTCAGAAAACCATCATTAGAAACATGCACAGTGTAGGGCGAAGAAAATCATGTCACCCACTCCTAAAAAGTCTAAGTATATTATGTGTGCCCTCACTATACGCATATAAGCTGATTATCTTTGTACATAGTAACCCTGATTTATTTGTAGCAAATCATTTTCAACATGATTACAACAGCAGAAATCAAAATAATTTTATGCTGCCCACCCACCGTTTAAAACTTTATGCTCAAACTCTACATCATATGGGTATGAAAATTTATAACAAAGTGAAAGGAAGAGAATTTCTCAGCGTACATTTAGAAACAATGAAAAAAATCATCTTATGAGAAACTAGTGCAGAAATGATACTATTCCGTAGAAGAAAATTCTGAAAATTTGAGCAGGAGAGAGCAAGTACTTAGGACTGTTAATCTTTAAAAGTTTGGTACTTTTCAAGAAAAATTATTAATTGCTTAATTAAGTAATTATTCATTACTGTATATTATATTACTGGTATTTAAGGAACATTGTAAACGTTTTTGTGTTTTGACGAGTCTCCTTTACTTTAAGTCAATGGCTTGGAATTGTATTTTACGAGACAATGAACTTCTATTCTATTCTATTATGTGGAATTAGACAGAGCAGTTGTGCACCAAACAAAAGAGGCTTCGCAGTGATGTTCCCAGCAGTGACGACAGCTTCGGGAGAGGTGTGTAGAAGATGAAGTGGACTACTCTGAAGATAGTGTCAAATAATTGTATCTGGTTATGGATTGGTTTTACAAATAAAAGTCTGATACTTTTTGATCAGCTCCTCAAATGCAAACCTTCCTCCATGGTAAAAAGTTGCCCCTTGGAGGGCACATGCTTTCTTCAGAAACATAATAATTACAGGCCTAAGAACACAACCCTGTCAACAAAATTTATGAAACTGCAGAAATCCACCACATTTTGAAAAGAATGTATCATGCTTTCCTCAGAACAATTCCACTGATATGTCATTAATACCTGAACATTTGCCCCTTCCAAGCTCTGCAGAGCTTTTTGAAATTCAGTGATAACAGTTGCATCTCTCCTATCATTATTGTATTATCATTTTCAACTTGCATAGGTTTCTTGTGGGTGACTATAAGGCTTCTCCACATATTGTTTTCATCATCTTGGATACAAATTTTCTGTTTGAACATTATTAATTTTTGCCCACAAAACTGAAAAAACCCCAATGTACAGACATGTCAACAAATGAAAAGGAGAAACTCTAATAAATGAAAAGACTTACTCAACTTGACTTAATTCCTTTGGCTCACATGAGGGCATAGGGCATCCAGGAGAACTCATCATCCGTCTCTATCTTTCGCCGTTTGCCTCAATTCTGTCCAGGTCTTGTCAACTCTTTCTGCTTCCCCTTCCACTGTCCTCTTCTATGTGCCCCTAGCTCTTCCTGGCTTCCTTGTTCCCTGGGGATTCCATTCCAATGCTTTTTTCTTGATGGTTCCATCTGGTTTTCTTGTTGTGTGCCCCAACCACCCCCACTTTCTCTCCCGTATTTGGTCTTCTATAGGTATCTGGTTTGTTATTTGCTAGAGCTCCTCATTACATATTTTTTCTGGCCACCAGAGATTCACGATGTGTCGGAGACATCTATTTATGAAGCTTTGTAACTGGGATATTATCTTTTCATCCATTTTCCAGCTTTCACTGGCATACAGAAGGACAGCCTTCACATTTGTATTAAAAATACAGATTTATCTTCACAGCAAAAAAAGTGAAAACTCTCGCAAAACAGATAGATTTGCCCTACCTGTGCCTCAGCTCTAACCAGAAACCAATAGTGATACATGTGAAATTGTGAAATTTGCCAAAAATGAATTTCGTAAACTATGTAGTGGAGAAACAAACAAAAAATGGTAAAAATACAATCTTCAAACCGTCAAAAAATAATAAAAAAAAGGTACAATGTTCTCTTATTAACAGACAGCCATGGCAAAAATTTGGCAAGTGTTTTACAGGACAACTACAAAGATATCCAAGCAATGGGAATAGTGAAACCAGGTGCAAATACAAAATCTGTTACTGATGTCAACCTGCAAGGAAACAAGAAAGAAGAGAATGAATATGTAGTATGTATAGCTGGTGCCAATTACATCACAAGAATTGAAGAACGAAATTGCCTAGCAAGCCTGGAAAACTTCCTAGAAGCAAATAAATCACGAAACACCATTATTACAATGCTGCTTCATGGGTATGATCTCATGTACAATTCGTGTGTAAATAAGTTGATTTGAAAAACAAACATTAAAATGAAACAAATGTGTCCTCGTTTTGGCAAATGTAAAATATTAGATATAGGCAAACTGAACAGAAGCTTACATACCAGACATGGTATGCACCTAAATTTTGAAGGCAAAAAATTCTTGTGTGACAAAATATGGGAAATTATCAAAGAAAAATATGAATTAAACAGAATCCTCAGTCACAATGATGTTCTTTTTTTAGAGGAAAGCATAATAAATTAACCCTTTCATATCATAATGTCCAATATGTAACTAATAAAACAGAGCAGCTGAGTATTTACCTAAATGAAACTAAGCCACACCTCTTCACACATCTTCCCAGTGAGTGAATGGGGATGCAAGGAAGAGGAAGCATATGGTTACAGGCTAAAAAATTACAAACTTATAAACTTGTACTGCAGAAAGAGACACAAAAGTGGTAGGGTAGACATTTATAGTAGAAATGATGTAAAATGTGAAAAAGTGAAATGGATAGATGATCTGAGTACTGAAATGGTATTTGGGGTTGCATCAGTAAACCTAAAGTATGAAAACAACAGCCTTATTACAGCAGCACTGTATAGGTCACCTGGAAGTAACACAGAAGAGTTTCTAAATTGCCTAGAGGACTTGCTGGAGGGGACAGCAGTTTATAGAAAACACTTGTTGCTTGTTGGAGACATCAGCATAGACTCATTAAATAATAGTGTTAATTATTTGCACTATATGGATGTATTACAGTGTTATAACTTTAAGCAAATGAACTCAGAACCTACAAGTCACTGCAAGTACGAAGACATGTATTGACCATGTTCTCACAAATGTAGGAAAAGAGAAAGTAAATGTAAGCCCCTTAGAAAACTACATTTGTGATCACAGAGTCCTTACTATGGAAATTGATGTAGGAAACATAGATGTAACTGAAATCGATACAGTTATATATAAAAGAAAATTTAATTATTCTAGCCGGCCGAAGTGGCCGTGCGGTTAAAGGCGCTGCAGTCTGGAACCGCAAGACCGCTACGGTCACAGGTTCGAATCCTGCCTCGGGCATGGATGTTTGTGATGTCCTTAGGTTAGTTAGGTTTAACTAGTTCTAAGTTCTAGGGGACTAATGACCTCAGCAGTTGAGTCCCATAGTGGTCAGAGCCATTTGAACCAACCATTTAATTATTCTAAACTTAAGATGGCACTAGAGAATGAAAAATGGGAACCAGTGTGCAATGCAACTGAAGTGAATGAAAAATAGGAATATTTCTATAAGTTATTCAGTAACACTTTAAATGAAACGTGTCCTTTAGTTAAAAAAGTAAATAAAGCTGTAAACCATAAAGCTGAGAATCTTCCTTCTGAAATTATTGAACTGAGGGAGAAGATGAAAGCTTGCTATATACTTTTTACAGGTACTAAACTACCATACTTATCAACAAAATATAAACTGTGATTCTTCAGTTTCTCCTGGCGTATTGGTTGCTCGAACAGTCCACGGGTATACTGCTGGTTCATAGTGTCCAACGGGCACCCGTGGACTGTTCGAGGTAAATATAAACTGCTCAGAAAAACATACAGAGTGTCCTTGACTAACCTAAAAGCACAGAAATATACCTCTGAAATAAGGAACTCTAGCTGTATCAGTAAAACTGCCTGGAAAATAATGCATAAGGTAAGTGGGAAACAGAATTCCTGTGAACACAGCAACATAACATTAAAAGAAAATGGTGAAGAAATAAATGACCCAAAAGAAGTGTGTGAGAAATTTATACAAAAGTTCAGTACAGTTGGTACAAATGAAGTTCATGTCAAGCCACAAAATTTTAGACTTGGAAAATGTAGCCAGTCCTTTTATATCCACGGAATTACTGAGAGGGACATCCTAGCAATCATATCAGCACTCCGACCAAAAATGTCTTGTGGCTGGGATGACATTTCACCTAAACTGCCAAAGGAATGCAGGGATGAATTAGTGTAACCCCTGACTCACTTGATAAATACCTCCGTCAGTAATGGTGTATTCCCTGACCTTTTGAAAATTACTGAAATTATACTAGTGCATTAAAAGGGATTAAAAACGGGCACTAAAAACTACAGGCCAATATCATTAACCTCAGAACTAGACAAATTGTTAGAGAGAGTAATACTAAATCAAGTTGAATCATATTTCATCAAACTCAATCTATTAAACAACCTACAACATGGATTTAGAAAAGGGAGGTCTACTACAACAGCAGTAGCATCTTTTATACATGAAATATTAAATAAGCTGGACAAAAGTGACAAGGTAATAGGCACTTTCCTAGTTATGAGTAAAGCCTTTGATACTGTGAATCATACCATTCTTCTGTGTAAGCTAGAAGAATACGGGTTGAGAGGACTAGCCTTGAAACTACTTACCTCCTATTTGAAAGACAGGAAACTGTGTGTAAAGCTAACTTATAAAAATAATGAGCAGCTCCTAGCAACCAAATCAACCTTCAGGACACTTCTATGTGGCATGCCTCAAGGAAGCATACTAGGGCCTTTTCTGTTCTTTGTATATGTAAATAATTTGAACCCCAAAATTGCATGGTTGTAAGCTATGCCGATGACATATCCTTCATCAGCTGTGGCAGTGATATACAGTCTGCAGCTAACAGTACCAAAATCAGTTTCAATACTCTGTCCGCATACCTTACAGCAAACAAGCTTCTTGTAAGTAAAGACAAAATGGTAATAACGAAGTTCATCCTCAGTTATAATGCTGCCATAACTGATACTTTATTTACATCCCCATTGGGTCTTGCATATGCAAATTCACATAAATTTTTGGGCACCATTGTTTATGAACACTTATCATGGAAAGAACATGTAGATAATATTTGAAAGAAAATCAGTAGAAATGTTTATGTACTGCACGGGTCTCAGCCTTCTTGGACCATGATACTTTAAGACAAATATATTTTGGGTTGATTCATCCACACCTTCAGTATGGTATTGAGATGTGGAATGGGGCATCATCAGCAGTTCATTTTGATAGACTTTTTAGATTACAAAAAAAGGCAGTAAGAATGGTAGCCAAGGTAAACAAGAGAGAGCCTTGTAGAGACATCTTTAGAAAATATAAAATTCTTACAGTGTACTCCATGTTTATACTGCAGACAGTCATGTTCATGAAACAAAATCCTTAATTTAATATGACAAACAATAATATACACAACTATGATAAACGGGGAAGGGAAAATTTTCATATAATTGTGACCAACAGAAAGGCAACGGACCACAGTCCACATAGAATGGGAGCAATTTTCTACAATGCACTACCCTGTGAACTCAAGAAAGCAAATCTAAATATGGTAAAGAGTAGACTGAAGCAATTATTAATAGAGAAGTGTTGTTACTCTATAGAGGACTTTAAGTTGTAGTTCCATCTTGGAAAACAGTGCATATAGACAATGTCTCCGATCTATCAGTGGTATGAAAGAACGTAATTATACACTGTATTATGTGTACTGTACTATTATAAATATAAGCTAAATTGTGTTACACTATAGAGGAATCTACTTATAGTGCCCTTTTGAAAAATAGTGTGTACAGACACGTGTCTGATCCATATGATGTTATGAAAGAATGTAAATATTTTACTGTATATGTGAAATGTAAGCTAAATTTTCCTGACAATGTCCGAAAACTTTTTGTTATATGGAAAGAAAATAAATAAATAAATTTTTGTTTTGTACCTGATGTTTCTATTTTTCCATATTGACACAACTGTATTGCCTTTTTAATGCGGTTCTTCATCTCATCTCAAGCTCCACCATCTTGCATCACTATACTACTCAGATACAGGAATGAGTTGACGTCTCCACCTGCTGCTCCCCTATTAACAGTGGCACCTCTATGTTCCCTGAATTTACTCTCATTTCCTTTGTTTTGCCTATATTTATCTTGAGGTCAGCAGTCTCTGCTGCTTCTTTCAGCAAGTTTAATTTACCTTGCATATTAGTCAACCTTTGAGCTAGTAAAACTATGTTGTCTGCAAAATCCAAATCCTATAGACGTTCATGGATCCCCTATTGGATTCCTCGTCTCCTGCCTGCTGTGACACTCTTCTCATAACTGAGTCTAAAACAAGTAGAAAAAGTATTGGTGATAAAATGTAACCCTGTCGGATTCAAGTTGTTACTTTTATGGGCTCTGTCATATTTCCCTTGTGGAGTACGCAACATTTGTAGTCATCATATAGACCTTTTATGATGTTTAAGATCTTCTGTGGTATGCCATAATTCCGCAACACCTGCCAGAGCGCTTTATGTTTCATGGAATAGAAGGCCTTTTGAAAATCAATGAATGCCAGGTACATGACTGCTTGAAATTCTTTGCTTTGCTCTAAAATGATCCTAAGAGTGTTAACAAGATCAACACAACTGCGTTGTGCCCTAAAACTGGCCTGTTCTTTACGCAGTTGCTTTTTCAAGAGACACTGTAATTCTGTTTAAAATAATTCTGGTGAGGACCTTACTAGGCACTGACAACAATGTAATACCACGCCAGTTGTTACAGTTGGACAAGTTTCCCTTTTTTGGGAGCTTTACCACCAAACCATTTTTCCACTCCTTTGGAGATTTCTCTCCAAGCCAAATATGCTTCAGCAAGGAGTGGAGCATTGTAACAGTACTTCCAATATTGGCTTTTAAGAACTTCGGTGCTATGTTGTCTACACCTAGAGTCTTTGCATTCTTTAGGGTTTTCAGAGCAATCCTAATTTCGTCTATTGTGGGGCACTGCAGATTTATATCTTGATCTTCTTTGACTTCCTCTGGAACATCTCTTACCTATTCCTCTTGGTTGTCTTCACAATTTAACAGTTCCTTGAAATGCTCTTCCCATTGTAGCTGTCCCTGTTGAGTTGTAAGCATCACTCCATCCTTGTTCTTAACTAGTCCTTCATGTCTGAAGTTCTTCATTGACAACCATTTGGTTGTATTGTAGAGCTCTTTCGTATTTCCTTGTCTTGCTGCCTCTTCTGCTAACTTTTGTATGTTACAAGACAATAAACTTCTATTCTACTATATTACGCAATATACAGAGCAGTTGTGCACCAAACAAGAGGCTTCACAGAGATGTTTCTAGCAGTGACGGCAGCCTTGGAAGAGGTTTGTGGAAGCTGAAGTAGACTACTTTGAAGGTAGCATCAAATAATTGTATTGAATTATGGATTGGTTTTACAAATAAAAGTCTGTTACTTTTTGATCAGCTCATCAAATGCAAATCTGGTAAACAGTGGTAAAAAGTTCCCCTTGGAGGGCACATGCTTTCTTCAGAAACATAATAATTACAGGCCTAAGAGCACAACCCTGTCAACAAAATTTATGAAACTGCAGAAATCCACCACATTTTGAAAATAAAGTAGCTTGCTTTCCTCAGAACAATTCTACTGGTATGCCATTAATACCTGAACATTTGTTCCTTCCAAGCTCTGCAGAGCTTTTTGAAACAGTTGTATCTCTCCTATCATTATTGTATTATCATTTTCAACTTGCCTAGGTTTCTTGTGGGTGACTATAAGGCTTCCCTACATATTGTTTTCATCATCTTGGACACAAATTTTCTCTTTGGACATTATTAATTTTTGCTCACAAAACTGATAAACATCCAGTGTCCAGACATATCAAAATATGAAAAAGAGAAACTAACAAATGAAAAGAAATTAGTTGTAAACATTGGGTGGTCTTAGCTGTAAACTCTCCAGTTTTCTTTCTAACGATGGAAAGTTTAGGATGGAACACAATACAATATTACAAAAAGCATAGACTGCCACTCACCACACACAGCTGGCTCTGAGTGACTCACAGACTGCAAAAAATTTAAGCTTTCGGACAAAATGTCCTCCTACAGAAATAGAAAAGACACACAGAGTCACACAAGCACAACTTGCGCACACATGGCCAATGGCTCCAGCCTCTGTTGCCTGACAAACTGCATCTGACATGAGCAGCAATTTCGGGTGGGCAGAGGGGGTAAGGCAGTGGTTTGAGGTAGGGAGGGAGAGGTGTAACAGGGTAGGGGTGAGGGAAAGAAGGCAAAAAGACTAGTAGATGCACCTGTGTGTACTTCCAGAGGGATAATAAGGAAGGTGACAGGTAGATGGAGGGCAGGGAGTAATGAAGGATGAGGTGAGAGGGTTTACAGGAGCAAAGGATATGTTGTAAGGAGAATTCCAACCTGCCCAGTTCAGGAAAGCCAGTGTTGGTAAGAAGAATCCAAATCGCACAGGTTGTCAAGCAGTTATTGAAGTGAAGCACATCTTGGGCAGCATGCTCTGCAACTGGGTGGCCAAGCTGTCTCACTGTCACAGTTTGTTGGATGTCATTCACATAGAAGGCAGCACAGTGAGTGCAGCTTAGTTTGCAGATAACATGGCTGCTTTCACAGATAGTCTTGCCTTTGATGGGCTAGGAGAAGCCTGTGACAGGATTGGAGCAGCTGGTAGTGGATGTATGGGGGCAAGTTTTGCATCTAAGCCTATTGCAGGGATATGAGTCATAAGGCAAGGTGTTGACAGCAGGGGTGGAGTAGGGATGGACATTATTTCAGGAATGATGAGAGGTAGTTGAAACCCAGGCGGAGTTTCAGTTCTGGGCAGTACAGAGTCATGAAAGGAGTGTTCCTTTGTGGTTTGACAGTGGGTATTTGGGAGCTGACTGCAGAGACAAGGCACAGGTCTGTTTCTTAACAAGGTTGAGAAGGTAATTTCAGTCTGTCAAGGCCTCGGTGACATTTGGCATATCTGGGGAGGGTCTGCTCATCACCAAGCAATGACCATGCGTGGCTAGGCTGTATGGAAGGGACTTCTTGGCTTGGGATGGGTAGTAGCTGTCGAAGTGGAGGTATTGTTAGTGGTTGGTGAGTTATGGACAGAGGAACAGGTTTAACCATGCTCGAGGTGGACATCAACATTGAGGAATATTGTCTTATTGGGTTGAAGAGGACCATGTGAAGTGAATGGGAAAGAAGGTGTTGGGGGTCTGGAGGAATTTGGACATGGTGTCCTCACCCTACATTCAGATCATGAAGATGTCATCAATGAATCTGAACCAGGTGAGGAGTTTGAGATTCTGGGTGGTTACGAACGATACCCCTAGATGGCCCATGAATAGACTAAACCTTTTGGAGCCCATTGCTGTACCACTGATTTGTTTTTATGTGGTGTTTTCAAAGGAGAAGTAATTGGAAGTGAATGTAGTTGCCATAGAGACCAGGAAGAAGGTTACAATGAATCATCCTCCTCTAACATTAACTTTTTCCTTATAGAGATAACCGATATCATGTATACTATCAATTCTTACATAGGTTTAATTATCTCAGCTGTTTCACTAAAAGGGAGCAGTACAGAGTCGCGAAAGGAGTGTTACTTTTGTATATGATGTATTATATTTCAGGCTAAAATGTATAAAATGAAATTAATGTGTTATAATCGATATGTACTAATAGTTAAAATTACTCTTCTTTTAAGAATAATTGAAATTATGAAATTTCTTGCATTCTTAAAATTCATATTATTAATTGCACATTCTAATGCTAATTATTAAATTTATTTCTGGATTAATTTATAAAGTAATGATATATTTTAGTGATGATTCATCTTTTGTTTTGTAAACTTCTTGTAATAATGTGAGCACTGCAGAATGTAAGTAGTGGTGGGCATGCCTCAAATGGAAACGCATGTATATTGCTAATCTTGTCTCTAATAATGTAATTTATGGTGTGACAAAAATGAAGATTGTGAAGTCAGTGTCATATAGCAGAATGGGATAAAATAAAAAGATATTTATAGCAACAGGCAAATCTTCATTAGTTATTTAGTACAACAAGAACCCGTAACATTAAATCAAAATTTTCCGCAGCAAGAATGTATTCCTACACACAACAAGATTTTGAGCCAGCTGCAGCAACAACAACTACAAGATAATCATGTAAAAAAAGTTGTTCTTTTTTAATCTTACTTCTCTCGAAGTTTTCAAAATTTGTGCAAAGCATGAGAACTTTAATGGTGATATGTGGGAGAATAAGATTACAAGGTTGTAGGATTGGAGTCAGTCAGGTGTTGGGAAAGGTAGTGTCCAATAAAGACAAGACCATGAGTATTGAGGATGTTACTGTAGAGAAGTGTTTCCCAACTTGGGGCCAATTACATCTCTGAGGAGTAAAATG
The DNA here is from genome assembly GCF_023864345.2 of Schistocerca serialis cubense. NCBI lineage: Eukaryota > Metazoa > Arthropoda > Insecta > Orthoptera > Acrididae > Schistocerca > Schistocerca serialis. The sequence goes on from NC_064646.1 coordinate 427,958,134, forward strand.
TAATTTTCTTAGGGGTAAAAATAAAAGGATTCAATTGTGTTTTGGTCATAAAACTAAATCTGCTTTGAAAGATCATTAGCTTTTTCATTATTTTGTAAGACTCTAAATCTAAATAAGTTACCAACAATTAAATTTTTTTGCAGATACTAGTATTAACACGTGACACAATGGGATGCAGGTTCAGCTTGCAAAACGAATGCATGAAGAACATCTTCCTCACATAGTTTACCATTGCACACATACTTTGTACCATGCAACAATGACAGTAAAATTGACATGGCAGTGGCCAAGACACGAAACATTCGCAGCCTGAAGTCCTTTGATTTCTGCCAGTTCAGAAGTAAGGAGTGCACCAATCCAGTTATTTACAAGACAACAGGCCTGAGTGTAGTGCACACATTTTAATTTGGTTGATTTTAAATAATAGTGCAGGGTGTGGGTGAAAAAAGTGTCACTAGGAGAGTAGTGCAGAGAAAGTATTTTTTGTAACTAGTGGCTATGTTTAGTAGCACTTGTGATAACCTGAGAACTGTTTCATAATTCTATAAAAGATGTTGTCAGAATAAGCAGTTCCTACTGTCCCATTGGCTTAGTTCACAGTTTAATAAAACACCTGCAAAATCTGAATTATCTTTCATCATTTTTAAAATGGAAGTCTTGAAAGAAATTTATTTTTCATTCTAAAGTTTAGTTGGGTGTGGTGTGGGAAAAGTGGGAGGCAAGGTAATAGCTAATACTATCTTGCACTCAGAGGGTAATGGCCTCAGAGAGGTTGAGAACCACTGGTGTAGAGGGAGGTGGCACTGACGATGATGAGCGGAGCACTGGATGGTAAAGGAACAGTAACTGTAGATAGTTGGTGGAGAAAAATGATTGGTGTCATTTATATTGGAGTTTAAGTTACCAGTAATAGGTGGAAGGACCTGATCCACAAGAGCTGAGATTCTCTCTGTGGGGGACGCAGTAACTAGCCACAATCGGATATCCTGGGTGGTTGGGTTTATGGACTTGAGATCCTGCTGGATTTCTGAAGTGGGGTCCCTGTGGCAGAGTCTGTAAGTGACAGCTTGCAGAGTTTTTTTGCCAGGTAATCCTTGCGGCTCAAAACAACAATGGTGGAGCTTTTGACAGCAGATAGGATTATAAGGTTGGGATCCGTTTCCAGCTGGTGGATTGCAGTTCTTTCTGCAGATGTAAAGTTGGTTTCCACAATCAGGGTTTTGGGGACAATGGTGAGGCAAGTACAAAGGTTACGAAATTCTAAAAAGTTAACGGAGTGATTTGGTGGCAGTGGGGATTGGTAACTTCTGGGTAGAGGGGGTGAGCTGAATCGCACAGGGTTCGTTATTGATTCTGGACTGAGTCTAATTGGTAGCATTGGTGGTGAAAAAATTTTTCCACTACAGGTATCAGAAGAAGGAGAAAAGGTTTATAACAAACCAAACATGACTGAATTTGGGAGTGGGACCAAAGGTAAGACCTTTGAAAGGACTGATACATCTGTGGGACTGAGATTTTTGGAGGACAGATTCACAATTGTATTTTGGATCTCTTAGATTTTGGGCTCTTTATGGTAATGTGAGTGAGTATCTGATGATGTAGTAAATGCAGTAGGTCTAAAAAACAAGGTTTTCTGGCTATCCGGGATGCTTGGGAGTTTAAATGGAGGCTCTCATAGACGTGGTGGTAGTGGTAGTCCAAGGCGAGTAGGTTGGTGAGTTTCAGGTGGTACTGTGGATGCTCCTCTAGTTCCTGGAGGGTAAGAGTTTCAGTCTAGGATTACAGAGCAGGAGAATTTTATGGGTGGAGAGGAGAGTATAGCAAGGTTTGGGCCTGATCTACATGATTTTGCAGAACTATGTTAGTGAGGACTACAGACTGATGGAATTTGAACAGATAGAGATCATTGTCAAGGGCGAGTTGCAGCCAGAGATGGTTAATCCGATGGTCAGGTTAAGTGGGGGAATTCCATGGGCTAGGCAACAGTGATGAGGCAACAATGCTGAATACAACAGTATGTGGGACTGGGTTCTGCCTCGGGATAGTAAACATTTGTCTGTAAGCGCAGATTGAAGGAGCAAGAATCCATAGTAGAGGATATAAAAAAAAGAAAATGAGGTGTGTGTGTGTGTGTGTGTGTGTGTGTGTGTGTGTGTGTGTGTGTGTGTGTGTGTGTGTGTGTTGGAATGAGAGAGGGGGGGGGGAGAGGAGGGAGAGGGAGAGAGCGAGAGCGAGAGCGAGAGAGAGAGCGAGAGAGAGAGAGAGAGAGAGAGAGAGAGAGAGATACCTTTTATCACACATTTTTTGGATTCTTTACAGGATGAATTTTTACAAAGCTGCTTTTTAGCTGAGACTGAAGTGTCACTGCAGTGTTTTACCAGCGTCATCTTGGAAAACTTGACAACATTAAACAATTGAAAATCCATGTTGGAAGTGGAAATGATGAGTGACAGATAGGCACAACAAAAAGACTGTCATACAAAGCTTTCGGCCAAACAGGCCTTCAACACACACACACACACACACACACACACACACACACACACACACACACACACAGAAAATACAATCTGTCTCTCGGGTGGAACAGAGGGCTGTGTAGTACTGGAATGGGAACAGTGAAGGGGATGACTACTGAAGGTTGAGCCCAGGGGGTTATTGAAATGTAGGATATATTCTAGGCAGTGTTCTGAACTGTGCAATTCAGAAAAGCCAGTGGTTTTGGGGAGGTACCAGATGGCATAGTTTGTGAAGCAGTCACTGAAATGAAGAAAGTCATGTTGGGCAGCATGCTTAGCAACTGGGTGGTCCGTCTGATTCTTGTCCACAGTTTGTCGGTGGCCATTCATACGGACAGACAGCTTGTTGGTTTTCATGCCCATGTAGAATACAGCATAGTGGCTGCAGCTTAGCTAGTAGATCACATGACAGGTTTTACAGATAGCCCTGCCTTTGATGTGATAGGTGATGCATCTGACTGGGCTAAAATAGGTAGTTGTGGGATTGTGTATGGGACAGGTCTTGTAGCTAGGTCTATTACAGGGATGTGAGCCATGAGGCATGGAGTTAGGAGCAGGGGTTGTGTAGAGATGGAAAAGGATATTGTGTAGGTTCGGTGGGCAGCTGAATACCACTGTGTGACAGTTGGAAAGGATAGTGGGTAGGACATTCATCATTTCAGGACACAATGAGAGTTTGTTGAAACCTAAGTGGAAAATGTGATTCATTTGCTCCAGTCCTGGGCGGTACTGAGTTGCGAGGGGAATGCTCCTCAGTGGCTGGATGGTGGGACTTCGGGAAATGGTGCGTGACTGGACAGATAAGGCATGGGAAATCTGTTTTCGTACAATGTGTTGTAAAGACATCAGTGAGATCCTTGGGATATTTTGAGAGGGAATGCTTCTCACTACGGATGCAACAGCCATGGGCAGCTAGGCTGTATACAAGAAACTTCTTGGTATGGAACAGGTGGCGGCTTTTGGAATGAATGTGTTGCTGGTGATCGGTGGGTTTGGTGTGTGTGGAGGTACTAATGTGGCCATCTTTGTGGTGAAGGTCAACCAGGAGAAAGGTGGCCTCTTGGTTTGAGGAGGACCAGATGAAGTAAATGAGGGAGAAGTTGTTTAGGTTCTGGAGGAATGTGGATAGGATTTCCTCATCTTCAATCCTGATCACAAAGATCTCATCAGTGAATCTGAACTAGGTGATTAGATTAGATTAATACTAGTTCCATGGATCATGAATACAATATTTCGTAATGATGTGGAAAGAGTCAAATTTTCCAATACATGACATAATTAAGTTAATTTAACAACATACTTAAGGTAATACAACAATATGAGTGGTTTGGGATTCTGGGTTGTTAGAAAGGATTCCTCTAGATGGCCCGCAAATGGGTTAGCATAGGATGGCACCATGGGGGTGCTCATAGCCGTATCCCAGATTTATAGGTAGGTGATGCCTTCAAAGGAGAAGTAATTGTGCATGAGAACGTAGTCAGTCATGGTGACTAGCAAGGACGTTGTAGGTTTGTAACCTGTTGGGCATTGGGGAAGTAGCGTACAATAGCGGCAAGCCCTTGGGTATTTTTACTAGTCACCATCTTTTGAACTGTAGTCAATTTTAGTGCTAATTATTGTGATGTTATGAGAACTGTGTAATGTATCTATTTATGACATAATGACTATTATTTGCCATTAGTGTGAAACATTTTTTCCTTATACTTAGAAGTACAAGTGAGTATTCTAAAGAAGGGTATTTTGTCTAATATTTTCATGTACTGTGGCAGAGGAGAATCACCTCCAAGGGAACTGATAGCAGTGGATTTCCTTTCTAGCTGCCACTTAGACCTGTTGAAAGTGTGGACAACTTGGTGAGAAAATGTGTTAAAGCTAATTAAGAAAGTGAAAGTGCTGGTGAAAAATACTAAACATTGAAAAAGTGAAATTGCCTGACTGAAAATGAACTGCAATGCACAGTGTAATTTAACTTTTTGCAACCGAAGATCATTTATTCTTTGAAGCAAGACAGAACTCATATAAAATGATATGTATCTTAGAATACAATCTTTGTTTATCCAGAAAGAACATCACTTATGATGAAGATGCCCAATGTTATAAAAATATAATTTGTGAATATTTTGTGCCATTGTACGATACACTATATACAAACATTTTATAAGGGGATTTTCATATGGTCAGTTCATATAAGTAGAAATTTGAAAAACATATGTACTGCAGTTTTTGATAAGATTTCTTATGTAATATTTTTTGCATGTAGATTGTTAAATCCACTTTCTGGGGTCATTTGTGGTCACTGACTTGCCCAGTTAGCTATTTGCAATATCTATCTGGTCAACAAAATAAGGGGGTAATGTGACAAAGCAAGCTGTCCAGTCTGTGTCATACTGGGATATATTTACTTCCTCTCGTTTTGCCGTCTGCCTCATGAAATTAATTTTATTTTCGTTTTTGCCTAATTACCATTAATGTACGTGAGTATACTCTGCATTTCCATAAAGGAGAAAGGTTGGTCCCAGTCTTAAGGAATGTACCACCAGGCCTGATTTTGGGCTTAGTTTTGTGTGGGTAATCAATTTCCTAATTTATTTTGACTATTCCTAGTTAATATCTTTTGTTATGGGGTGAAATCAGTAATTGTTTCGTGACTTAAATTCTATTGTTGGCTTATAAACAAATATAAATTCTGTCCTAATTATAAACACTTGGAAGAAGAACTACTAGGATTCTTTAAGTATTTATGTGGCTCTATTTGAAAACATATTAGCAAAGCCAGCCCTTAATTAATTCCAAAATAATTACCAGGCTTGTCAAAAGTATTGTTTGTGTAACTATACTATGTAATCAAAAGTATCCGGACACCTGGCTGAAAATGACTCAAGTTTGTGGCGCACTCCTTCGGTAATCCTGGAATTCAGTACGGTGTTGGGCCACCCTTAGCCTTGATGACAGCTTCCACTCTCACAGGCATATGTTCAACCAGGTGCTGGAAGGTTTCTTTGGGAATGGCAGCCCATTCTTCACAGAGTACTGCACTGAGGAGAGGTATTGATGTTGGTCGGTGAGGCCTGGCACAAAGTGGGCGTTCCAAAACATCCCAAAGGTGTTCTATAGGATTCAGGTCAGGATTCTGCGCAGGCCAGTCCATTATAGGGATGTTATTGTAGTGTAACCACACTGCCACAGACCGTGCATAATGAACAAGTGCACGATTGAATTGAAAGACGCTATCGCCATCCCTGAATTGCTCTTCAATAGTGGGGACCAAAAAGGTGCTTAAAACATCAATGTAGGCCTGTGCTGTGATAGTGGCACACAAAACAACAAGGTGTGCAAGCCCCCTCCATGAAAAACACAACCACACTATAACACCACCATCTCTGAATTTAAATGTTGGCACTGCACACACTGGCAGATGACGTTCACCAGGCATTCGCCATGCCCATACCCTGCCAATGGACTGTCACATTGTGTACCATGATTCATCACTCTGACAACGTTTTTCCACTGTTCAATTGTCCAATGTTTACACTCCTTACATCAAGTGAGGTGTCATTTGGCATTTACCAGCGTAATGTGTGTGGCTTATGAGCAGCCGCTCGACCATGAAATCAAAGTTTTCTCGTTTTTGGGGGTGTCCAGATACTTCTGATCACATAGTGCATATCTGTTAATTTCATTATTTAAACAAATAATTTGGCCTATCCTTTCTGGTAGAAGTAACTGTTTAAAAGGAGGAATTTTTCTATATATTAAGTTAATTTAATGAGTTATGTTTTAATTGCAATTTCTGTGACAAATATCGAACAACATAGAATTTCAGTGCCCATTATTGTGAGGATATATAAAGGCCCAATTTTTGGTCCCAAAACAGTCAGTCCATGGCTGATTTTCAGGCGGGAAGTCTGTATCGGTTAGAATAACAAAAATGCATTAACAGTGGAATTAGTTTACCACAAATAGACCGTGTGTTAAAACAATGACAGTGTCTGGTCAACAGAGTCACACACACCATATTATTCTGCAAGAACTGTGGGGTTAGGTTTTTACTGCTTATAGATGTACAACAGTAAACTATTGTAGCAGTATGCTGACATTTGCCTGCAAACTATTAATGAGACTTAAAGAACAGGCCTTATAATTGTGTAATATTGTATGGTTATGAACAGAATAAGTAAAGAACTGTGAAAAGCAACTGTGCAACTGTCGGCTACATCGTTTACAGTAGTCAGTGTTAAACTCCTCCTTGCCCCCCCCCCCCCCCCCCCCCCCCCCCCCCAGTTTTCAACCAGTACAACAATGCAGTACATTGACTCTGACAGCTGGCAGAGGCCTTCTGTCACATGGTGCCTGCTCATCACTATTGAGGCACCTTCCTTTATCGAACGAGGCGGGGCACACTGGAATCATATTCAGGATGATGGTGATTCAAACCCACGTTGGGCCATCCTGATTTAGGTGTCCTGTGATTTCCCTAAATCACTTCAGGCAATTACCAGGATGGTTCCTTTGAAAGAGCATGGCCACCTTCCTTTCCCGTTCTTCCCTAATTCGATGGGAACAATGACCTTGATGTTTGGTCCCCTCCCTCAAATTAACCAACCAACCACTTCCCTTTAGGCTAACACTCCTAATGCCCATGGCCTTGCTGCTATTGAACACTACCTTTCTCAATGCCCAATGGATTCCAAACCTACAAAATCCATGCTAGACACCATGATTAACTATATTCCCATCCACAATTATTTCTCCTTCGAAGGTATCACCTACAAAAAATCTGGTATATGGCTTTGGGCATCCTCATGGCACCATCCTTGTAGTTCAAATCAACAGTGGTGGATTCTTTGTCAGCACATAGCATTATAAGGTTGGAATCAGTTTTTAGGCAGTAGATTGAAGTTCTTTCTGTGGACATAAGTTTAGCTTATATGCTGAGGGATTTGGGGAATGATGGTGATGCAAGGCATGAGCTAAATAAATTTTGGAAAATTAACAGGGGGTGATTTGGGGGCATTGAGGATGGATCATGGTTGGCTGGAAGAGTGGACTTATGCAGGCAGGGTTCAAGATTGGTCGTATATTAAGTCTAGTTGGCATGGTTGGTGGCGAAAAATTATTTCCGCTGTGGGGACTAAGAGAAGGAGAGAAGGTGAAAATGTCTTTAACAAGCCTTGCATGATTGCATTTGGGAGTGGGGCAAAAGGTGAGGCCTTTGGAAAGGACTGATAATTCTGTGGGGTTAAGGCTTCTGGAGGATTGGTTTGTGATTGTGTTACGGGTCTGTTTATGCTGTGGACTCTGCATGGTGGGGGAGTGAGTTTTTCAGAATGGGATAAACGTAGTAGGTGTGCAAGGTAGGGTTTGTCAGCTATGAGGAGATGAGGGGGAGGTTCAGAGAGTGTTGTAGAGGTGGAGGGAGTAGGAAGTGAACAGGGTGCAGAATTTTTTGAGGTGGCGTTGTGCATGCTACTCTAGTTCCTGGAGGGCAAGTGTTTCAATGTGTGATATGAGATCTAGCAATTTGGGATTGCACACTGGGAGAAATTTATGGATAAAGAGGAGGTATTGCAAGGAGGTTTGGGTCTGATTCACATGGTTCTGTAGGACGGTATTGGTGAGGGTTAAGGAATGGCGGAATCTGAACAGGTGGGGGTCATTGTGGTAAGAAGAGTGGCAGCTAGAGTTGGATAATTTGATGGTAAGTCTATTGGCAGGGACTCCATGAGCCAAACAACAATGCAGGAGCAATATGTGGGATGGGTTCTGGCTTCAGATAAAGAAATTTTTCTGTACTAATGCAGATTTAAGGAGCAAGGATTCATGGTAAAGCATAAAAATATGTAAATAACACAGAAATACACTCAAAACACTTTGTGATAATACACCAAAAAACATGTGCAAAATCACAAAACTGATGGATTGGACAAGTATGGGGAAACAAGATGAAATCTGAGCGAGTAGTCCGATAGCGAATGGTGAAAACCAACTGAAATTGGCATGAAAACACCATGAGATCAAAGAAAGAATAAAGAGATTGTAATGTGAATTACAGGTCTGTGGGTGGATAAGTGTGAAGAAGGGGCATGGCTGATGCGACTATATTAGCTGAAGTAAGTAGGTGAAAACTAAAATATAGAGGAGGAGTGGTGCGTGGGGAGGGGTTGGTAGGCTGAGATACAAATTCGTGTGGCACAGGAAGGTATGGAAATTAACATGACAAATATGTGAGAGTGATGCAGAAAGAGTTTTCAATTTGAAGGTCTAGTATTATTATTGTCAGGAGTAATGTTGGACATGAGATGCTACACTAACAATCAGCATGGTTTTTTAGCTGTCCATTGTGCATGGCTGAGATGGTTGATACAGTGTGACTCTTAAGTAGACTATACTGTGTAGTTACGAAGGCAACAAATGAAACACAAAAAAGAAGAGAAAGAAGGATGGACACTGAGTATAGTAATGCGTTAGAAAATAGTAACAATGGAAAAGAGCACTAGGTTATGGGATGGAAGAAAAGCCATCAGACAAAATCAAACAATGGAAGGTCTAGAATATCCAGGGCAGAATAATTACAATGCTATGAAAAGGATAGTTGCTACTCACCAGACAGCAGAGATACCGAGACACACATAGGCACAAAAAAGAGACTTTCAAACAAAGTTTTTGACCGAACAGCCCTTTGTCAGAGTTGGACGACACACACACACACACACACACACACACACACACACACACACACACTCTCTCTCTCTCTCTCTCTCTCTCTCTCTCTCTCTCTCTCTCCTGCCTTGGACTGCCACTATCCACCACCTCGACAAGCACCTCCAAACCTCAACCACATCCCTTCATGGTTGACAAACACTGCCTTGCAGACCTACTACATTCACCCCATCCTCAAAAACTCACTCCCATCACCATACAGAATCCAGAACCTAAACAGATACATAATACAGTCACGAACCTTTTCTCCAAAAGCCTTACCCCCACATAAGTATCAGTCCTTTCCAAAGGCTTCACCTTTTGCCTCACTCCCAAATTCAATCATTCAGGACTTGTTAAAGACCATCTCTCCTCCTCCTGGTCCCTACAGTGGAAAGACTTTTTTGCCAGCAACCCTACCATCAGACTGACCCTAGGACCAATTTTGAACCCTGTGTAAATCAGTTCACTCCTCCAGACAACCATGATCCATTCCCACTGCTGCAAACCACCCTGTTAACTTTCCAGAATTTATTAACCTCAAACCTTGGATCATCATCATCATTCTCAAATCTCTCAACATTCAAGCTAACCTTATATCCCCAGAAAGATCTGCAATCCACTACCTGAAGCCTGATCCCAACCTTATAATCCTATCTGCTGACAAAGGCTCCACCACTGTTGTTTTGAACTGTAGGGATTAACTGGCAGACAGACTCTGCCAACTGTCTCATTCATCCATCTACAAACCCTCCACAGTGACCCCATTCTAGAAATCCAACACAATCTCCAGTCTCTCCTCATATCCTTTTGCCCATCCCAGAACGTCCCTTCAGATTCTATCTCTCCCCTCACCCCTACCACTCCCCGCACTACCACCTTCTACATGCTTCCTAAAGTCTATAAACCCAAGCACTCAGGAAGCCACATTGTGGCTGGTTACTGTGCCCCCACTAACAGAATCTCTGCTCTCACAGACCAAAACTTTCAGCCTAATACTCAGAACCTCCCCTCCTACATAAAAGATACCAACCATTTCCTCCACCAACTCTCCACAGTTCATGTTCCTTTATCATATCGTGCCCTGTTCATTACTACTGATGCCACCTCCCTTTACACTAACATCCCTAACATCCACTGCCGTGCCACTATTGAACACTACCTTTCCCAATGCCTGACGGGTTCCAAACTTACAACATCCTTGCTAGTCACCATGACTGACTACATGGTCACCCACAATTACTTCTCCTTTGATGGTATCACCTACCAACAAATCTGGAGCAAAGCTATGAGCACCCGCATGGTGCCATCCTGTGCCAACCCATTTGTGGGCCATCTAGAGGAATCCTTTCTGACCAACCAGAATCCCAAACCCCTCACCTGGTTCAGATTCGCTGATGAGATCTTCGTGATCAGGTTTGAAGACGAGGAAATTCTACCACATTCTGCCAGAACCTCAACACCTTCTCCCTCATTCACTCCATCTGGTCCTCCTCAAACCAACAAGCAACCTTTCTCTGGCTTGAACTCCACCATAAAGATAGCCACATCAATGACTCCACCCACATCAAACCTACTAAGCACCAGCTATACATCCACTTCAAAAGCTGCCACCCACTCCATACCAAGAAGTTCCTTCCATACAGCCTAGCTGCCCGTAGACGTCACATCGGCAGTCATGAGTAGCCCCTATTGAAGTATCCCAAGTGTCTCACTGATGCCTTCACAGACTGTAATTAACCTCCCAACATTGTACGAACACATGCCTTAGCTGTCCAGTCACCCACCATCTCCCGAAGTCCCACCATCCAGCCACAGAGGAGCATTCCCCTCATGACTCAATATCAACCAGGACTGGAGCAAATGAATCACATTTTCCACTAAGGTTTTAATGATTTCTTGTTGCATCCTGAAATGATGAATATCCTACCCACTATCTTTTCCACTTGGCATACGGTGGAATTCTGCTGCCCACTGAACCTACACAACCCCCTGCTTCCAACTCCTTGCCTCATGGCTCAAATCCCTGTAGTAGACCTAGGTGCAAGACCTGTCTCCTACACAATCCCTACACTACCATCTTAGCCCAGTCACATGCATCACCTATCACATCAAAGGCAGGGCTATCTGTGAAACCAGTCATATGATCCACAAGCTAAGCTGCAGCCACTGTGCTGTATTCTACATAGTCATGAAAACAAACAAGCTGTCTGTCCATATGAATGGCCACTGATAAACTGGCGGCCAAGAATCAGATGGACCACTGTTGCTGAGCATGCTGCCTAACACAACTTTCTTCATTTTGATGACTGCTTCACAAATTATGCCATCTGGATCCTCCCCGAAACCACCGGCTTTTCTGAATTGCACAGTTCAGAACACTTCCTAGAATATATCCTACATTTCAGTAACCCCCCTGGGCTCAACGTTCAGTAGTCATTGTCCTTTACCTACCTATGCCCTTGCCTGTTCTCTTTCCAGCAATACACAGTTCTCTGTTCCACGTATGCACTCACAGTATTTTCACTTCTCTCCTTTTCTGCTGCCCCCCCCCCCCCCCCTCTCCCCCAACCCTCTGTCTATCTCCCGACTGCACCCAGCTGCCCTATCCTCTCCCCACCTCATCCCTGTATTCTCCCACAAGCAGCAGTTTACAGTCTCCCTCCCCTATTTCTGTGTCCCTCCCCCTCTATGCCCGAGCTTCCTCTTTACCTCCCACCCAGTTTGCTGCTCCCATTATGTGCTGCTGCTCACAGTTTGGCCTTGGCAGCCAGAGACTGTGCCATGTGCATGTGAGTTGCACTTCTTCTAGTGTGTGTATGGTGTCTAGTTCTTGTGAATGCCTGTTTGGCTAAAAGCTTTGTCTGACAGTTCTTTTCGGTTGTGACTATCTGCAACTCAGCATCATCACTATACGGTGAGTAGCCACTGTACTTTGAGTGACATTTGGTACACAATGTCAGTGGTAATGGTACCAAAAACTAAATGTTTGTTCAAGATTCACTGGATGAACAAACTCTTGTAGTAATTAAGCTATTATTGATAAATAAATAAATAAATGTTATATTACTGCTTAACCAAATGCCATTCAGTGTTATAGTTCAAGAGGAATACACTCTGATATTCAAGACAAGTCCCCTTAAATGTTTTGAAGTGAATTTTGGAATCCAAAGACCAAGAGGCTTACTTAAAGTGCCACATTAAAATAAAATTTATTTACTTTAGCTAGTATACAATAGCACCATTAGGTATGTTCAATGAAGGGAGTAATGTTAAACATGTGAAAATTAATTTTATGACAACTGGTTTGCATTCATCATTTATTGGAAACATTTAATATGACAAAGTAATGTATACAGAATAATTTACAATAAATTTTATTTGAACACAGGACACAGAAAATTAAATAAATCTTAAAAATAAACGGGCCACACAACTCTCACTTTCAAAAGAAAGAGTTAATTCTACTTTCCTGTTAAAAATCTGCAGACTTCTTCCACAAACTCATTAGGTTTATCTGCATGTACCCAGTGTCCAGCACCGGGAATGTACTTGAAAGTTGCTGATGGGAAGATTTTCTTAATTTCCTGCTCATCTTCTTTTCTAGAGGAGGAAAAAATACTCCAATGCATTGCAACTAAATATACAGCATTAAGTATGTAAGTATACCAAGTACAAGGGCCCCCCCTACCCTGCGCGCGCGCGCGCGCGCGCGCGCGCGCGCGCGCGCGCGCACACACACACACACACACACACACACACACACACACACACACACACACACACAGAGAGAGAGAGAGAGAGAGAGAGAGAGAGAGAGAGAGAGAGAGAGAGAGAGAGTGCAATACTTATTGACATTAACAAACTAAAAGTAGGGTAAATTAGTTTCCAGACCAATATACCAATACAGGTAAAATACCTTACAGAACAATGCAAATTCATACATTAGTTATGTGGATTCTGACCAGTAATGACACAACTGAGCATTGCTGGTTGTATTGAAAATGACCACCGGCAGCGACAATACATGCTTCCTGTCTGGTATCAAATGACTGCTGCACACATGCTAGTGTCAGTGGAGGTCTTCGAGTAGGCTGCAGGAATATGTTATCATTGGATATAGTTGGTATGTCCTTGACGACAGCGCCTTTCAGCTTTCTCCACAGAAAAAAGCCTGCAGGTGTCAAATCCAGAAAATGTGTCAGCAAAGACACAGCATCCCTTCGTCCAAATGGGAAACAATTCATGAAGCTGTAATACTTCGTGCACTATGGGCTGGACAGCCATCATGTTGGTACCAGAGGTTCCTCCTACTCTATCGAGGACCATCTTCTAGCATCTGCAGACGATGGTATGCTAGGAGGCTGCGATACTTGGGTGCTTTCCATGTTCAGTCAGTCAGATATGGGCCTATGAGCTGATGGTTCACTATCCCACACCACACATCTACACTCTTTGGACGCTGACGTTCCATGTGACAAAGCCAACAGGGCTTGACGACAGATCGATAGTGCATGTTTTGGCAGTTCACATAGCCATGATAGGTAAATGTGGCATAATCACTAAAGAAGATGCATTTGAACGATCCTGTTATAATGCCCATGTATAGGAGTTCATGTGATTCTTATAATAGTTTCCATGCACCTCTTGATGGAGAGAGGTGTGATAGGGATGGAACCTATGTCGTTGGAGAATACATATGACACTTGCCTAAGTCATGCCATTTCCTCATGCGATTGTGTGGGAGCTAATGTACGAATCAATTGCAACAGCAGCAAGAATATTAATTTCCCCCTCTTCTGTTGTCACTTTGTCCTGTTATGTTATCTAGGTGTTACACTAACACTTTCATGTAACTGTTTGATGAGGATGATACATAATTGGCAAGATGACTTGCCACATACACCACACAAGAATGAACTGCATTCTTCCTACACTCTCCCTACACCATAAGCATGTCAGCTTTTTCTGCATCGGTAAATCCCATCATCCCTCCGAACCTACTGCTTGGACTGTCGCACACTGACTGATTAGCAAGTCGCATTGCACTCAAGCATCACACAAGCACACTGTAAGCAAACATAACATTGTACCAAGCAATTACACAGATTCAATGACACAAACATGTGTCGGTGTGGAAACGCTGCACAATATCATATCTCGTAAATGGCTTGCACTAGACTCCTGCAATGAACACCAGTGACATTCTAATTTACCCTACTTACAGTTTGTTAATGTCAATAGACATTGGTCCATTTGCACAACAAATACTCTTTCTAAGTATTATTACAATATGTGTATACTCTAGCAATATGAACCTGACTATCAAGCCAACATCAATAGCAAGTTCCATTTCCCCAATATCCATGGTGCAAATATATATATTAGAAGGAAACTTCCACGTGGGAAAAAATATATCTAAAAACAAAGATGATGTGACTTACCAAACGAAAGCGTGGCATGTCGATAGACACACAAACAAACACACTGTGTGTGTGTGTGTGTGTGTGTGTGTGTGTGTGTGTGTGTGTGTGTGTGTGAGTGCGTGCGCGCGAGCGCGCATGTATAATAGAGAGAGAGAGAGAGAGAGAGAGAGAGAGAGAGAGAGAGACTGTTTCAATTATAGTGGAAATTGTCATGACCGCAATGGAATTATTGCTCTCTAGTCAGTATAAAATATTTTGCTAAAAGACAGCAAGCAGTAATCTGCACAGTAAAAGCACAAAAAACTGGTGGTTCATCACCAGAAAAGGAACCCACTATCTGAATAGCATTGCCTTTTTCAGACTGTGTATCTGAAAATCACTTGTTCCCTCCTGGGTGGCTTAAGTGAGAACAAGTCATATACCAGGTGTTTCAAAATGAGTAGCAGCGTCCTAAGACTTTGCAGCATTCCTTACATTCAACTTACACTTATAAATAATACATCAAATGAAAGAGCAACAATTTTGTTTGTATATCTGTGTGTATGTGCATGCACTGTTTCCGTGTCTTCTGCTAGAATGCGCTAGTAGCAAATATTGCAACCAGTGAACAGAAAGCTTTTAGTGTTTTATGGTTTGCAAGGACAGAATCTGTTGTTACAGTACAATGTGCATTCTGTAGTAAGTTCCACAGTAATCTCCAAATGACATCATCCATAGGTGAATTAGTAATTTAACTGATGTCTGTGGGAGACTTAAGGAGATGCTGACAAATAGGTCCTTATCTTTGCAGTTGTTACAAGCTCTAAATCATACAAACTGCAGTTTATATGCCAACTTTGCAAATGAATGTTGTTGCATGATGACAAAGACTTTCTGAATTGTATCGTCTCCAGTAATGAATCAACATTTTACTTAAGTGGCAGTGTGAACACGCACAATGTGTGCATCCTGGGGTCAGCAGATCCCCACGAAATGGCACAGCTGCATTGAGACTCCCCTGAATTTAATATTTTTTGTTCCATTTCATCATGGAAAGTTTATGGGCCTTTCTTTTTCGATGAAGAAACTGCAACTTGTGTTTCTTATCTTTATGTGCTTCAACTACATCTGTTCCTGCATTTGAAGAAGCTGAACGATTGAGTTTTATTTGGCAGCAAGATGGTGCACTGCCACACTCGATAACTCTGTACACAACTGGTTAAACAATGTTATACTCAACCACTGGATAGCTTGCAAGGGCCAAATGACAGAGTTTGTTTTTCTTGGCCCCCACGCTCACTCTATCTGACAACAAGCGATTTATACTTTTGACTACAAATCAAAATAATCAGGGTCCCAGGTTCAAAACTCACCATTGCTTAAATTTTGAATAAAAATCATCAGCAATGGTGGGCAAAGACTTCTGGCATAAGAAGTCACTCTCGTGCTGCTAATGGCCCAGCCAGAGAGTGTGGACGAGTGGACAGCAGTTCAGGACACACTCTTGCCCTTGAGGTGGGAAACTGTCCCTATAAGATGGAAGAATCAGCAATGATCAATGGCTTGAGGATGCAAAAGGCAATGGAAATTACTGCATTAAAATTACATTTGTGTATCCAAGCAATGTGGCTTCTAACTGAAAAAGTGTCAATGATCTTTCCACCTGCAAATGATTCCAGACAAGCCCCCATTCGGATCTCCAGGAGGGGACTACCAAGGGAGAGGCAACCACGAGAAAAAGAGTGAATAATAAATGTAAACCTAATGTTCTATGAGTCAGAGCATGAAATGCCAGAAGTTTGAACATGGTAGGGAACCTAGAAAATCTGAAAAGGGAAATGCAGAGGCTCAATCTAGATACAGCGGGGACCAGTGAAGTAACATCGAAAGAAGACAAGCATTTCTGATCAGATGTGTAAGGGTAATATCAACAGCAGCAAAAACATGGTATAATGGGAGAAGAGTTCATCATCATGGATATGAAGGCAGGGCAGATAGTGAGTTGCTGTGAACAGTTCAGTGAGAGGATTGTTATCATAATTGAGAACAAATCAATACCAACAAGAATAGTTCAGGTATGCATGCCAACATCACACGCAGATGATGAAGAGAGAGAGAGCGTTTATGAGGCTACTGAATAGATAATTCAGTATGTAAAGGAAAATGAAATCTAACAGTCAAGCAGGACTGGAAAGTGGTTGTAGGGAGGCAGTGGAGAAAGGGTTATTGGAGAATAAGGGCTTGATAGTAGGAAGAACAGAGGAGAAAGACTAATTGAGTTCTGCAATAAATAGCAGTAATAACAAATATTCTCTTCAAGAATAACAAGAAGAGGAGGTATGCTTGGAAAAGGATGGGAGATACAGGAAGATTCCAGTTACATCGTGTTCGTGCAGTGATTCCGAAATCAGATATTGGATTGTAAAGCATACCCAAGAACGGAGATAGACTATGATCCAATTTAATTATAATGAAGAATAGGCTGAAGTCTAAGAAATTAGTCCAGAAGAATCAAAACATAAAGAAGTGGGATACAGAAGTACTACTGAAGAGATACATTAGAAGTTCTCTGATGCTACAGATACTGTGACAATAAATAGCTCAGTTGACAGCTTTTGTAGAGGAATGGGCATCTCTAGAAAGGGCAATCGCAGAAGCTGGAATGAGAAACTTAAGTAGAAGGATGATAACTATGAATAAATCATGGTTAACAGAAGAAATACTTCAGTGGATCGACAAAAGGAGGAAGTCCAAAAATGTGCAGGGAAATTCAGGAACACAGAAATACAAGTCATTTAGGAATGTAATAAATAGGAAGTGCAGGGAAACTAAGGTGAAACAACTGCATGAAAAATGTAAAGAAATCTAAAAAGAAAAGGTAGTCGGAAGAATGCACTCAGCAAGCAGAAGTAAAACAAGCTTCGGTGAAATTACAAGCAAGGGCAGTAACATTAAGAGCACAATGGGATTCCACTGTTTAATACAGAGGAGAGAGTGGATGAGTGGAAAGAGTACACTGTTGGCCTCTATGAGACAGAGGACTTGGCTAATGACATGATAGAAGAAGAAACATGAGCTGACGGGGAACAGAGAGGTGATCCAATATTATCATCACTGTTTGAAAGAGTTTTGTTTTTGTTTTGTTTTAGGGCACAAAAACAAGTGGGGTCATACACACCCAAGTCAAAACTATAGAACATGAAGACAGAGAGGAGTTAAAAAAACTACTGTATGTCAAGCCCAATTGACATAAAAGAAGACAGCTAAAAGCAGGGACATGAAGAAAGGGCTACAAACAGCACTATACAGAAATGGAGGTCCAAAACTAAAAATTAAGTGATCTTCCCAATATTGCTTCAGATAAAAAGTGAAAAGCAGTCAACAGCCCATGCAGCATCGGGCAGTTAAAACTTGGGTGCAATGTGTACAGAGAGCACCACTTATCAAATAACGATGGCTAAAAAGGCAGTGCCCAATACACAACCTAGTTAAAATGACCTCCTCCTGGTGGAAGAGCCAAGAGGAGGTCGTCCAACCCACTGGGAGAGGCTTAATAATCCAGAGTTTACTCCCTTGAAGAGAGGACCAATGACAATGCTAAAGGAACACAACCTCCTGACAGACGGCAACACAGACATCACTGGAGGGAATATAGGAACTAGTGGGCTGAGATACGATGACAGCAGCCTTGTTTCCTGGCAGACCGACATGACCAGGAACCCACATAAACATCACAGCGGCTCCACCAAGAGTGAGCAAGTGACAGTTTTCCTGGACCCGTTGCATTCAAGGGATGGGAAGCGAATGAAGACCAAGATTAACGCAGGCCACTTCACGAAGCCAAGGTGTTGAAGGGTTCACACCCACTGGGAAAGTTGCAGGTAGTGTGAAGTCAAGCCGCTGGAACAATTGCCGAAAGCAAACTCCAGGAGGTGACAGAGAAGGGGAATGCACTGTATACTGGCGATCAAAGGGATCATCGAAGAAGGAGGCATAGGATGAGTGGCCACGCATGGTAGACAAACAGCCAACAAACCTGCCGAGGAGAAAGTCATGGTGGTAGGACAGTGATAGTTCAGCGACTTCAGCATACAGCCTCTCAACCGGGCTAGGGTAAAAGGCGCCAGTGGCCAAATGGATGCCACAATAGAGGATAGTGTTAATATAGCATAAGAGGGATGGACGTGCAGATGCGGAAACAAGGCACCCATAGTCTAGTTTCGAATGGACACGGAACCAGTACAAACGGAGGAGGGTAGTTTGATCGGCACCCCAAAAAGTACCATTGAGGACACACAAGACATTGAGGGACCGCGTACAGCAGGCTGCCAGGTAAGACGCATGGGACGACAAAGAGTGTTGTTTCCTATTGAGCATGAGCCCCAGGAATTTCGTAGTTTCAACAAACGGAAGATCAACAGGCCCAAGATGTAAAGATGGTGGGAGAAACAAACTGAGCTGCAAGAAATTCATGCAGATGGTTTTGTCAGTTATATGCTCTTGGCTTCTAATGGATGATACAACTGTTCCCACTCAGAAACAATAACATTAAAGGTGCTGAGGTGCCTGTTCTGTGAGGTTAGAGTGGGGTCCAATAATGCCATATGCACCCACGTCTATTTCTGTGAGCCACAGTATGGTGCATTGCAGAGGGTTTCAATAGCAAACTTCTATTTGAGCACAACACCTCTCTTTTTTGAACTTGCCACTGGAGTTTGTAGAGAATCTCCATGAGGCTGTCATGGACTTTGTTGGATCTTATCTAACTCTTCTATTAATGCAAACTGGTGAGGATATCAGACTGAGAGTGATGTTCAAAAACTGATCAAATAAGTGTTTTGTAAGCCACATCTTAAATGGATGAATTACATTTCCTTGAGATTCCTCCACAATGAATCTCAGCTTGACATCCAATTTTCCTAAAATTTGTTTCATGTGACCATTCTACTTTAGGTCATTCTGGACGGTTACTCGTACATATTTTACAGCAATTAATGTATCCAGTACTTATTGCCAATGGCATAATCATACAGAAGTGGATTTATTTGCCCACTTATGCTACACTGATTTATGTTCAATGACAACTGCAACACCCTCCAGTAACTACCGATCCTCTGCAGATTTCCTACATTTCACTACAGTCTTCTGGTGTTGCTACCTTGCTATAGATGATCGCATCATCTGTGAACAGCCTAACTGAGATTCCAGTGTTATGCTCTAGAACATTTACAGTCTTATCACATTTCCTCAGGGTGCTCCTGAAATTACATATGTAGATATTGTTCTATTAAGAGTGATGTGTTGGCTTCTGTCTGCAAGGAAGTCCTGAAGCCTGTTAAAAATATGGTCAAACAATCAATATATTCATATTTTATTCATTAAATGACAGTGCAGAACTATATCAAATGCTTTCCTGAAGAAGTCAACAGAACAACTTCAATCTGGGTGCCATTGTCTACAACACTCTGGATCTCATGAAGACAGAATGAGCCGAGTTTCACAAGATCTCCATTTGTGGAAATCCATGTTGATTTTCACAGGAGTTTTTTGTTCCCACAATATGCGAGCATAATACATGTTCCCTAATTCTACAACAAAGTGATGTATCAGTGATATAATTATCTGCATCTGTCTTATGACCCTTCTTGAGAACTGGAATGACCTGCAATTTTCCAGTTGCTTGGGACCCTTTCTTGTTCCAGCAACCTATGGTAAACTACTGTTAGAAGAGAAGCAAGATTTTTTGATAATCTCTGCAAAATCTCTCGTGTATTTCATCCAAATCATGATGCCTTTCCACTATTAAGCCATTGTAATTGTTTTTTATGATCACTCCTTTTAATATCTGTCATTTTATTGTTCATATGATCGAATGGAGGAGGAGATATGGTTTAACATCCCGTCGACAATGAGGTCATTAGAGATGGAGCACATCTCAGATTGAGGAAGATAAAGAAGAAAATCAGCTGTGTTCTTTTGAAGGAACCATCCTGGCATTTGTCTTAAGCAATTTAGGGAAATCGCAGAAAATCTAAATCAGGTTGGCCAGATGCAGGATTGAACCATTGTCCTCCTGAATGCAAGAATGGGGTGCCAACCACTGCACTACACCACTCAGTGTGACCGAAAGGAGCAACCGTATTATGCTTTTTCACGGTGGAAGTGTTTTGAAGGACTGAATTCAGAATTTTGGTCTTCTTTTTTCTTTTGTTTTGTTGCCAGTATCATCACTGAGTGACTGAACATATGAACTGAATATACGTAATGACTTCACATAAACTTATCAGAGTTTTTAGTTAGATCAGATGGCAATATTTTACTTTCACATTCATTGAACATTTTCTTCAAACTGCTTTCTTTAAGCTTTTTTTTTTTTTTTTTTTTTTTTGATTCATTTTGCTAGTTACCTAGGTTTTGACTTCACTTACACCTGTGATGAAGCTCTCTTTGCTTATGTAGCAACATTCTACCATGGTTATTTAACCACGGGGTGTCTTCCCACTACATTAAAATCATGCTCAACACATACTCGTTTAAGGTGTATCAAACACTGCTTTTGAATTTTATCCATTTGTGCTCCACATTTCCATCCTCCAAACTGAATATTTTATGCTGGCTACACAAATACTTTGCAATTTGCATCCTGTCACTCTTGCTAAACAAAAATATTTTTCTACATTTCTTAACATTCCTTATAACGTCTTTAGTGATTGATGCTGTCACAGCCTGATGATCACTGAACCATCCTGAACATTAACTGATTTGATAAGTTCAGGACTGTCTGTTGCTAGGAGATGTAAGACATTGTGGTATGAGTTTGTTCTCTAAGTATCTGCTCAAGCTAATTTACAAAACCTTCTGAATAATCTTACATGAATCTGTCTCCGAAACCAGCTGTGATTAAATTGAAGTCTTCCCCCTGTCACAATAGCATGATAAGGAAACTTATTCATGATATTCAGCAAGTTCTCTCTGAAATACTCTGCCAGAACAACTTCTGATGTAGGTATTCAATAAAGGCATCTGTTTGTCACGTTTAACCCACCAATAGTTTATGATTTGTTATTAATGAAAACTTTGATCCAAATAGACAGACATGGACATTCCTGATGCCAAACAATATGATCGAAACCTACATCTCGATTTGTGAGAAGTCTCATTGTGCTGGTTCCAGTGGTTTCGATGAATAGGTGATGGGCTGTTTTGAGTTGTTTTCATTCCTGTGCATAAATGCTGCCTCAATGCCATAAGGAGAAGTGACAGCTGTCAATGTTAAGGACATTGGGGGATATTTTAGGGGTCATATCTGTCAGCATTGTACTTTATCTTGCCCTTCTTTGAGACTGCTGGTGCCATACGGTCATCAGCAAGAGATGACTTAGTCTGCTTCATTGCGGGTCATCCGTCCTGGCGCCACCCACTCTGATCAGGGGCTCTCCCCATGGGTGCCACCTGGCCACAGCAGAGGCTACCTGGCATGATGGCTGTTGCCGGCCCCACCACAACAGACTGGCTACTGTGCTGGATACTGGGTGCAGAGAAATCCAATGTCTTGGGGGTGAAAGAGGACAGGAGACAACGGAAGAAGATGACATACCCTGGACAGTGTCCTCACCCATATAGTTGAATTGCAGGTGGAGATGCAAAGCCATGACGAGAGGTTCAGGAGATCAAATCTAAGGGCACTATGGACAACTCGTGCACCATGTAAGGCATCCTTCTCTATATGGCCTGCACTTCTGTAGAATTTGGAAAGTGGCAGGTCAAACCATAAAATGGGACCTGAACTTACAGAGCTGAAAAGTGAGAGACTCCTTTTATTTGCCTCTTACGACAGGCAGGGCCTATTCTAACCCCTGGACCCGCGCTGGGTTACATTTGTGATTCTTAATCTAAAGGCAGCTGCAAATATCCAACTGCCAGGTAAATTCAGAGTCAACTATCCCAGCAGCCTGGGATCAGTAGAGTTCTTGTTTTAATGCTGCACATAGAGTGACGAATAAGTCACTGTATTTGGGTGGTGGGTGGTGACCACCTTTGAAGTCTCATGCACAGCCCAAGTTTGATAGTTTGATTTAAATGTAGGTGCAAATGCATAACAAAACTCACCCATTTCCTAAAATGGGACTGCGTGCGAAATGACTTCGACTTCACAGGAGACAGAAAACTCAAATGCTGTAGAAATGTCTGAGGTGAAAATGTTGGTAGCTGAAGGATGACCACTGATGAATAATGTGACCGAGAACATGACCTGTTAGTTGGCCTTAGTAACTGAGAAATGACCAGAAGGGGGATGGAACTGCCCTAAAAGCTACCAAATACCAAGACAATTACCTGATTAATCAGTGAAACTGTGGTCCCAGGATCCACTTGAACAAAGACTTGGTTGGAAATCCTAAGATACAGGAACAATTTCCACACTAGAGGCTACAGACTGCAGCACACATATGGTTCCTTGCTGCAGGATTATAGCAGATACCCAATTCCATCACACTGACCTAGGGTGCCCCTCTTCCCCAAAGTGTGTTCAGTGTACCCATCAATCTGGACACACTGCTCGTAACTGAGTACCTGACAATGGCAACACGTCTGATCAACCAAATATTGTGGCCACTGGACAGTATGAACTGGTACTACACCTATGGACTGTTTGTCATGAGGTGTTCACCAGCCATCCAATTTCAGTGCTGCTGTGTGCACTTCTAGATCTGGAGTCAGCTGAAAAAAAAAAGTCAGGATAAGAAACTTTGCAGTCTGAGTCTGTGCATATGAAATTGCATTTGTAGCTCAGTTTTTACAAATCAGTTACCCAAGAAGGGTATGTTTGTGGCATTTGTGGAACTCTAAACCTGAGGTAACAACATGATACCTCTGGGAATAGTAATTAGTCATATGTGAGCATATGTCGGTGACCGAGAGAGAGCATCTTGGTTGAGCAGTGGTACTAACTTCCCAACTAGGATATATGTTTCTGGTGATGTCCATGACAAAAACAACAACTGCTCTCATGAGTCTTCTTTAACCTGATGCACTGTGAAATGTAGACTCAGGAGACATGCACATGTCCCTATCTTCCTTACTAGGACATATGTGAGTGCCTCCTGCCAAGTGCCCTAAGGTTTGGAATGATTGGCTCTTCTGCACAGTAAATTTGTGCATCAGTACCTGCAGCAACTTCTGTAAAAACCCTGTCCGCTGCTACTGCTCCACAAGACAAATCAATATGGCTTCCATGATACTAAAGAATGTGCTGCTTCCTTGTCATCAACATTGTGACCAGGAGGTGACACAGTCATAGATGTAGTAAGAACAAAATAACTCAAGACAAAAGACAGTGATTAAAGATAAGTGAACAACAACCAAACAGGTTCAAAAGATGGACCAAGACAATGTGATAATGCAGTAGAGTCAATCCGGAGTCACATGTCAGCAAATATACACAACAAAAGTGAATATTAGAGTCATGAATCACCAACCCTACTTCTCTCTACCATGGCAAGGGTTACTGGCCGGAGCATTCACATGAAGAATATGGGTAACTGTAGTGCTTCACAGGTACTGTTGCTGCCTTTTGGCTGTCTAAGTTGTCTTCTTACAGCAGGCATTAAAATTTGCTGGGCCAGGATACAAGAGGATATATGTGGGAATAAGTTGGTGGAAGCCCCACATGCAGATTTGTATGACAATGAATGCTTTCAAGTAGTATCATGTCTTCTAAACAAAACAAAAAAAACTGATACATGAAAGAGGAAAGTGTGCTGAAGCATCCCCAGGATGATTAGGAAATTAACCTTGGACATCCTGACTATGTAGTTTGCTGTCTGTGGAGAAGATAATATTATAAACTAAACCAGAGGCTGAAAGCTTATGGATCCCAGGAAATCCCACTCCAAGCGACCTGTGAAAAGGCTGGCATAGGAAGGAGCCATCCTGGTTCCCACGGCCACACCCCTGATGTTTGTATGTCTTCCCCTCAAAGGTGAAATAGCTGTTGGTAAGTATAAAGTTGATTTAAGTGAGCACGAAGGATGTCATAGGATTGGAATCAGGTGGCCACTTACTGAGGAAGTGTTCAGCAGCAGAGAGACCATTGAACATGGGGGATGTTGGTAAAGAGGGAGGTGGCATCAATGGTGACAAGCAAGGCGTGTGGTGGGAGTGGGGTGGGCACAGATTTCAAACTATTTAGGAAATGGTTGGTGTTTTTAATATAAGAGGGAAGTCTTTGTACTATGGTTTCAGGTGGTGATCACCTATGGTAAATGTACAAGATTCTCTCACTCTAGTGTTTCCAGTCAGTACCGCTTAAAACATCCAAGAGAGTTCCCTACACAACATTTCATTCGAGCTGTAAAGTGCTGGATTTGATCACTTCCTGGGGCTGCTTGGCTGAAAGGAAGGGGAAACTAGAGTTTCCCGAGGGCATGCAGTTTTACTGTATGGTTAAATGATGGTGGCGTTCCCTCGAGTAAAATATTCCGGAGGTAAAATAGTGCCCCATTCAGATCTCTGGGCAGGAACTACTCAGGAGGATGTTGTTATCAAGAGAAAGAAAACTGGCATTCTACGGATCAGAGTGTGAAACGTCACATCTCTTAATTGGACAGGTAGGTTAGAAAATTTAAAAAGGGAAATGGATAGGTTAAAATTAGATATAGTCAGAATAATTAAAGTTCGGTGGCAGGAGGAACAATACTTATGGTCAGGTGAATACAGGGTTATAAATGCAAAATCAAATAGGGGTTATGCAGGAGTAGGTTTAATAATGAATAAAGAAATGGGAATGCAGGTAAGCTACTTCAAACACCATAGTGAACATATTATTGTAGCCAAGATAGACACAAAGCCCATGCCTACCACAGTAGCACAAGTTTATATGCCAACTTGCTCCGCAGATGATGAAGAGATTGAAGAAATGTATGATGCGATAAAAGAAATTATTCAGGTAGTGAAGGGAGATGAAAATTCAATAGTCATGGGGGACTGGAATTTGATAGTAGGAAAAGAAAGTGAAAGAAAAGTAGTAGGTGAATATGGAATGGGGTTAAGGAATGAAAGAGGAAGCCGCCTGGTAGAATTTTGCAGAGCATAACTTAACCATAGCTAACACTTGGTTTAAGAATCATGAAGGAAGATTGTACACGTGAAAGAGACCTGGAGACACTGGAAGGTTTCAGATAGATTATATAATGGTAAGACAGATATAAGAAACATGTTTTAAATTGTATTTTCAGGGGCAGATGTGGACTCTGACCACAATTTACTGGTTATGAACTGTGGATTAAAACTGAAGGAACTGCAAAAAGGTGGGAATTTAAGGACATGGGACCTGGTTAAACTGAAAGAACTAAAGGTTGTAGAGAGTCTCAGAGAGAGCATTAAGGAACAAGAACGGAGGAAGGAAATACAGTAGAAGAAGAATGGGTAGCTTTGAGAGATGAAATAGTGAAGACAGCAGAGAATCAAGTAGGTAAAAAGACGAGTGCTAGTAGAAATCCTTGGGTAACAGAAGAAATATTGAGTTTAATTTATGAAAGGAGAAAATATAAAAATGCAGCAGATGAAGCAGGCGAAAAGGAATACAAATGATTCAAAAATGAGATCGACAGGAAGTGCAAAATGACTAAGCAGGGATGGCTAGAGGACAAATTTAAGGATGTAGAGGCCTATATCACTACAGGGTAAGATAGATAATGCCTACAGGAAAATTAAAGAGACATTTGAAGAAGAGAGAACCACCTGCATGAATATTAAGAGCTCAGATGGAAAACCAGTTCTAAGCAAATAAGGAAAATCAGAAAGATGGAAGGAGTATATAGAGGGTCTATACAAGGCTGATGTACTTGAGGGCAATATTATGGAAATAGAATAGGACATACGTGAAGATGAAATGGGAGATATGATACTGCATGAAGAATTTGACAGAGCACTGAAAGATCTAAGCTGAAGCAAGGCCCGAGGAGTAGACAACACTCCATTAGAATTACTGATAGACTTGGGAGAGCCAGCCATGACAAAACTCTACCATCTGGTGAGCAAGATGTATGAGACAGGCAAAATACCCTCAGACTTCAAGAAGAATATAATAATTCCAATCTTAAAGAAAGCATGTGTAGACAGGCGTGAAAATTACAAAACTATAGGTTTTAAGTCACGGCTGCAAAATACTAACACAAATTCTTTACAGACAAATGGGAAAACTGGTAGAAGCCGACCTAGGGGAAGATCAATTTGGACTCCATAGAAACACTGGAACACACAAGGCAATACTGACCCTAAGACTTATCTTAAAAGATAGATTAAGAACAGGCAAACATATGTTTCTAGTACTTGTAGAATTAGAGAAGGCATTTGACAATGCTGACTGGAATACTCTCTTTCAAATTCTGAAGGTGGCAGGGATAGAATACAGGGAGAAAAAGGCTATTTACAATCTATATAAAAACTAGATGGCAATTATAAGAGTTGAGGGCATGAATAGGAAGCAGTGGTTGGGAAGGGAGTGAGACAGGGTTGTAGCTTATTCCCGATGTTATTCAATCTGTATATTGAGCAAGCAGTAAAGGAAACACAAGAAAAATTTGGAGTATGAATTAAAATCCATGGAGAAGAAATAAAAACTGTGAGGTTTGCCAATGACATTTTAATTCTGTCTGAGACAGCAAAGGATCTGGAAGAGCAGTTTAATGGAATGAACAGTCTCTTGAAAGGAGGATATAAGATGAACCTCAAAAAAAGCAAAATGAGGATAATGGAATGTAGTCCAATTATATCATGTGATGCTGAGGGAATTAGATTAGGGAACGAGATGCTTAAACTAGCAGATGAGTTTTGCTTTCTGGGGACCAAAATAACTGATGATGGTCGAAGTAGCGAGGATATAAAATGTAGACTGGTGATGGCAAGGAAAGCATTTAGAAGAAGAGAAATTTGTTAACATCAAATACAGACTTAAGTGTGGGGAAGTCTTTTCTGAAAGTATTTGTATAGAGTGTAGGATTGTGTGGAAATGAAACATGGACAACAAATAGTTTAGACAAGAATGGAATAGATGCTTTCAAAATGTGGTGCTACAGAAGAATGCTGAAGATTAGATGGGTAGATTATGTAACTAATGAGGTGGTACTGAATAGAATTAGAAGGAAAAAAAGTTGTGGCACAACTCGACTAGAAGAAAGTATGGGTTTTGTAGGACACACTATGAGGCATCACGTGATCACCAATTTAGTATTTGAGGGAAGCATGGTGGGTAAAAATCATAGAGAGAGACCAAAAGCTGAATACACTAAGCAGATTCAGAAAGATGTAGATTGCAGTATTTGCTCAGAGATAAAGGAGCTTGCACAGGATAGAGTAGCATGGAGAGCTGCATCAAACCCGTCTCTGAACTGAAGATCACAACAATAACAACTGGGCCTGCCATATGATCAGTAAAATCTACCTCCTCAATGTTCTTTGAACTGAATTCCAAATGACTATCTCCATCAATGCATGGTGACAATAGAATTAGATCCTGATTTACAGTACAGTGATTGTAAAGAAAATTAATATGCCAGTGTAGTTTACATAATGTGTGTTGGAGTTCTGTGGAGGCATCCCTGCTTCAATACAGCAGCCAGGAATTATATCCTATGTTGTCCAATTCATGCTGATGAGTTCCTGAGCTCTTGTTTTAAGTGATTAAGCCTGAAAAACCTTGCAAGTACTACTACTTGTTCTTTCAAGTCAATTGTCTTGCTTTTATTCCAAAGATGAAAAATGCTCTGATATTCAGTGAACAGCACTTATAATTGAACAATTACACTGCTAAATGCAGAGCAACATATGTTGTGTCATCATTGGAAAGAAAATTCCTTATGCAAAGGTCCTACAGGACTCTTGTATAAATGTTGATTTAAGTCTGCTTCTTCACTTATGGTAACCAAATGTCAAAGATAAGTAACAATGAAGTACAAAACACAGTCCATAAGAAAACAGTAGTGCAGGGTGATTGTCAATAGGTACACTGGAGAGCCTGCTGTAAACATCAGCTGATTGCAACATGTGACACTATGATGGTCCATACCAGTCCTCAGATCTGTTGCAGGTGCTCTGTCACATGCCACTGACATATAAATGCTTCTGCACCATGCCTAGTGACCTCCTCTGACATAAATGTATTATACTGATTAATTCATTGATATGTCTGGTGGGATTACGAGAAGTGTTGTAGTGGATCACAACTGTAATGCGATCCATCCAATCCTTGGATTCTGTCTCACTACTCAACTCCACTGAGCAACCATCATGGCAACTTCACCACATTGTGGACTGTTCTATGGATAGCTACATCCAAATGGGGAAGTGGGCGCTATCATGTGAGTGTTCTACTTTTCACTGAGTAGTGTCCGAGAGTTCAGAGGATTATGATGAGAGCTGAATGGTAAAGAATGATCCACATCATAGAGTTGACAAATGTATCAGTTATCATACTGAGAAGATGTAATTGCTCTGATAATATGAATCACTTTGTGTGTATTACTCCCTCCAGTAGAGACAACTGGTAAGAGCCATTGTGAAATAATTGCTAAAGGAAACGCACAAAGTGCTTGGATATTTATTATGAGAGTGGCACAATGTTTGCATTTCATACTGCTTGATACAAAGGGTGTTCAATAAGTTTTGCACACTCATCTCTAATTTTTTAATTTTTTTCAGGAGGAGAATGAAATTTTTTGTGAACATACTTGGAACATTTAGCTATAAGTTGTTGTATAAAAGTATTTTCTTTTATTTACAGGTGAGCCATAATGGACCATGAAGTAGCTGTCTGGTTGCAACAACAGTTGGTGATGGAGACCCTCTTCAAGAGCAGCGATGACTCTGCCACATCAATTCACAGGAAGTTGCTGCCTGTTTATGGGGAGGACATAGTGGATCGCAGCAGTATCCAGTGGTGGTTGCAGAGATTTAAAGGTGATTTATCTCAAATGGACAATCCATGATGTGGTAGACCATTGATGGCAGTGAGTGATGTGAATAAGGAGACCATTGATCAAATCATCCAAAATGACAGATGTGGGATGACAGGATGGCTTGCTAAAATGACTCGTTTGTCATTGGGTAGTGTGGTATCACTGGTACAGTTACTAGGGTACAGAAAAATCTGTGCATGTTGAGAGCTTAGATTATTGACAAGAGAAATGAAAACGATGAGGAAGAATGTGTGCGAGGGTCTCATCAAGACCTTTACTGAAGAGTGGAAACAGTGTTTTGACAGCATCATTACCCAGGATGAAACACAGTTGCTTTTGTCTGAACCTGAAAGCAAAACCCAATCCATGGAGTGGCATCATCTGGGTTCCCTTCGGAAGAAGAAACCAAGACTTTCACAAACAGCAGGCCAAAAGGTGATGGCCTCCTCCTTCTGGGATCAGTGTGGTGTCATTTTTTTCATCAACTTTTTGGAACCTGGCTCCACAATTAACTGGGACCATTACCGTTTGTCATTGGACAAACTGTGACGTGCCAACAAGACCCACAGACCACAGCTTCAGGGTCAGCTCATCAGACTACATTATGACAATGCCAAATCTAAAAAAGTCCTTATGACTCAGGAGAAAATCAGGACGACAATGGGTTGGAAAATTGTTCCTCATTCTCTCTACAATCTGGACATGGTTCCGTCTGATTTTTAACTCTATGTTCGTCTGAAGACCCACCTGCATGGTAAAACATTTGATAGTGGGAAGACCTTATTTCCTGTGTCAAGTGATGGTGTAAAAGTCAATCCCCAGAATTTTACCAAAGTGAATTTACATCATGGAAAGAACGTTGGGCCAGATGCGTCACAGCTGATGGAGACTACATTGAGTAGGTTCAATGTGTAGCTAAATGTTCCAAGTATGCTCAAAAAAAATTTCATTCTCCTCCTGCAAAAAATAAAAACAAATTAGAGAAGACTGTGCAAAACTTTTTGAACACCCTTTGTAGTTGGTCACTCAATTGTTACCAGTTTCTCACCGAGATCATACTTCCAGGGGAAGCTGCGCCCATTATCACAAAAAACAATAGTAAGTTTAAAATTTGTCTCTGACACACCAATGTGAAGAACACTGCAGTTGGTACATCCCATTACACCAGTTATTAGGGCCTTTTCCCTGTTCCAATGACGTGTTGAGTGCAGGAAGTAGAACTGCTGAAATGTGTCTGAACATGCTGTAATTAGTCTAATACTGTCTGTGTGATCCCTGTGGGAATTATACAAAGGGGTTTTTAATATATTCCTATATTCAGCACATAAAGTTGCTTCTAAAACTTTCCAAGTAGGTTTTTCCATGGGATAGTTTGTATCTATTTTCAAGATTCTACCAGTTCATTTCTTGCAGTGTCTTCATGACACACTCCTATGGGTCAATCAAATGTGGGAACATTTGCGTTGGCCTTTTTTGTATACATCCGATAACCACCATTAGTCCTATTTGGTATGATCCCACACATTTGAGCAATATTCTAGGTGAGTTGCACCAGTTTTTCTTTTTTTTTTTGTATACAGTCTCTTCTGTAGAGTGACTGCATTTCTCTACTATTCTAGCAATGAACTGCATGGTGCCACCTGTATTATCTATGACTGAGCCCGTGTATTCATTCCATTTCATATCCTACATATTCTTAGATATAGGTATTTTTATGAACTGGCCAATTCCAGTTGTGACTCACTGATATTATAGTCATAGTTGCTATAGTTTTTTTCCTGCTTTGTGAATTTCACAGTTTTTTAATTTCTAAACATTTAAAGTGATTTCCACCACTCTGAAATCTTATCAAGATCCGAATGAATAATTGAGCAGCCTCTTTCAGACAAAACTTCATTATAGATAACTGTGTCACTGCAAAAAGGTTGAGCTTACTATTAATATTGTCTGCAAGGTCAACAATATACAACACATACAGCAATGGTCCCAACACTTTCCTGGGGCATATCCAAAGTTACTTCTACATCTGTCGATGATTGTCTGTCCTATATAACTTGCCCTGTCCTACCTTCCAAAAAATCCATAATACTGTCACAAACTTCTCTCTATACCCTATACAATCACACCTTTGATAATAAGTGTAGTTACAGTATCAAATCACACGTTTTTCAAAGATCAAGAAACAGTGAGTCTGCCTGACTGTTTTGACCCATGGCTTTCAGTACATCACATAAGAAAAGTGTCCACGGCTCGTGGTCTTGCGGTAGTGTTCTTGCTTCCCGCGCACGGGGTCCCAGATTCGATTCCCGGCGGGATCAGGGATTTTCTCTGCCTCGAGATGACTGGGTGTTGTGTGCCATTCATCATCATTGACTCGCAAGTCGCCGAAGTGGCGTCAACTAAAAAGAACTTGTAATATGGCGGCTGAACTGCCCCGCATGGGGCCTCCTGGCCAACAATGCCATACAATCACTTAATTTCATAAGAAAAGTGCAAATTGGGTTTCATGTGACCATTGCTTTCAGAAATCATGCTATGTAGCATGAAGTAGTTCATTCTGTTTGAGAAACCTCATTATGTTTGAGCTCAGAATATGCTCTAAGATTCTACAACAAATGAATGTCAAGGATACTGGACACTAGCTGCTACCTTTCTTGCAGATGAATGTGACATGGGCTTTCTTCCAACAACTAAGCACAGGTTTTGTTTGAGGAATCTATAGTAGATTCTAGTTTTAAAAAAATGTACTAATTCAGGCACAAATTCATTATAGAATCCGATAGGGATATTGATGGGCCCTGGAGCTTTGTTCAATTTTAACAATTTCAGCTGTTTCTCAATGCCACTGACACTAATATCTATTTCACTCATTTTTCAATGTCATGAAAATTAAATTGGGCAATACTCCAGGATTTTAATTTGTAAAGCAACATTTGAAAATTGAGTTAAGCATTTTTACTTTTGCTTAGCTTTCATCAGTTTCAGTTCCTATCTTGTCCACGACTGCTGGGCACCAACTTTTGTGCCACTAACAAATTTTAAACACACCCAGAATTTCTTTGAGTTCTGTAGAACATCTTTCAACAGTATCCTGCCACAGCAGTCACTAAAGGCTTCATGAATTGCTCTGTTGACAATTAAACACGTTTCATTTAGCACATCTCTATCTACCTCCCTACGCTTTGTTTTACACCTGTTATGCAGTAGTCTCTCTTTCTTTAGAAGTTCCTTTACGGTGACTCATATATATTGAAGGGTCGCTCCTATAATGAACTGTTCTACTAGGTACATATCTACAGAGTGCATGACCAACTATTCTTTTAAACTTTAGCTGTAGTTCTTCTACACACTCCTGCCTTGAGCTAGAAGTTTCAAGTTCCTCACTGAGATATGACTACTTTTTTCCCTAGTATACTGAACAGGCATACTTTTCTACTTGTTTTAGTTGTACTTTGGTAATCACTTAGTCTACTACTGCTCCATGGTCATTAATACCAGTTTTGAAGTGGACGCCATCAAACAGTTCAGGTCTATTTCTTGCTGTTGTATTTATAACATTTTCCTTGTGAGTAGGATTTTGAACTATGCGTTCTACGTAATTGCGAAAAAGGCATTTAGTAATGATTCACAAGATGTCTTGTCACACCCACCATTAACAAAACCATAATCTTCCCAAGTGATTATTGGATGGTTCAAGTCTCCTCCAATAATTACAGTATGGTTGTGGAAATTATGTATTAGCGAACCAAGGTTTTCTCTCAAGTTTTTATGTACGTCACGAGGAGAGTCTGTTTCTTGATAGAAGGATCCAATAATGCTTCTTTGTCTGCACAAATCTATGGCTCCAATGTGATATGAATTAATAAAATTTTCTGTTTCCCTGTCAAATCAAGTGTTTAAATCTCATGAGATACAAGCCAGGTTCTCTTCAGCTGTTATACAAAATGCCACAACAAACGACTTCTTTCTTATACTAGCATAATGTCAGCAGTGATGTCACCACTGCTCACAGCTAAATATGGCAATATTCAGTCTATGTCACTGAAACAGCTTCAGCCTTATAGCGAGTGGATCTCTTGCTGTACCAAGTTGTAGACAGCTGTCTTTATTGAGGGTGTTTTCTGCAATTTTAATTTCAGTCAATTCTTTTATTACACTATCACTCATCACAGGCATCATAAGGTGTTATATTTTTGCTGGGTACCTGAAGACTGATTTAGTGTTCTCTCTTCTGGACCCAGCTATCTTCCCTGTCACTGAGGCACAGAATGTGTAAAACCAAACTTCTTGCTCCATTTTTCAGTGGTGTCTCACTTATACTCGTCATCAGAAATGGCCTTTGGAGTTTGATGGTAATTTTAGGGATTTTCACAGATGAAGTTTTGAGAGGTGAATCAGTTCTTGTGGTAAATTTTTTCCACCTGAGGTGGCTTTTGCACGATGCTCGAGGACCATCAGGAAAATGAGGTTCTGTGCTGACTCAGGGACTGCAGCTCCTGGTCCAGTCAGGTGAATTTCTTATAACCACTTGGCCTGAGGCACCCATTGGTTTAGTGGCATATGAGGACATAAACAAAGGGGTACTGCGTATCTCCCAACTTCATCACAAATCTGATGTCATAAATTCAGTTCCGGTGCTGCATCAACCTACTCAGTTTTCATATCCACATGGACAGAGGACAAATGTGATGTCAGTGTAGAAATAAAAGCAACTAGACTTCCCTGGAGCACCACCAGATAGCCCATGAGGAAATTTACATGTACACTTTAAAAATAGCAGTGGCACACCACACTTCAGAAAAGAGGCACCAGATTGTACATGGTTGTTATAATTACACTTTTGCTACTCGAGAGGGCACCAATGACAAATAAGTGATTGGTTGGTTGGTTGGTTGGTTGGTTGGTTTAAAAGAGGGGGAAAGCCACCAAACTACAAGGTTCCTAATAAAACAATGCCACAAGTGTGAGAATAAAACAGACGAGACATATAACACAAAACAGAAAGAAAGGAAAGAACACGAGAACGAAGGAAAGGCAACAAACACTAAAAGGAACAAAAGAGGGCAAGAAAACAGAGAGATTCAAGAAACAGAAGAGAGTAAAACAAGAAAGCAGATGACAGTGGCTGGCCGACCACGAAAATAAAAAGGAGAAGCCAGCCACTCTGCAACACATTAAAACCTCCACCCTAAAGCACTAGAGTGGAGGACACAGAGGACATGTGGTAAAACTTAGGTCAAATGATAAAACCCACTCTCACGAATAAAACGTAAAACTAAATCAGCCAATGAGGCGTTGTCAGATAAAATGAGCGGCAGCGAGTCCAGTAAGCCATGATTTCATCACTGGGCAGTCAAAGTTGGACAGTGCACCAGAATATGGGCCACTGTCAACCAGGTGCCACACTGATACTGAGGTGAGTCTTCACGGCACAGGAGGTAGCTGTGGGTCGCCCGGGCATGGTCAATGCAGAGCCAGCAAAGAACCACAGAGGACTTCCACACATTCCTGGTCCTCTTAACGGCTCGCAGTTTGGTTGGTTGGTTGGTTGTTTGCGGTTTAAGGGACCAAACAGCAAGGTCATCAGTCCCTTGTTTCAAATATGGTCCATTCCGCTAATGGGACATCTCAAGAAAGTCAGAACAATAAAAGGGAAAAAGCTAAAAACATAAAAGAGCAGTAATGGTAAAAACAAAATGAGGGAAGTCAGCAAGAGAACGAACCCAACGCTATGCTGAAGCAGCATAGGCAAGACCACCTGTGACTTAAAAGGTGCAACCGCGAGAATGTAGAAGTACGTATGGGAAAAGGAGACTAACCAATCCTTAAAATAAAAAAAAGGGGTGAAAACAGAGTAAAAGGGGAAGAAAAGAGGATCTTGGTCAGGGAGGTGAATCGGGAATCTCCGAACACGGCGTACAGTGGGAGACACCCAAACACTCACCGCCCTGCCCCAACACCAGAGAGAGATTAAAAACCTTAAAACTGAGAATAAAAACCACTTTCCCAGAGGAAACCGAGAGACCATCCGGGAATCGTCGGCCAACATCAAAGGTAAAGTGTGGGGGAGTCTGTACTTAGCATGCAGAGCCAAAAGAAGGGGACATTCAACCAAAATGTGGGCTACTTACTGGAAGGCTCCACAACCACAAAGTGGGGGTGGCTCATCACGCAAAAGAAAACCATGGGTCAGCCTGATATGGCCAATGCGGAGATGACACAGTGTGGTCGAGTCCTTTCGGGAGAGGCGAAAGGAAGAACGCCACGGTCCTGGTGTCACCTTAATCGCACGAAGTTTATTAGACAGGGAAGTAGCCTCCCAAGAATTGGCCCATGACTGTGCGAAGGGGTATTTGATGTGAAGCCGTAAATCCGCTGCAGTAGGGGTTACAGAAAACGGGGGGTAAGTGGCTGCTCCCCCAGCCAAACGATCAGCGAGCTCATTACCCGGGATACCTACATGGCCAGGGACACAAAGGAAGTCAATGGAACAAGCAGCACGGTGAATATCAGCGAGATGGTCATGGATGGCAGAGACCAATGGATGGCGTGAAAAACACCGGTCAATAGCAAGAAGGCCACTCATCGAGTCTGTACATAACAAAACGCGGCTGTGTTGGGACTGTTTAATAAAGTTAAGGGCCTGGGAAACTGCCATCAATTCCGCAGTAAACACTCCACATGTTGGTGGCAGCAGATGATTTTCCGTTCCAACAGAGGACGTGAAGGCATATCCCACATGATCAGCAGATTTAGAGCCATCAGTGTAAAAAACAACAGCATCCCGGAACTCCCATAAAATTTGGCGGAAAAAGGAACAGACCACCACCGGCGGGATGGAATGTTTCGGACCTCGGTGGAGGTCCATCCGAATTCGAGGCTGAAGAACTAACCAAGGGGGGTTGGAGGGGAGGGAGCGAGGAAGACAGGACAAAGAAGGAAGCTGAAAATCACGGCAAAGAGACGCAAGGCGGAGCCCAACCGGTTAACCCGCCCGTGGGCGGGAGTCGGGTGGGCAACGTCCATGGTCTGGGAACAGGATAGAATAGGAAGGATGAGTGGGAGAGGAATGGATAGCGAGTGCATAAGACACCAGAAGCTGGGACCACCGAACAGAAAGGAGGGGGATCCCAGCTTCAACCAGGAGACTATCAACAGGGCTAGTAGGGAAGGCACCGGTGACTGGTGGCCAAACGGATACCACGATGGTGGACTGGATCCAGCACGTGCAGTGTGGAAGGAGCAGCTGAACCATAAACTTGACAACCATAGTCCAAGCGAGACAGAACTAGAGCATGATAAAGACGGAGAAGGAGGGAACGGTCCGCACCCCAAAAGGAGTGGGCAAGAAAGCGAAGGACATTGAGTTTACGGAAACATCCTACCTTCAGGAGTCTGATATGGGGCAGCCAAGTGAGTTTGTTGTCGAAAAGAAGACCCAGGAAATGAAACTGTGGGACCACAGACAATTGTTGTGCATCGAGATAGAGCTCTGGATCAGGGTGGATCGTAGTACGGCGACAGAAGTGGACCACCCGCGATTTTGAAGGAGAGAATTGAAACCCGTGTGAGAGCGTCCATGCAGAGGCACGCCGTATAGCTCCCTGGAGCAGCCGTTCTGCAGATGCCATCGAGGAGGAACTAACCCAAATGCAGAAATCATCCACATACAGAGCAGGGGCGACCTAGGGACCGACAAAGGCCACAAGTCCATTGATAGCAATGAGGAAAAGAAGGACACTCAAGACAGAACACTGTGGGATGCCCGTCTCCTAGGTCCGTGGAGAACTAAAAACAGTACCAACTCGAACTCTGAATGACCAATGGAACAGGAACTGGCGAAGAAAAATCGGGAGTGGGCCCCGAAGACCCTACTGATGAAGGGTAAGTAAGATATGATGGCGCCAGGCCGTGTCATAGGCCTTGCGAAGGTCAAAAAACACTGCAACCAAATGGCGGTGCTGGGAAAAAGCCTGCCGAACTGCGGATTCCAAGCGAAGTAAATGATCGATTGGAGACCGTCCCTCTCGAAAGCCACACTGGTAAGGGGACAATAGATCCCGAGATTCGAGGACCCAATTGAGCCGACGGGCTATCATCCATTCAAGTAACTTACAAACAACATTGGTCAAACTAATTGGCCGATAGCTGTCAACAGATAGGGGGTTCTTACCAGGCTTAAGGACAGGAACCACGATGCTATCGCTCCACTGAGAAGGGAAGTCACCCTGGAGCCAGACACGGTTAAACACCTGAAGATGATGTTGCCTTTCTGGAGCACTGAGATGTTGAAGCAGTTGGTTATGAATGGAATCTGGGCCAGGGGCCGTATCATGAGAAGAAGATAGAGCAGAAAGAAATTCCCATTAAGTAAAAGGTTCGTTGTAAAATTCTGACTCACAAGGGGTGACACATAAGGTGGAAGCTTCAGCCTGGATAGGAGGCTGATGCTGATGCCACTGCAAAATGAGTCGCAAGATGTTCTGCAAGAACTAATGGGTCCGTACAAAGGCCATCTGGGAGGTGAAGGTCTGGGAGGGTGGACTGCCGATGGCAACCTTGGAGAGAGCGAAGTGTAGCCCATACCAATGGCAGAGGGACAGTAGAACCAAGAGAAGAAACGAATCGTTCCCAACATATCCGCTTGCTCTGTTTGATTAAATAACGGGCTTAAGCGTGGAGGCGTTTAAAGGTAGTAAGGCTGGCTACGGATGGGTGCCTCTTAAAGTGTTGCAAAGCTCAACGGCGATCACGGATGGCAATGGCAATGGCCGTACTCCACCATGGGACTTACCGGCGACAAAATGGCCCAGATGAGCGTGGGACAGCAAGGCTAGCAGCGCGAACAATCGTGTCAGACACATCACGTAGGACATCATCAATACAAACCGACAAAGAGGGAGAAAACACGACCTGTGCAGTGTATAGAGGCCAATCAGCACCAACGAGGTAACCTGTCTACCGGGAAGTGGGAAGGGAACGAGATAATCAATGGGAAATGGTCACTATCACAAAGGTCGTCATGTGGCAACCAGTGTAATGAAGGGAGGAGAGAGGGAGAAGAAAGAGAAAGATCAATGGCAGAAAAGGTACCATGACCGGCACTGAAATGGGTAGGGGAGCCATCACTAAGAATGCACAAGTCGTAGTCTGCAATAAACTGGTCTATAACAAGACCTCATCTAGACGGAAAGGCACTGCCCCACAAGGGATGATGAGTATTAAAATCCCCAAGGAGGAGGAAGGGAGGAGGAAGTTGCTGAAGAAGGGCAGTTAAGGCAGCAGGTGTAAGAGCCCTGTCCGGGGGGAGATAAAGATTGCAAACTGTGACCGCAGAGTCTAAGTGGACCCTAACAGCAACTGCTTCGAATGTAGTTTGAAGAGGAATCCACATGCTAGCAATGTCTGTACGGACCAACGTACAAACGCCACCAAAAGCACGCAGGGGTCCGACCCGATTTCGACAGAAAACACGGAACCCACGGAGGGTCGGTGAGTGTGTATCAGTAAAATGAGATTCCTGTAGAACCACACAAGCTGCAGAGTAGGATGAAAGAAGGGATTTCAATTCCGAAAGGTGACGATAGTATCCATTACAATTCCATTGGAGAAATACAGAATGATGATTTAAATGGGGGCTGAACAGGCTAAAGCCAGTCATACCGCCAGGTCCCCACCTGTCACCGACAAGGAGGGGGCGACATCCATGAACGACAGGCAGAATCCGGTTGTGAAGTCGGGGAAGGGACCTCCGGTGAAACCAGAGGCTCTTTGTCCCGGGACTTATGTTTCTTCTTCTTTTCAGGCTGAGATCGAGGAGGGCTGTGTGGCATTAAGGAGCCAGCTGCAGCAAGATCAGGAACAGAAAGAGACCGGGCGACCTGGGGCCCGACAGACTGCGGCTCTCGCAGTCGTCGTGCGGCAGCAGACCTTTGGCCTGGAAGGTGCGGGGAAGGGGCATCCCGGGAGAGGCGCCCTTGACCGGCAGACGCCGAAGGAGTGGGACACTTCTCCGGCTGGGGAGGGGGAGCAGCGCCCAGAGGAGAAGGTGTGAGAGCCACAGGGGAGGGGGGGAGGAGAGGGGTCCGGGATGGGGGTAAGGAAGGGGGAGGAAGGGGTGAATATGTAACCAAGGCGTAACTGGATGTCATGGACACAGGGTGAAGACGTGTATATTTCTTATGGGCCTCTGTGTAGGTTAAACGATCGAGGGACTTATACTCCTGTATCTTCTTTTCCTTCTTATATACTGGGCAATCTGGTGAACGTGGTGAACATGACAATTTACACACACAGGAGGGGGAACACACAGACTCCCCTCATGGAGTGGACGTCCACTGTCACCACAGAGAGGGGCCTGTGAACAGCGGGAAGACATGTGTCCAAAACGCAAGCACTTAAAACACCTCATAGGAGGTGGGATGTACGGCTTCACATCACATCGATAAACCATAATCTTAACTTTCTCAGGGAGGGTATCCCCTTCAAAGGCCAGGATAAAGGCACCAGTATCAATGCGATTGTCTTTAGGACCCTTCTGGACACGCCAAACAAAGTGAACACCCCGCCGTCCGAGATTGTCCCGAAGTTCCTCATCAGTTTGAAGGATGAGGTCCCTCTCAAAAATCACACCTTGTACCATATTTAAAGACTGGTGGGGGGTAATGGACACAGGAATCGTGCCAAGATGGGTACAGGCACGAAGGGCCGCAGACTGGGCAGCTGAAGCAGTTTTGATCAGCAACGAACCCGACCGCATCTTGCTCAGGGAGTCCACTTCGCCAAACTTGTCTTCAATGTGTTCCACAAAGAATAAAGGTTTGGTATTGGTGAAAGTATCTCCATCAGTCCTGGTGCCAACTAGATAACGGGGGAAAGGTTTCGCCCCTAGCCGAGGGGCCTGACCCTCTTGCCAGGGGGTAGCCATGGAAGGGAAGGCCGAAGGGGCAAGAGAAGCAGCACTTGAAGCATCAGTTCACACGCAGAGAGACGGCCGCAGAAGAACAGCCAGAGTTCTGGACCCGTATGTGTTTCGTGTGCATAGCGTCCGCCTTGATACCACCCACTCCGATCAGGGGCTCTCCTCACGGGCGCCACCCAGCCACGGCAAGGGCCGTCTGGCACGGCGGCCATTGCCGGGAGTTCCGATGCTCCAGGATGATGAGCAATCACTCCAAGGCATGCATGAGGAGGTCACAGCTCAGGTGTCAGGAGTGTGATCCCTGTGTGTTCAGGGGGCTCAACCAAAAGGGTACATAGCGACCCCACCACACGGGCTGGCTACCGTGCTGGCTATGCACCCTAGCATCAGACAACGACATGAAAGAAGAGGTGGAATGTACTAGGAGGGCGCACGTCGGAGACACTAGGTAAGTTGCTCTTCCCCAAATGGCTCACACTACGGAGGAGAAATTTTGTAATGGAGGTCAAACCCCAGAGGGGGACCAAGGAATGCCAAAAGGAGGAGATGATTGCGCAACAAAGCCGAATTGTAAAACCAACAGAACCAGGAGGATAGCGGGGGCCAACATAAGCAAGGACACCAAGAGAGGGAGAGGAGAGGGGGACAGGAAAGGAGCAAGGAGGGGAAAGGAGGGGTAGGGAAAGGAAATGCAGGCCTGGAGAGAAAGAAGGCTGCAATAGCTCGGGGCCCCGTGCTCGCCACGCACGTATCCACAAAAGGGTTGTGGACCCCCCTGGGGGAGGCTCGCAGTTTGTTGTGCATACTGAGATTTTGCCATTCCGTCTTCCAAAGCTGAAAAACCTTGTGGCATAATAACAAACGCAGGTCAGTTGCGAGGATGACCATCTCCAGAAGTGGTTTCTGTGTAGCCTGTTTGGCCAGCCTGTCAGCAAGTTCATTTCCTGGGATTCCTACATGACCAGGGGTCCAGACAAACACCACTGAACGCTTGGACCATTCCAGGGCACAGATGAACTCCTGGATGGACGCTACCAAAGGATGATGGGGGTAGCACTGGTCAATAGTTTTCAGGCTGCTAAAGGAGTCAGTACAAAAAAGAAAAGACTCTCCAGGGCATGAACGGAGATACTAAAGTGCACAAGAAATAGCCACCAGCTCTGCAGTGAATACACTGCAGCCATCAGGTAAGGGATGCTGTTCAATATGGCTGCTGTGAACATAGGCAAAGCCAATGTGACCATCAGCCATCGAGCCATCGGTGTAAACCACTTCAGAGCCCTGGAACACATCAAGAATTGAGAGGAAGTGACAGCAGAGAGCCGCAGGGTTAACAGAGTCCTCAGAGTCACGTGAAAGGTCCAGACGAAGCTGCGGCTGAAGCATACACCAGTAGGTGGACGTGAACAGATCGTAAGTAGAGGTGGTAAAGGGAAGGATTCCAGTTCGGCGAGA
Source organism: Schistocerca serialis cubense (assembly GCF_023864345.2). Classification (NCBI taxonomy): domain Eukaryota; kingdom Metazoa; phylum Arthropoda; class Insecta; order Orthoptera; family Acrididae; genus Schistocerca; species Schistocerca serialis. The sequence continues at coordinate 428,000,087 of NC_064646.1, forward strand.
AGGGACCACACACGAACCGCAATTGTTAGCCCCAACCTGGGCCGCTGATGCGGGAGATGGACTGCTGCGGGCATGAAAAGGAGACTGTAATTCAGGTGCCCAGGAGTACTATGAATGTGTGCTGTGTAACTGGTGAGCAGTTGTGCACATCTGATTTGCAATGGAGGGACCCCACCCTCCACCAGTATGCTGGTCACTGGACTCATCCTAAAAGCTCCAGTCGCTAGTCGAATCACGCAGTGGTGCACAGGGTCGAGTAAATGCAACACTGACGGAGCTGCTGAACCATAAACAACACTCCCATAGTCAATTCGGGATTCAACAAGGGCTCTGTAGAGCCGCAAGAGTGTAGAGCGATCTGCACCCCAATTGGTGTTGCTCAGGCAATGGAGGGCACTGAGGTGGTGCCAGCACTTTTGCTTAAACTGATGAAGATGAGGAAGCCAAGTCAAACGAGCATTGAAAAGCAGTCCTAAGAATCGATATGTCTCCACTATAGTGAGTGGATCGTCATTAAGGTAAAGTTCTGGGTCCGGATGAACGGTACGACACCAACAGAAGTGCATGACACACGCCTTTGTGGCTGAAAACTGGAAGCCGTGCGCTAGAGTCCATGACTGCGCCTTGGGGATGGCTCCCTGTAGGCTATGCTCAGCAACAACAGTACTGGAACAGCAGTACGAAATGTGGAAGTCGTCTGCATACAGAGAAGGTGGCACGGAGGCCCCGACAGCTGCTGCTAGACCGTTAATGGCCACTAAAAATAGACACACATTCAATACAGAGCCCTGTGGGACTCCATTCTCCTGGATATGGATGGAACTATGGGAGGCACCAACTTCAACACGAAAAGGACAGAGTGACAGGAAGTTTTGGATAAAAATCAACAGCGGGCCGCAGAGCCCCCACTGATTCAATGTGGCAAGAATATGATGTCGCCAGGTGGTGTCATGCTTTTCATAAATAAAAAAAGACAGCAATCAGGTGTTGGCATCTGGAAAAGGCTGTTCAGATGGCAGACTCGAGTGACACAAGATTATCAGTGGTAGAGCGCCCCTGGCAAAGCCGCCCTGACGTGGAGCCAGTAGGCCCCAGGACCCAACCCAACTGCCAGCAGCTTACATACTTCTTTGGTGAGGCTGATGGGCTGATAGCTATCCACATCAAACGGGTTTTTACCAGGTTTGAGCACTGGAATGATGGTGCTCTCCCAACATTGCAATGGAAAGACGCCCTCACATGAGATCTGGTTGAAGATGGCGAGGAGATGTCTCTTGTAATCAGATGAGAGATGTTTAATCATCTGGCTGTGGATCTGATACGGCCCAGCAGCTGTGTTGGGGCAATGTGCAAGGGCACTGACGTCCTTCCACTCTGTAAATGGGGTGTCATAGGATTCACTGTGGTATGTAGTGAATGAGAGGACGTTCCCTTCCAGCCGCCGTTTGAGAGTGCTGGGGGTAATTCTCCAATGCAGAGGCTGAAGCAAAGTGCTTGGCAATCGTGTTTGCGTTGATAGAAAACACGCCATTTATGGTTGCACCGGAAACACCTGTTGAAGATGTTTAATCTTTTCCCAGACTTGGGAAGATGACGTATGGCACCCAATGCTCGAGATCTATCTCTCCCAACACTCCTGCTTCCATCGTTCGATAAGTTGGCGAATGCAGGCACGGAGCCGTTTAAAGGCTATGAGATGCTCCAGGGAAGGGAGCCACTTATGCTGCTGTAGAGCTCGCTGATGCCCCTTAATTGCATCAGCAACTGCCGATGACCACCAAGGGACTACCTCACGCCTAGGGCACCCTAAAGAGCGAGGGATCGCATTTTCTTCTGCGGAAACAATTGTTGTAGTCACCTGCTCAACCACCACATCAATGTTACCGTGTGGGGGAGATTAAACATTGACAGGAGTGGTGAGAGTTTCCCAGTCTGCCTTGTTTAAAGACCATCTGGGCAGGCGTACATGAGCCTGAGCCTGGGGCAGTGACAGGAAGATCGGGAAGTGGTCACTACCACACAGGTCGTCATGTGCTCTCCAGTGGATAGATGGGAAAAGTCCTGGGCTGCAAAGTGATAAATCAATGGCTGAGTAACTACCATGAGCCACACTGAAATGTGTAGTGGCCCCAGTATTTAAGAGGCAGAGGTCAAATTGTGACAGTAAAGTTTCGACATATCTGCCTCGGCCAGTAAGCATAGTACCACCCCACTAACGGTTATGGGCATTAAAATCTCCCAGAAGTAGGAAAGGTTTAGGGAGTTGATCAATCAGTGCAGTACATTCAGGGGTACTGCACCATCTGGAGGAAGATATACATTGCAGACAGTTATTTCCCGTATCGTCCTTATTCTGACAGCCACAGCTTCAAGAGGGGTTTGAAGGGGAACATGTTCACTACAGACTGAGTTTAGCACATAAACGCAAACTCCACCTGACAGTCGATTATAGTCACTACCGTTCCTTTAACATCCCCTATAGCTGCAGAGGGCAGGAGTCTGCATTGCTGGGAACCATGTTTCCTGGAGGGCAATGCAGATAGCTGGTGTATAGCTGGTGTAAAGCTTGCTGTAGCTCAGCCAGGCAGTGGAAAAAATCACCGCAATTCCATGATGACATCATTGTGAGACTGGGAAGGCATGGAACATTCAATAAGGCAGTTTACGCCTCAGGGTCACCTGCTGACACCAACTTATTGCCTGAGCAGCCTACAGCCATTGTGTCCGAGGGTCTGGCGAGATCTAGGTCGTCAGCGGGTCCCAAAATCTCCACCCCATCCTCAAGAGCCCTTCCTAGCGAGAGAAGCCGAAGAAGACTTACACTTCTCCAGTTTAGAAGTGGGGACGGACATCCCCGATGGTTGGGGGGGGGGGGGGGGGTGTTGCTCCCGAAGTAGGTGGTTCAGGAGCAACAGGGAGGAAAATGCACCCTACCATCAAGGGGGCAGGTGTAGTCTTCTGGCTCAGAGGTGACTGGGTTGGTGAAGCTGATGGTGCCAGAATTGTTGTAGTGGCGGCGTAGGATGATGTCATATGCACAGGATGCAGGCATTCAAATTTTCTCTTAGCTTCAGTGTAGGTCAGTCAGTCCAAGGTCTTGTACTCCATGATTTTCCTTTCTTTCTGGAGAATCTTGTAGTCTGGTGGACAAGGCAAATGGTGCTCTCTGCTGTTGACACAGATGGGAGCCAGGATACATGGAGTATTGGGATGTGATGGGCGTCTGCAATCTCGACATGTGATGCTGGATGTACAGCAGGAAGACGTAGGCCGAACTTCCTGCACTTAAAGCTTAGGGCTTTACATCACAGCAGTAGACCATCACCTTAACCTTCTCGGGCAATGTATCACTCTCGAAGTCTAAGATGAAAGCACCAGTGGCAACATGATTATCCCTCTATGAAGATGGTATCTGTTCTTTTGGACATGTCTGAAAGAACAGATACCATCTTCATATAGTAAGTTTAACCGGCCATTGACCGCCTCCTTCTGTGCTGGATGCACACGCATTGCCCAAACTCTTACAAGATTCAGTAAGATTGTCTGCCGTGAGTAATGAGTGTAGTGGGCAGGGGCACTATGAATGTAGTGTGTGGACATTAAGTTAAGAATGTGGGTCTCACGGGGAGCGTGCAAGGGATAAATCCCTGCAGTCGCACTATCCTCTGTGCCCTCAGTGGCTCAGATGGGTAGAGCATTTGCTATGTAAGCAGGAGATCCCGAGTTCGAGCCCCGGTTGGGCACACATTTTCAAACTGTGTGTATCAACGACTGTTAACAGCGTAGGGCCTTGATTTAATTATCATTTGATTATCTCTCGCACCCTGGTGGACACGCCGGACAAAATGTACACCTTGTCACTCTAAATTTGCGCCAGCTCATCGTCAGACTGCAAAAGAAGGTCCCTGTGAAATATGATACCCTGGACCATCCTTAAGCTCTTATGGGGCGTGATGGTTACAGAAACATCCCCCAGCTTGTCACAAGCAAGTAACGCCCATGACTGGGCCGAGAATGCTGTTATGATCAAGACTGACCTAGATCTCATTTTCGACAAGCCCTCCACCTCCCCAAACTTGTCCTCTAAATGCTCAACAAAAAACTGAGGCTTCATCATCATGAAAGATTCCCTATCAGCTCTTGAACATACAATGTACCGGGGCGAATAAGATCTGTTGCCATCCTTAGCCTGACATTCCTCCCACAGTGGGGCCACGGAGGGGAACGATTTGGGGTCATACTTCTGTGCATTGAATTGAGCTCGTGAATGCTTAGAGACTGCTGGTGTTTCACCGCCAGCAAGAGATGATGGACTACACTTCATTGCGTGTCATCTGCCCTGATGCCACCCACTCCGACCAGGGGGCCTCCCGATGGACGCCACCCAGCCGCAGCAAAGACTATCTGGCAGGATGGCCTCTGCCAGGTGTCCTGATGCCCCAGGGGGATGGGCATCTACACCTTGGCATACATGAGGAGTTAACAGCGCAGGCATCAGCAGAGTGATCCCTGTGTGGTCGGAGCTACAACCAACAGGGTACATGGCAGCCCCACCACAACAGTCTGGCTACCGTGCTGGATATGAGGTGCAAAGTAGTCCATGGTCATCGTCGACATAGAAAGCGACACTGCATAGTGAATGGTGGAATACGCACCCAGAATGGTGTCCTCGCCCAAGAGATGTAGATTGGGTGGGACTGCAATGTGACGATGAGAAAGTGGGCTAAAGGTCTCAATGCACAATGGACACAATGCACCATGTAAGGCACCCTTCCCCAGTTGGGTTGCTCTTCAGGAAAATTTTGAAGAATAGGGGTCAAACCCTATGGGGGACCATCACTTAAAGGTCCAAATGTGTGGAACTCCTTTTAGTTGCTTCTTACAACAGGCAGAAATATCTTGGGCCTATTCTTACCACCAGACCCACGGGGGGAGGGGGGGGGGGGGAGGAGGTTAAACAAGTGACTGTAGGACAATGAAACTATATGTGGAAAAAGACACATTGCTACTTACCGTAAATTAGTTGCAGACAGGCAAATTAAAAGACACTTACATAAAGTTTTTGGTTACAGCCTCTATCAGTAAAAAGAGAGACACGCGCCATTCACACAAACAAGCAAGCCCATCTCATGCACAAATAACTGTCAACTCCAGAATTCTGGTCCGAGGCGCTAGAGTTGGTGGTCATGTGTGCATGAGGTGCACTTCCTTGTGTCTACGAATGGTGCATGTCTCTCTTTCACTGATAAAGGCTGTGACCAAAAGCTTTATATGCCTTAACTGTGCCTGTCTGCAACTTAACATGTCTTCTTTACAGTAAGCAGCAATCTGTCTTTCCTGCATTGTTGATATTCCTACCTGGAGTTTTCATTTTTTGACTTTGCCAAAACTATGTGGAAACATTTGTAAGGACATTTGGAACAGAAAAAGTGAATAATATTGGGAAAAAAACAAAAAAAAAAAAAAAAAAAAAAAACAAAAACAAAAAAAAAACACAACTGTACAAGTGAGGATAAGGGAAGGTAACACTTTTTAGTTGCATACCATGTTTATATTCCAGGTTGCTCAATGTCATGACCACTGAATCCCCAATAGCTTGAAAATGCAACAGAGATTGCACTACAGCTACCAGAAAGAATGCTCAGCTGTTGTGACACAGCTTGTGCACTGCTTGAAGATCGTACACTGCATCCAGCATTCTCAGCCATGACAGGAGCAATTGCCAAATCACCAGCCAATTGAAACTTTTGAATTATGTTCTTCAGTCACAGTGTGGAAAGAGGACTTCTCCGTATCCCTTTAATGTACTGATACTCTCAAAGAGCAGCAGTACTGATGTTAATTTGATAAAACAGCTTTATGAGTAAGGCCCTGCTCACCTTTTGCAGACCCATGTTGACTGACTGCAACTGTAATGATGCTGATGCTTGTGTTTTAACCCTACATCATTATACCAGTATCGGCACCTAGTGGCAAGTCATGACCACTAACACTGCAAATCCTACAGAACACAGACTTAACATCATTTTTATAATGTTGGGTACCCATACAGTTTTCCATCTATACTACCCATATAGTTTTCCATCGATACTAGCTCAAGTAGCAAAAGTTTAATTATAGCCATACTGTATTTGAAAATACCTCTGTCATTATGAGGAGAAATGATTTTTGAGAAAGCATAATAAAAGAAATGATAGAAATTAAAATACTGGATAAAAATTAAAATATTGGAAAATGCTCTTAATGCAAGGTGCTGCCTGGAACTTAGTAGTGCAGGATCTGGCCATTAGAAGGTTGAAGTACACGGTGTGATGATTATAAGAGATGAATGATGATATATCTGCCAATGGACTGAGCACTAATGACATCACAGCTGGTGATATGGCTGTATAAGGATGAAGCTATCAAAAAGACTTCAGTTACCTACCATCTGACAATGACTGGAAGCTCATGGGTTTTTAACCACCTGCCGTAGCTGAAAGCAAAGAATACTCCAATTTTTCCTCGACATTTTTCTTTTTCTGGCTGCTGAATTGATGAGTAAAGGTATCACTCACCATACAGTTCAAACTTTAGCAGTCAACAGGCACATAGAAAAGAGTGTAATTATTGTGAAGTATTTTGGAAAATGTCCTCCTTTGGAGTAGATCTTTTTCCTTCCTCCCTCTCTGAAATATGGCACTTTTAAAGAAATTTTAAAACTGTAGTTCCAATTCATCACATGACGCAGAGCGCTACTGAGATATAGTTCTGCCTTTAACCTTGGGAGTGTCCGGCAGCTTTGTCATTGCCCACGGCGCACATGCAGATGGCCCTTCTGCAGCTCCCAGCACAGGGCACCAGGAGTGCCACTTTCCTCCAGCTACAAGTGTCTTCTCGCACACGCATATTGCCTGCTCCCAGCATGATAAATTTCACTGCCGCCACGTGACTATGATCAGTCACGCCTTGCAGCAGTGACAGCAGCAGATACTACCACATGATGATGTCGAGCAGTTGCATCTATTAAATATTGTGCAAATTACACAATACGATCCGGTGGCAAACACGATAAGTGTTTTTGCAACAGATCTGTCGGGAAAGCATGAAAAGATACATAGAATATTTAAACATGGATGACACAAGGACAATGTCTTCTTAAAAGGAACAGTGCCTTGATACTATAATTTTTTGTAAAAAACAATTTTTATTTATTTATTTTTTATTTTATTTTATTTTATTTTTTTTTTGTAAAATACGAGGGTGGTTTCAAAAGTTCTCGAAAACACTACGAGAGGTCAGTGCTAGCGCAATGAGTTGTTCATGTGATATTCATTGGACTGTTGCCTGCTAACACGTGCCACATCAGTGCTCTTGGTGGGTTGGTTGGCTGGTTTGTGGGATTAAAGGGACCAGACTGCAACGGTCATCGGTCCCTTGTTCCAAAACTTAAAAACTACCACACAGAGTAAAAAAAACGGATAATAGAGATAACAGACAACACAGGACAAGAAAAACTCAGACAAAGAACAGACAGAACAAATTAAAATCACACGGAGTGTGGCAGTGGTTGGCCAACCGTAGAATAAAAAAGGAAAAGCCAACCACCGAGAACACATTAAAAACTCAGTTTAAAACCGTAGGCCAAAGACCAGAATCAACACAAAACAATAAAATAAAACATAAACACTCATATTAAATGATAAAAACCCCCTGCTCGAATAAAACGTAAAACTAAGCCAGCCATAGCAGGGTCATCAGTTAAAAGGGCAGGGAGCGTATCAGGCAGCGCAAATGTCTGCCTGACCACAGCTAAAAGGGGGCAGGCCAACAAAATGTGGGCCACTGACAAAGCTGCCCCACAGCGACACAGAGGAAGGTCCTCCCGAAGCAGTAAGAAACTGTGTGTCAGCCGGGAATGGCCAATGTGGAGCCGACAAAGGACGACTGAGTCCCTGCGGTTGGCTTGCATGGATGACCGCCACACAGTCGTCGTCTCCTTAATGGCACGGAGTTTACTGGGCGTGAACCGATCGTGCCATTCAGCGTCCCAAAGTGCAAAAACTTTTCGGCGGAGGACTGCTCGCAAATCAGTCTCTGGGAGGCCAATGTCCAGAGATGGTTTACTGATGGCCTCTTTCGCCAGGCGGTCAACATATTCATTGCCCGGGATACCGACATGACCGGGGGTCCACACAAAGACCACAGAGCGGCCGCAACGGGCAAGAGTATGCAGGGACTCCTGGATAGCCATCACCAGATGAGAATGAGGGAAACACTGGTCGAGAGCTCGTAAACCGCTCAGGGAATCGCTACAGATCACGAAGGACTCACCTGAGCAGGAGCGGATATACTCTAGGGTACGAAAGATGGCGACTAGCTCAGCAGTGTAGCAGCAGTGCTGCAGCCAGCCCACAAGGATCGTTGTTCGTAATGGTCCCGTAGAGTTAGTGCATAACCCACACGACCAGCAACCATCGAGCCGTCAGTGTAAACAATGCCAGAGCCCTGATACATGGCCAGGATGGAATAAAAGCGGCGGCGGAAGGCCTCTAGAGGGACTGAGTCCTTCGGGCCCTGTGCCAAGTCGAGCCAAAGGCAAGGGCGAGGAACACACCATGGGGGTGTACGCAAAGTGGCCCGAAAAGGAGGTGGAACAGTGAAAACCCTAAGCCCGGAGAGAAGCTCTTTGACACGGACCGCGATCGTACAACCTGACCGGGGCCGACGTTCTGGCAGATGGACGACCGATCGCGGGAACAGGAGACGATAGTTTGGATGCCCGGGCAAGCTAAAAACATGGGCAGCATAAGCGGCCAGTAAATTTTGGCGCCTGAACCGCAATGGAGGAACACCTGCCTCTGCAAATATGCTGTCCACTGGGCTGGTCCAGAAAGCACCAGTGGCAAGGCGTATTCCACTGTGGAGGATTGGGTCCAGCACCTGCAACGCAGATGGGGATGCTGAGCCATAAGCCAGGCTCCCATAATTCAGACGGGACTGGATTAACGCCTGGTAGAGCTGTAACAGGGGAGATCGGTCGGCGCCCCAGTGGGTGTGGCTCAAGCATCTCAGAGCATTTAGATGCCGCCAACACGCCTGTTTAAGCTGCCGAATATGAGGCAGCCAAGTCAGCCGGGCATCAAAAACTACACCCAAAAACCTGTGGGTCTCCACCACAGCAAGGAGTTCGTCGGCAAGATAAAGCTGCGGCTCAGGATGGACCGTTCGGCGCCGGCAGAAATGCATAACGCAGGTCTTGGCAGCCGAAAACTGAAAACCATGCACTACAGCCCAAGACTGCGCCTTGCGGATAGCGCCCTGTAGCTGACGTTCAACAGCTGCAATGCCAGTAGAGCTGTAGTAAAGGCAGAAGTCGTCAGCATACAGGGAAGCGGAGACAGAATTTCCCACCGCTGCAGGGACGGACGACGACCGTGAGGCCCTACGACCAGGGACTGGTGATCCACTTGCGGGTGTCTGCTTTTCCACTGGTCGGAACTTACAAAGGTAGGTCCCCAAGGGACCCCTTCCTGGCGAGAGTAGCCGAAGAAGTCTTACTCTTCTCCGGCTGGGGAGGGGGAACTGATGTCCCCGATGGTTGGGGGGGATGTTGCTCCTGAAGAAGATGGAGCAGGAGCAACAGGGAGTGAAGTGCTCCCCACAACCAAGGGGGCTGGTGGATTCTGACAGATCTTAGAGCCAACGATAAGTGACGATGGGAGAACCGTTGTTGCAGCAGCGGCGTAGGTCGACGTCATTGCCACAGGATGGAGCCGCTCATACTCCCGTTTAGCCTCGGCGTAGGTCAGGCGGTCCAGGGTCTTATATTCCATTATCTTTCGTTCCTTCTGGAATATCCTACAGTCCGGTGAGCAAGGGGAATGGTGTTCTCCGCAGTTAACACAGATGGGAGGCAAAGCACATGGAGTATTGGGATGCGAAGGACGTCCACAATCTTGACATGTGACGCCGGAAGTACAGCGAGATGACATGTGCCCGAACTTCCAGCATTTAAAACACCGCATCGGAGGAGGGATATATGGCTTCACATCACAGCGGTAAACCACCACCTTGACCTTTTCGGGTAAAACATCACCTTCGAAGGCCAAGATGAAGGCACCAGTGGCTACCTGATTATCCCTCGGACCCCGATGGATGTGCCGGACGAAGTGAACACCTCGTCGTTCTAAATTGGCGTGTAGTTCATCGTCGGACTGCAGAAGAAGATCCCTGTGGAATATAATACCCTGGACCATGTTTAAACTCTTATGGGGAGTGATGATGACGGAAACATCCCCCAACCTGTCGCAAGTGAGCAACCTCCGTGACTGGGCAGAGGATGCTGTTTTGATGAGAACTGACCCAGAGCGCAGTTTGGACAAGCCCTCCACCTCCCCGAACTTGTCCTCTAAATGCTCCACAAAAAACTGGGGCTTGGTCGACATAAATGATTCCCCATCTACTCGCGTACACAAGAGGTACCGGGGTGAATAATCTCCACTGCCTTCTTTGGACAAACGTTCCTCCCATGGAGTGGCCAGGGAGGGAAATGATCTCTGATCAAATTTTTTTCCATTGAGGTTAGACCTCGATCGCTTAGAGACTGCTGGTGGAGGCCCACCAGCGAGAGATGATGTACCACGCTTCATTGCGGGTCATCCGCCCTGATGCCACCCACTCCGACCAGGGGCTCTCCCCACGGGTGCCACCCAGCCGCAGCAAAGACCACCTGGCAGGATGGCCAGGGATAGGCATCTACTACTCGGCATATGTGGGGAGGTAGCAGATCAGGCATCAACAGTGCGATCCCTGTGTAGTCAGGGGGCTACCACCACACGACCCCACCACAACGGACTGGCTACTGTGCTGGATGTCGGGTGTCGAAATATCCATGTACATCATCATGAGGGCAAAGATGGAACTGCACAATGGAAGGAAGGGATGCTATCCGGAACACACTGCAGCGGATGTGGCAGGAAGCTCGATGTAAGTCCAACTCCATGAAAATATCAGGTGTGCCAGATCTTAGGGCAAGATGGATTTAAGATGCACCACGTAAGGTGTCCTTCCCCAAATGGTATGCACTAATGGAAAAATTTGGAAATAGAGTGGTCAAAGCCCTCAGGGGACCATCACATTAAAGGCCAAAACAGTTGAGATTCCTTTTAGTCGCCTCTTACGACAGGCAGGAATACCGCGGGCCTATTCTTACCCCCGAACCCGCAGGGGGGCAGTGCTCTTGGAAGAGAGCTGTGGCAGTGACTTAGTTCTCTTGTTTTTCCCGCGTAGTGATTTGTGAAGATGGGGGGAAAAAAAATTATCGAGATTCGAGCAGTGAGTAAGTACTTCATAAAGAAAGGTATGAAAGCAAAGGACATTCATGTCGATTTCCAGAATACTCTGGGGGACTCCGCTTCTTCACATTAAACTGTTGCCAAGTGGATAAATGAATTTAAATTTGGTCGGGAGAGCTTAGATGATGATCCGCACAGTAGTCGGCTAAGATGTGTCACCACTCCAGAAATCATTGCAAAAGTGCACAAAATGGTCATGGAGGATCACCGATTGAAAGTTTGTGAAATTGCTCATGTTTGCCAAATGTCATCTGAAAAAGTATATCACATTTTAACTGAAGAATTAGAAATGAAAAAATTATCTGCAAGATGGGTGCCACAACTCTTGACGATGGATCAAAAACACATGAGAATGGACTTATCCGAATAATGTTTGGCGCGCTTTAGGAGAAATGAACAAGATTTTTTTTTGCCGGTTTGAGGCCAAAGATGAAACTTGGGTGCACAATTATACCCCACAGACTCTCTGCTACCAAAGAAAGCAAAGACATTTCCTTTGGTGGAAAAGATCATGGCATCAGTGTTCCAGGCTGTGGAGGGGATTCTGTTTGTAGATTATCTCCCCACTGGGCAAACAATTACTGGAGAATGCTATGCTAACCTCCTGGACAAGTTGCAACAAAAGATATGCAAAAAAGAGGCCAGGTTTAGCAAGGAAGAAAGTCATCTTCCATCAAAACAATATGCGCGCGCATACATGTGCCATCGCCGTGCCAAAATTACATTAACTAAGGTATGAATTGTTGCCACATCCACCTTATTCACCTGATATGGCTCCGTCAGACTTCCATCTCTTCCTAAAACTGAAAATTTTTCTTGGTAGATGAAGATTCACTGCAAATGAAGAATTGATAACTGGAGTTGACAACTATTTTGCAGGCCTGGAGGAAACTCATTTTTGAGATGGGATCAAAGCACTGGAACATCGTTGAACCAAGTGCATTAATCTACAAGGAGACTACATTGAAAAATAAAAAAAATTCCAGAGATGTAAGTACTTTTTTTTTCTATTCCATTCCGAGAACTTTTCAAACCACCCTCATATTTTGAGAGCATGATGATGTGGTGTCTGTGGCAGATACCACGGAGGATCTTTAAACTCAGGTCAAAACATGGTGCGATTTTCAGCAACGATTTGACCTCTGTTCAAACATCCACAAAACTGAGTGCCTCAAAATGATTCCATTTCCTGGAAATGTACAAATTAATGGAAGTCCTCTTACCAAGGTAAGTATCTAGGTTCTTGTCTACAGAGTGAATGAAGATGTGTGAGCAAGAATAAAAGCAAGCTGGATGCAATTCAGAGACCTCACTGGCATTCTTTATGATAAGAAGAGGCCTATTCACCTAAAATCAAAGATATAACAATTGACTGTGAGGCCAGTTGCATTATATAGTACAAAGTGTTGGTCGTGTGAAGATTTACTGGGCACTCCCTACATGTCATGGAAATACTGATGCTGAGGAAATCACTAGGCACCTCTACAATACATTGATTGACAACTCACTGGAGTGGCTCCAATCAATGAGAAGATCTAAGAATGGGGACTTCTATGGGATGGACACATCACATGGGCACAACATGCTTCAGTCATCAGCTCAGTCTATCACCTATCCGTTGAGGGCCACAGACAATGTGGAAGACCCAAATTATGATGGCAATGCACTATAAACACATGTCTAAGACCAAGATGCCTAAATCCACAGGAAGCGTTAGACAGAAAGAAATGGATGCACTGCTCCAAAAGACAGACCACAATCCAATGGGAAGGTGCTAAGAAGAAGAAGAAGAAGAAGAAGAAGAAGAAACTGAATGAATGAATGAATAAATGAGTGAGTGAGTGAATGAATGAATGACTCCCTTGTTGAATAGGTCTTTATGCAATTTATAATGTTGCAGTTACCACTTGAAAATGGCACAATACACCAAAATCACATTTATAGTGAATAAATAAAGTTTTAACATTACAGATGATGTTTTTACTAAAATATTACAAGACAGTGGACACAAACAGAAATTAACATTTATGCCATGCTTCCACAGTATTGTAATTTTCACAAACGTTAGGGGCAAGAAATTCACTTCTTTGTGTAAACTATGATACATTATAATAATTTTTAAGGAACTTCAAGAAATGTAACAAACCTCATATAATCAGAATCACCTCCACCTATGAAGTATGTTGGACCTTCAAAAACTTTTTCTGTTGCTGGAAATGAAGAAATTTCATCAAAAGTGTCTACAAGTGTATCCAGATTTACTTTCCATTTCATCTCACCATTTTCTGCCTGAGTTACATTCATGGCAAGGAACTGACAGACAGCTGGTACCTATAAAAAGTGGAAGAACTGAAAAAAATGCAGATGATCAAATATGTATTTGGTCTCTGTCACTTACTAAAATACATACTTTTACAATGGGAGACAATTTCTGTTCTATAAGCTTACGAGCAGCTGACATTGACATGTTTTTTCCAAACCTTATTTGCTGCATAGCCTCTAAGTATTTTTTAACTGTGGTGAAACTTGGACTGACTCTCCTTGGAGAAACATCAACTACAACCAGTTTTTCCACAAGTTCTGGCTAAAACAAACACATGTTAAAAACATGTTCCAAGAAACTGGAAAAAGTTGAATAGTGTCTACACACACACACACACACACACACACACACACACCTTGCAAGTGGTTTGGCAAATAACTACACACGATGTAATATCTTAGATTTATGATAACACATTTTATTAACAACCTAAACTGAAAAATAATATCGTAGATCCTCTTGCACAGTTACTTCAAGAAGATGAAAGTCAGCAGGTTAATATAACATTTATTAGTATTACATAAGACAATATTTAATTATCATTCTCTCTCTCTGCAAAGTATTCATTTCTTAAGAAGTATATATATCTTAGTCAATTGTTTGAAATTAGAAATACAGATGCATGTATTTCTCAGATGAATTCTTTTACAAGAATCTACTTAGCCACAGAGTCACAGATATATTGGACTACACTTCCAAATCACATTATTAAAATTCTGTGATATTATCTATAGTAATAACGATAAGCTGAATATACAGCTGCTAGACAAGATAAAAGTGACTCAATTGGGTGCAGATGGGTCTTTATGTGCTTTGGTAACCATGCTATCTTCACAGCTGTTATAATCTCTCAGATTACAAAACTGGGAATTGTTAGCCAAAAGTGTATTTTATACTTTTGATCACATTCTTCTAGCTACTTGGTGATCCTTCTAGTTGTGTATGTGAATGCAATACCTTGATAAAAGACCCCACCCTCCCTCGGGGAGATAACTGTCATGTACAACTGAATGTTATTATTGAGGACAGATTCGTAACTGAATCATCCATGTGTGTCTAGTGTATGGATTGGTAGTAAAAGGTATCAAAATTGTCCTCTTATCATACCAGTACAGTACCCAATTCTGTTCTTCCTGCAGCAACTGCAGAGACATCTCTCTCCAGCATTTGTCAGTCACCATGCCCCTATTCAACTGCCCTACATAACAAAAATCTTAACTCGATGCAGAATACTATATGTTTTCATTCAATTGCAGTCCAACTGTGGTTAGGTGGTTGGTTAGTTAGTTGCCACAGAAAAGCTGTTGCCATGTTACATGCCAAGGTATGGCACTGAATCTACAAAAGTAGCATGGTTCATTGAAAAAGTTGTGGTCACAGGAGTCTGATTGTCCCCTGGTTCATTTGGACACAGACTTGTTCCACTGTAGAATCCCAGCTGATGTTTATAGCTGACATTCATTTCCCACACCAACAACATATGAGGCTCTACAATTTCCACAATGTTATCCGATATAATTTCAACAAATTTACCTTGTCAGCAATATTGCCCCTGCCTCTTCCCCCACTTAACCTAAAAGCTGATGTTTATTCCTTTTTGCCACTATAACTGTTTGTCTTATCCATGACAGCACTAAGTGAAACACATAGACTGCCTTTCAGAACACATGTACAACAACATGGCCAGTGCACATCAGATGACATATCACGTAATGAGCTACGTACCAAGGTGGTCACACCTAAGTGGAGATTATAAAAAATATAACTTGACAGTTTAGGAACCAAGCAAAGTGACGGACTGGCACTCACACAGAATAATGTTTGCACCCCTCTCTGATCGTCCAGGTTTATATTTCCTACGATTTCTTAACTCTTTGAGTAGATCATAGTTGGATTCCATTGGAACCGTTGCACACTCAAAGCCTGTACATCATCTCAAATATTGTCACTGGGACATTAAACTCTAATATATCCTATCATCAATGATAAAGGAATCATTACCTAATTGCTGATGAGTACATTCCAAGACAAGGCTACTTCTTCCAGACAATGTTTTCATGCTAGTCTCCTTTTCATCATTGTTACTGCTGCCAACATTTGCTTTGTAAGCAATGGCTTTAAGAAATTTATTTTGTACAGTTGTGCTAACAAGTAAGGGTTCAAAACAGCTAAAATCAAATTTGATGAAGGCAAAGATTCACAGTAACTGTTGGTCCAGGATCAGTACTGTCACAGAATTTACAGTCTTTTATAATGATGAAATATTGTAAAGATGAATTTGGTAGCTATTTTTTGATTCAAAGTTCAATTCCAGTGGGACTTTGTGATGTCATTTCACAAATACACCAGACAAACATCTGGTTCCTTCTGAAAGTGAACTATTCTCAACTGTACCATTACTTTTGTGTCCTTGTAGCTCATATGTTCTTTTACATCAGTGATAGGTAGCAGTTTACAGTTTACGTAGTTTTTACTTACCTCCCAACCAGCCATTCATTTATTCATGTGTTCCATTGTGCACATCTTAAAAGAATCTTCAGAGATGTGAAACAGTTACGGTATACATTACACCAGAGTAGAGGAGATCATTCATAGAACACTAGTAAAAGTTCAGTGCAGTTCATCTGAGATACAAAGGAGGCTCTCCTGACAGCTATCTAACACACTGCCCCATGTCAGCACAAATTATGCGTCACTTGGGTCCAGAGGTCATCCTCGGTTCCTTTCACTTGATGCCCAGTTTGATGAAGGCAACTAGCCACTGCATGTGACACATAAGCTAAGCTCACTATTTGTAGCGTTGTACACAGAGCTGATAAGGGTCTTTTGGTTTGGAGCAGGGGGAACAGTCTAAACCAGAGGTTCAGAGGATTCTGCGATGGCATCAGATGCAAATTTTTCCATTCCACTATTGCACGGATGATTATAAGATTTCCCCCTAATAGCCCAGGCATGCACTACATGCAGGAAATGGCTACTAGGGTAGCAGAGTACATATGGCATGTATTTTTTTTTCTTTCATCTTCTTTAGGTTAGCAGAACCCTCCTCAGGATCAGAGATGAACTGCCTGTTAAAACTGAAGATACATTAGCCACATTATTATTAAAGAATGCTTGTCCTTGCAGATAGGAAACAGAATAGATTAATAGGCCTATGACATTGGTGAACTGCAGAAGTGTTCATGCCAAGGCCCCAGAATTAGTATTCCTTATTAAAGGTAATAATGCCCAGATAATATTAGGAATAGAAAGTTAGCTGAAACTAGAAGTGAATAGCAATGAAATTCTGAATTCAGAATGGATACCTGTTACAACGATACTTTATATGCCAAAGCTGAAGGCGTATTTACTGCAGTACAGAATTTGATAATATGTAGTGTTGTTATCATGCATTCCCAACATGCACGGTATTAATCTACATCTACACCTACATCTACATACATACTCCGCAAGCCAGCATATGGTATATGACTACTAGTCATTTCGTTTCCTGTTACATCCCCAAAGAGAAAGAGAAAAACAAATGTCTGTATGCCTCCATAAGCACCCTAATTTCTCTTACCTTGTCTTCATGGTCTGGTCCAATGACCAGTGCCAATAATAAATAAAAAGCTGCTAATGGTAATGCCTTGCCTAGCCTGGGTTAATGTCATGTGAAACTTAAATAGGGAAATTTTCCTGACCATTTTATTTTTTGATTGTTAAAGGACTTACTACTTCAGTTGTTTAGGGTGTGATTCTTTCCTTAGAATCCATTGTGTTATTAATTATATTGACTGCCGATGTTTTTTTGCAAATGTTAAGATTCTATTTTGCCACCATAAAGTGCAGCATGATGCTCATGTGGTCAGTGGAGAAGAGGGGCCCTTTGATTTGAGCCACCTAAGTCATCCTCAGAGAGAGCATGTTTCTGATGTTTCACAACAGTTTCCTGAAGTCCTTACTGACCGGCTAAGGTTTACCAACCGCATTAAATATCAGATTCGATTAACTGATTCCATCCCAATGATATAGACCCTGTATAGATTGCCACCTCTGAAAATGAAAGCTTCGTCAAATTATTGATCAATTGTTGGTTGATTATGTTATTTGACCATCGGTGTTGTCTTATGCTTCTCCGATTTTCCAGATGCCTAAGTATGGGGGAGAAGGATATAAGCCAATTTGTTGATTACAGGGCTCTTAATCAGAAAGTTGTACTGAATAAGACCCCATGCCTAATTTACATAATTGTTTTTCGTGGTTTTCGGGTGCTAAATTTTTTAGTGTCAGTGATTTCAATCAGGCAACTACCAGATGTCATTAGCTGAGGAACCTAGAAGTGTCATTTTGCAATAATTGCAACTTATTCAAGTTTAATCATGTGCCATCTGGCCTCGCTACTGGGGCAGCATTATCTTCATGACTACTTTACTCAATGCTGGGGGACCTTAAGTTTTACTGCATTGACAATTACTTAGATGATGTCATATATAGCAAGCGACTTGAGTAACACCTGCATCACTTGTCTTAGATTTTAAGCAGGCTTAAGGAGCCCAGACTCACAGTTAAGCCATCTAAGGTGAATCTTGTCCACAGACAGATTTCATTTTTGGGACATGTTGTCTCGAGTGCAGGCGTGGTCAATGATCAGTCTCGAACACAAGTCATTTATAACTTCAAACCTCCCAGAGATAAGAAAAAAGAGGGGTGTTTCATTATGATGGTAAAATTTTTTAGAATGTATATTCCTAACTTCGCCCTAATAGTTCCACTGCTAAGTCAGCTCTGTAAGAAGAATGACAGTTTCAGTTGGTCATTGGCCCAGCAGGAGGCCTTCGATGCCTTGAAGAAAGCTCTTATGAGTGCACCATTATTGGGGATTCCTGACTTTAATCGAGAATTTATTGTGCAGACCGATGCTTTCCATTTAGGAGAAACTGCAATGCTTTTTCAGGGGGAACAGGGTGAGTGGAGACCTCTCACATATGCATCATGCAGTTTGTCTGAGGTACAATGTAAGTACTCTGTTCATTAACTGGTAGTGCTGGTTTTTTAGTTTGCACCTGAAAAGTTCCACTTTTATCTGGAGCATAAGTCTTTTGCCTCAAGACAATAAGTGCTGAGTTGATGCTGGCTAAACCACGAAAGATCGGGTGGATTGTCCACTGTGCCATCTGAATTTGTGCCTTTAAATTCATGGTCAAATGTACACACAACACACAAAATCAGGTGGCAGATGTGCTGAGTAGGACTGAGTAGGATGTTCCAGGAGGACAAAGGTGGGGGATATCATGAAGCAGTATACTGTGGCTTGGTTGAAGAGATGTTTGCTGTGGTTTTAACAGATGTTCCGTCGCTCTTTGGCAATTTGAAGGAACAGCACCATCAGGACACTGATTTGGCCCAAGTCTGGGAGAGGATCAACAGGGCAAAGCTGTGGAACTATACCTGCTGTCCCACGGTGTTCTTTGCTACTGCACCTGATGTGGTCAGAAACTGAAGATTTGTCTTCCGAAGAGACTTGTTTCAGCCATTTTTAACTATTTTCATGCTTTCCTGTGTTGTGCACATTTTGGACTTAGTTAAAACACTTCACAGCATTAAACATTTTACCTGTAATGGTTTGATACAGGACGTTAAGTTGATGGCGCAATGCGAGTTGTTTAAGATGGCTAAGCCGAACTCTAACACCCAGCAGGGGTCGTTGAGTTCCTCATTGGAGGACACGCCCATAGATAAGCTGTTTATTAATTATGGGGTCTTTTACCCTGTATAAAAGACAGTTATTAATATATCTTTGTGGCTGTGGACACCTTTAGTCACTTTGTATGACTTTTACCCAGTACATCAATCACAGCGTGCACCACCATTAACCCTCTCACCAGTATTTTCTCCAGTTTTGGTCCACCTATGGCCATAATTTCTGAGAATTCACCCGCATTTCTGTCAGCATCCTTAAAGAAGTTTTGTTTTGACTATGCTATCAAGCATTTTACAACCATACTGTACTAACTGCAGCCATCTTTCGATGAACACATTAACTGCAATTTAAAGGTGGCTTTAATCATGTATCACGCAAAGAGTCAATTGTGCTAGGTTAGGTTGGTAAGGTAGTTGGTGTATGCCTTTAATATCACTCTTCATGGGGCGCATAGGCTTACACTTTTCCAGTTCATGTTGGGCTATCCTCTTAATTCTCCACTTTCCAATCTGTGGACGATTGGTGATCTCCTGCCAGAGAAATCTGACCCTTCTGATATTAAGATCAAGTGGAGCAATCCTGGCATAATATCCTCAAGTGCATTACAGACAGGCAAGGAGGTACAACAGGGACAACAGGAGTGCAACCTCCAGGTGGGAGATTTAGTTTACATGTGTAACTTCTGGGTTCAAAGCAAAGACAGTGATGGGATTAGACAGAAGATGATCCCTCCTCATTTGTGGGTCCATGTAAGGTAGTTGAAAAGATTCTTCGTCCAATTTCTGGGTGGCATCAGTCAAATAAAGCCTGATATTAAAGCAAATGTTTATGTTAAGGTGTAGTGGCTCATTGCTACTTCTGCTCCCCTCCTGGTTGTTCTGGTTTTAGTGGGGGACATTGAGACAGTCTGTGGTCGATGGCAGTGATGATTTCCTTACAAGCAAGGTTTGCATTGCCGAAAGGGGGCAGGATGGGGCCACAGAGGTCTGAAGAGCACTCACACACCATCTTGACACAGTGTGTCTGGACGTCATGCGAGCCTGGCAGAGAACTCGTGCATGGTTATACATGTTTTGGACAGCGCTATGTAGAATTGGATATGTGATTAGCTGAGCTAATGAAGTTACCTGAACTGGTTGTAGTGCACCTTTTGTAATGACAAGCAACCACGGCTGTTTGTTTGGCCCAGTCTGAAATCTGTGCATTTGTACGGAAGTCAACATCACAGCCTGCTTAACTGGGGTGGCCTTGCCATTGTGCTGCAGAAAAGATGTTATTTTTTTTTGCAGAGGCTACAGCACTGTATTGATTGAACATTGGTTTCAGGATGGATGGAGAGGAGCCTTGTGGGGTCATTTGAGATGTACTTCATGGCATGATTGACTGTGTTGAGCACTGCCCATACTTATTAATAGAATGCAAGTATCAGGCTTGTCTGTGCCGGTAATGTTTTGTTGGCTCCTGCTTGAGTAGTCATATTAAGTGACCACTAATGGTGTTAATTTGGAGTGTTTCTAAATGTTAAGCTCAGAGTGTTTAAACTTGGTGGGCTTTGGAGTTGTTAAGTGAATACCTACTATCGAAATCTAATCTCCGATTTGTGCTACTGCATAAATTTGATTTCTGCTGTATGATTATAAATATCAAACATGAATTGATGTAACTGAGCTTCCACTGTTCAAGTCTGGTGGGCCTTTGCAGTTTTCATGAGAATTATTGTTACCTAAATCTCATCTGATGTTTGTGGTACTTAGTAAATCAGATTTTTGTTGCACACTCATAAACATGAAACAATCATTGATCTGTAGAGCTTCCACCCGTCTTACTAGTGATATTGAAAATTTATTAAGATTCTGAAGTTTCTTTCTCTTTTAAATTAGTTTCAAGGTTACCTCACACATGGCATGGGTTTGATGTAAGTGTTTTATAATTGTTTGGGAATTAAAGTTTAGTTTATTTTGTTTTAGATTGCCAGCTGGTTAGTGTTTTCAATGTTATTTGACTGAGGGTGGCTACTGTTGGCATCATCTTGACACTGGGGCATGTTGTGCCTATTTGTAAGAAAAGAAATACAAGAATTTGAAATGTAATTCTTACATACATGTGAATGAGGACTATTTATTAATTGTATCATAACTTTGTAAATAACTTTCTACTTAAGGTTTTAGACAGTTCTCGGTTCCAAGAGTTATTTGAGTATGGTTATCTTCCTGGAGGGCAGAATTCTGGAACATTGTTATTAATACTTTGACAATTAACTGTTAGAATTTCGATAGTCAAGGTGTCATTACTATTTTGCACACTGTCTGACTTCACACTCAGCGCACTGACGAGTGAGCATTCATTAAAGGACCTCAAACTACCATCCAACTTTAAAAAACCATGAGCATTCCACATACATTCTAGCCTATCAAGGGGAGTCTTAGAATTCTCCACACCATAATGCAGGTCCAGACCTTTGAAGCAGTCACAGAATTGATGGAGCCATGGTTGAGACACACTATCAATTCCGCAAACAATGCTGCCCATTGTAACCTCTGCTGGCACCCTCCAAGCAGTCTCACCATGTCTGCCAGCTGCCTGCTTGTCTAAGCAACAAACGTCATCGGTGCCAATGAGAGCCACAACTTACACATGACTGCATCCTGCAAGCACAATAGCAACAGGCACGGCCACCTCCAAATCTCAGATGAGGCTCCCTCGCAGACATACCAAGTGCACACTGGATTTCTTTCCAGCCCTGGACGCTATTTATCTGAGAGGCTCTATAACATGCCTAACATTGGAGCTCCCAATACCCAGTGAACCCCTCCTCACATAAGTCTGCTTGGATCCTGCTGAAGGAGCAGCCACCTGTCCACTCACAATGGTAATGGGTGAGGCCAGCCAGCCTCCACATCGATACACTGTCTCAAGCTATACAAATGCGTTGCCACCTGCCATTCACATTCTGCAATTATGGTCGATTCCTCGTGTTGGGCACACGGTGAGGTGCCTCAGCAGCAGAGCCCATGGGCAAAACAACTGATACCCGAGATTTCCCAATATGATGCACCAGATTCTTCAGCACTGCTAAAGCCTGAAGTAGCACCTTGAAGATGGCTGACCATGGCCAAAACAGTCTTCAGCTTTTCGCATACTGCGGCCAGCTCTTCTGCACCAGACACAGCATGCAGACGTCCTATCCATCCTCGTTCTACTAACTTAAGAATTAGCTATGAAAGAACATAAAAAAAGCTAAATATGTGACTTTCTGCTCTGCTGGCACGTCACAGGTGGCAGCTGAATGTGTGTGAAGTCAAGCATCAAAGTTGGGTCAAAAATAGTAATCTGATGCTTTACGGAGCTGTAGCAGAGGTAGTGCTTCAGCAGGCCTTGTAGAATTTCATGAATAGGTTTCCTGATCACACTGCTTTAATAGAGGGTGACTTGGACTTGCCAAGCATACAATGAGAGAGTCATGTGATCAAACCTGGTGCTAGAGATAGGGATTCGTGTGACATTATTGTGAATGTCTTGTCCAAACATTACTTTCAGCAGATAGTTAGACAACCAATTTGTGAAAGGAAAATCTTAGGCCTCCTAGCAGACAGACAGACTTTCATTTTTCAAATCAGTTAACATGAAGGAAGGTATCAGTGATCCTAGGGCTGTGATAGCACCTGTGACTATGGTTATTGCAAGGAATGTTCAGAAAGGTAGGAAAATATTTTTGCTTACCAAGCAAATGCTAAAACATTAATGCTGAGGACAAAGATGTGGAAAACTTCAAAAGCATCATTCAGTAAGCCTTAGACAAGTATGTTCTAAGCAAGGTGTTAGAATAATGTTAGAAAACTGCTATGTAAACAAAGAGAGCTTCAGCACATAATCAAGATAAGTCAACACCTAGTGGGGGCAGGGGAGAGGGAGCGGGCAGGCGGGGGAAGAGGAGTGGGTACAGGCGGGCGACGGGAGGGGTGGGGAGGAGAGGGGGAATGGGTAAGACCGGGCGAGGGGAGGGGAGGGGAGGAGAGGGGGAGTGTGAGGTGGAGGGTGTGGGAGAGAGGGCGAAGGGGGGAGAGAGGGCGAAGGGGGGAGAGAGGGAGAGGCGGATGGAGGGAGGGGCGGATGGAGGGAGGGGCGGATGGAGGGAGGGGCGGATGGAGGGAGGGGCGGATGGAGGGAGGGGCAGATGGAGGGAGGGAGGGACGTGCAGATAGAGGAAGGGAGGGAAGGACGTGCAGATGGAGGAAGGGGCGGATGGAGGGAGGGAGAGAGGGAGAGAGGGAGGGAGGGAGGGAGGGAGGGAGGGAGGGAGGGAGGAAGGAAGGGAGGGAGGGAGGGAGGGAGGAAGGAAGGGAGGGAGGGAGGGAGTGGCGGATGGAGGGAGGGAGGGAGGGAGGGAGGGAGGGGCGGATGGAGGGAGGGAGGGAGGGAGGGGCGGATGGAGGGAGGGAGGGAGGGAGGGAGGGGCGGATGGAGGGAGGGAGGGAGGGAGAGAAGGAGGGAGGGAGGGAGAGAGGGAGGGAGAGAGGGAGGGAGGGGCGGATGGAGGGAGGGAGGGAGGGGCCGATGGAGGGAGGGAGGGAGGGAGAGAGGGAGGGAGGGGCGGATGGAGGGAGGGAGGGAGGGGCGGATGGTGGGAGGGAGGGAGGGGCGGATGGAGGGAGGGAGGGGCGGATGGAGGGAGGGAGAGGGAGGGGCGGATGGTGGGAGGGAGGGAGGGGCGGATGGAGGGAGGGAGGGGCGGATGGAGGGAGGGAGAGGGAGGGGCGGATGGAGGGAGGGAGAGGGAGGGGCAGATGGAGGGAGGGAGAGGGAGGGGCGGATGGAGGGAGGGAGAGGGAGGGGCGGATGGAGGGAGGGAGAGGGAGGGGCAGATGGAGGGAGGGAGAGGGAGGGGCGGATGGAGGGAGGGAGAGAGATGGGAAAGAGAGAAAGGGGAGGGGGAGAGAGGGTGAGGGAGAGAAGGGAGAGAGGGGGCAGGGGCAGGGAGAGAGAGGGGGAGGGAGAGAGGGGGCAGGGGCAGGGAGAGAGAGGGGGAGAGAGAGAGAGGGGGAGGGAGAGAGAGGTGGGAGGGAGAGAGGGAGGGAGAGGTGTGAGGGAGGGAGGGAGAGGTGGGAGGGAGGGAGAGAGAGGTGGGAGGGAGGGAGAGAGAGGTGGGAGGGAGGGAGGGAGAGACGGAGAGAGGGGGAGAGGTGAGAGGGAGAGAGGGGGAGAGGAGAGAGGGGGAGAGGTAAGAGGGAGTGGTGGGAGGGAGGGAGAGGTGGGAGGGAGAGAGGGGTGGGAGGGAGAGAGGGGTGGGAGGGAGGGAGAGAGGGATGGGAGGGAGAGAGGGATGGGAGGGAGGGGGAGAGAGGGGTGGGAGGGAGGGAGAGAGGGAGGTGGGAGGGAGGTGGGAGGGAGGGGGAGAGGGAGGTGGGAGGGAGGTGGGAGGGAGGGGGAGAGAGAGGTGGGAGGGAGGGGAGAGAGGTGGGAGGGAGGGGGGGAGAGATGTGGGAGGGAGGGGGAGAGAGAGGTGGGAGGGAGGGGGAGAGAGAGGTGGGAGGGAGGGGGAGAGAGAGGGAGGGGGAGAGGTGGGAGGGAGAGAGGGAGAGGTGGGAGGGAGAGAGGGAGAGGTGGGAGGGAGAGAGGGGGAGGGAGAGAGGGAGAGAGGGGGAGGGAGAGAGGGAGAGAGGTAAGAGGGAGTGGTGGGAGAGAGGGGGAGAGGTAAGAGGGAGTGGTGGGAGAGAGGGGGAGAGGTAAGAGGGTGTGGTGGGAGAGAGGGGGAGAGGTAAGAGGGAGTGGTGGGACACAGGGGGAGAGGTAAGAGGGAGTGGTGGGACACAGGGGGAGAGGTAAGAGGGAGTGGTGGGACACAGGGGGAGAGGTAAGAGGGAGTGGTGGGACACAGGGGGAGAGGTAAGAGGGAGTGGTGGGAGAGAGGGGGAGAGGTAAGAGGGAGTGGTGGGAGGGAGAGAGGGGTGGGAGGGAGAGAGGGGTGGGAGGGAGAGAGGGGTGGGAGGGAGAGAGGGGTGGGAGGGAGAGAGGGGTGGGAGGGAGAGAGGAGGGGGAAGGGAGAAAGGAGTGGGAGGGAGAGAGGGGTGGGAGGGAGAGAGGGGTGGGAGGGAGAGAGGGGTGGGAGGGAGAGAGGGGTGGGAGGGAGAGAGGGGTGGGAGGGAGAGAGGGGTGGGAGGGAGAGAGGGGTGGGAGGGAGAGAGGGGTGGGAGGGAGAGAGAGGCGGAAGGGGAGAGAGAGGCGGAAGGGGAGAGAGAGGCGGAAGGGGGGAGAGAGGCGGAAGGGGGGAGAGAGGCGGAAGGGGGGAGAGAGGCGGAAGGGGGGAGAGAGGCGGAGGGGGGGAGAGAGGCGGAAGGGGGGAGAGAGGCGGAGGGGGAGAGAGGCGGAGGGGGAGAGAGGGGGCAGCGGGAAAGAGGGGGCAGCGGGAAAGAGGGGGCAGCGGGAAAGAGGGGGCAGCGGGAAAGAGGGGGCAGCGGGAAAGAGGGGGCAGCGGGAAAGAGGGGGGCGCGGGAAAGAGGGGGGAGCGGGAAAGAGGGGGGAGCGGGAAAGAGGGGGGAGCGGGAAAGAGGGGGGAGCGGGAAAGAGGGGGGAGCGGGAAAGAGGGGGGAGCGGGAAAGAGGGGGGAGCGGGAAAGAGGGGGGAAGGCGTGAGAGGGAGTGAGGGAGAGAGGGGGCGAGGGGGAGATAGATGGGGGAGACAGAGGGAGAACAATGGGGCAACAGAGAGGGTGGGGGAGAGGGAGGGGGGAGATGGGGGAGAGACATGGGGCAGAGAGGGGGAGGGGGTGAGAGAGGGGGTGAGAGAGGGGAGGAGAGAGGGGGTGAGAGAGGGGAGGAGAGAGGGGAGGAGAGAGGGGAGGAGAGAGGGGGTGAGAGAGGGGAGGAGAGAGGGGGGGAGAGAGGGGGGAGAGAGGGGGGGAGAGAGGGGGGGAGAGAGGGGGGAGAGAGGGGGGGGAGAGAGTGGTGGAGAGAGGGGGGGAGAGGGGGAGAGGGGGGAGGAGAGAGGGGGTGAGAGAGGGGAGGAGAGAGGGGAGGAGAGAGGGGAGGAGAGAGGGGAGGAGAGAGGGGAGGAGAGAGGGGAGGAGAGAGGGGAGGAGAGAGGGGAGGAGAGAGGGGAGGAGAGAGGGGAGGAGAGAGGGGAGGAGAGAGGGGGTGAGAGAGGGGGTGAGAGAGGGGGTGAGAGAGGGGAGAGGGGAGGAGAGAGGGGTGAGAGAGGGGAGGAGAGGGGGTGAGAGAGGGGAGGAGAGGGGGTGAGAGAGGGGAGGAGAGAGGGGAGGAGAGAGGGGAGGAGAGAGGGGAGGAGAGAGGGGGTGAGAGAGGGGGTGAGAGAGGGGAGGAGAGAGGGGGTGAGAGAGGGGGTGAGAGAGGGGGTGAGAGAGGGGAGGAGAGAGGGGAGGAGAGAGGGGAGGAGAGAGGGGAGGAGAGAGGGGAGAAGAGAGGGGAGAGAGAGGGGAGAGAGAGGGGAGGAGAGTGGGGAGGAGAGGGGGGTGAGAGGGGGTGAGAGGGGGGTGAGAGAGGGGGTGAGAGAGGGGGTGAGAGAGGGGGTGAGAGAGGGGGTGAGAGAGGGGGTGAGAGGGGGGTGAGAGAGGGGGTGAGGAGAGGGGGGGAGAGAGGGGGGGAGAGAGGGGGGGAGAGAGGGGTGGAGAGAGGGGTGGAGAGAGGGTGAGGGGTGGAGAGAGGGGTGGAGAGAGGGGTGGAGAGAGGGGTGGAGAGAGGGGTGGAGAGAGGGGTGGAGAGAGGGGTGGAGAGAGGGGTGGAGAGAGGGGTGGAGAGAGGGGAGGTGAGAGGGGTGGAGAGAGGGGAGGAGAGGGGAGGAGAGAGGGGAGGAGAGAGGGGAGGAGGGGAGTGAGGGGAGGTGAGAGGGGAGGAGAGAGGGGAGGAGAGAGGGGAGGGAGTGGGGTGGAGAGAGGGGTGGAGTGAGGGGTGAGTGGGGAGGTGAGAGGGGAGGAGAGAGGGGAGGAGAGAGGGGAGGAGAGAGGGGGGAGAGAGGGGAGGAGAGAGGGGGTGGAGAGAGGGGTGGAGTGAGGGGTGGTGAGGGGGGTGTGAGGGGTGGAGAGAGGGGAGGTGTGAGGGGTGGTGAGAGGGGTGGAGTGAGGGGTGGAGTGAGGGGGGTGAGGGGGGTGGAGGGGGGTGTGAGAGGGGGGTGTGAGGGGGGTGTGGGGGGTGTGTGGGGGTGAGAGGGGGGTGTGTGGGGGGTGGTGGGGGGTGTGAGGGGGGTGTGTGGGGGGGTGTGGGGGTGGTGAGGGGGTGGAGTGTGGGGGGGTGTGAGGGGGTGGTGTGAGGGGGGTGGAGAGAGGGGGAGGAGAGGGGAGGTGAGGGAGGAGAGGGGAGGAGAGAGGGGAGGAGAGAGGGGAGGAGAGAGGGGAGGAGAGAGGGGAGGAGAGAGGGGAGGAGGAGGGGAGGGTGAGGGGAGGAGAGGGGGAGGAGAGAGGGGAGGAGAGAGGGGAGGAGAGAGGGGTGGAGAGGGGGTGGAGGGGAGAGGGGGGTGAGAGGGGAGGTGAGAGGGGGTGAGGAGGGGTGGGAGAGAGGGTGGTGTGAGAGGGGGTGAGAGGGTGGTGGAGAGGGGGGAGAGTGAGGTGGTGGTGAGAGGGGGGGGAGTGTGGGGTGGGTGTGGGGGGTGAGAGGGGGGTGGTGGAGGGGGGTGGAGTGGGGGGAGAGTGGGGTGGAGAGGGGGGTGAGAGAGGGGGTGGAGAGTGGGGGGGGTGTGGGGGGTGAGTGGGGGGGAGTGGGGAGGGGGTGAGTGGGGGAGGGGGAGGGGGTGGAGGGGAGGGGGGTGAGGGGGGAGGGGGTGAGGGGGTGAGGGGGAGGGGGAGTGGGGGAGGAGGGGGGAGGGGGAGTGGGGAGGGGGGTGGGGGAGGGGGAGTGGGGTGGAGAGGGGGGAGATGGGGAGAGGGCGGAGAGGAGGGTGAGAGAGGGGGGTGAGAGAGGGGGAGAGAGGGGGAGAGCGAGCGAGGGGGGGGGAGAGAGGGGGGCAGAGCGAGGGGGAGCGAGGGGGAGGGGGAGCGAGGGGGAGAGAGAGCGAGGGGGGAGGGGGAGCGAGGGGGGAGAGAGAGCGAGGGGGGAGAGAGAGCGAGGGGGGGAGAGAGAGCGAGGGGTGGAGAGAGAGCGAGGGGGAGAGAGAGCGAGGGGGGAGAGAGAGCGAGGGGGGAGAGAGAGCGAGGGGGGAGAGAGAGCGAGGGGGGAGAGAGAGCGAGGGGGGAGAGAGAGCGAGGGGGGAGAGAGAGCGAGGGGGGAGAGAGAGCGAGGGGGGAGAGAGAGCGAGGGGGGAGAGAGAGCGAGGGGGAGAGAGAGCGAGGGGGGAGAGAGAGCGAGGGGGGAGAGAGAGCGAGGGGGGAGAGAGAGCGAGGGGGGAGAGAGAGCGAGGGGGAGAGAGAGCGAGGGGGAGAGAGAGGTGGGAGAGAGGGGGAGAGAGAGGTGGAGAGAGGGGGGGCGAGAGGGGGGAGAGAGGGGGGAGAGAGGGGGAGAGAGGGGGAGAGGGGGGGAGAGAGGGGGAGAGAGGGGGAGAGAGAGGGGGAGAGAGAGGGGGGAGAGAGAGGGGGGGAGAGAGGGGGAGAGAGAGGGGGGGGAGAGAGGGGGGAGAGGGGGAGAGAGAGGGGGGAGAGAGGGGGGAGAGAGGGGGGAGAGAGGGGGGAGAGAGGGGGGAGAGAGGGGGAGAGAGGGGGGAAGGGGGGAGAGGGGGGAGAGAGGGGGGAGAGAGAGGGGGGGAGAGAGAGGGGGGAGAGGGGGAGAGAGAGGTTAGGAGGTGGGAGGAGAGAGGTTAGGAGGCGGGGGGAGAGGGTAGGAGGCGTGGGAGGAGGGGTGGGGAGAGAGGGTAGGAGGCGAGGGAGGAGGGGTGGGTGGAGAGAGAGAGGGGTGGTGGGAGAGAGAGAGAGGGGTGGTGGGGGAGAGAGAGGGGGGTGGTGGGAGAGAGAGAGGGGTGGGGGCAGAGAGAGAGAGAGAGGGGTGGGGGCAGAGAGAGAGAGAGAGAGAGGGGTGGGGGCAGAGAGAGAGAGAGAGGGGTGGGGGCAGAGAGAGAGAGAGGGGGTGGGGGCAGAGAGAGAGAGAGCGGTGGGGGCAGAGAGAAAGAGAGCGGTGGGGGGCGGGGGGAGACAGAGAGCGGTGGGGGGCGGGGGGGAGAGAGAGAGAGGTGGGGGGCGGGGGGAGAGAGAGAGAGAGAGAGAGGTGGGGGGCGGGGGGAGAGAGAGAGAGAGAGAGAGAGAGAGAGAGAGGTGGGGGGCGGGGGGAGAGAGAGAGAGAGAGAGAGAGAGGTGGGGGGCGGGGGGAGAGAGAGAGAGAGAGAGAGAGAGAGAGAGAGAGGTGGGGGGCGGGGGGAGAGAGAGAGAGAGAGAGGTGGGGGGCGGGGGGAGAGAGAGAGAGAGAGAGAGAGAGGTGGGGGGCGGGGGGAGAGAGAGAGAGAGAGAGAGGTGGGGGGCGGGGGGAGAGAGAGAGAGAGGTGGGGGGCGGGGGGAGAGAGAGAGAGAGGTGGGGGGCGGGGAGAGAGAGAGAGAGAGAGAGAGGTGGGGGGCGGGGGAGAGAGAGAGAGGTGGGGGCGGGGGGAGAGAGAGAGAGGTGGGGGCGGGCGGGGGAGAGAGAGAGGTGGGGGCGGGCGGGGAGAGAGAGAGGTGGGGGCGGGGAGAGAGGTGGGGGGCGGGGAGACAGGTGGGGGGCGGGGAGACAGGTGGGGGGCGGGGAGAGAGGTGGGGGGCGGGGAGAGAGGTGGGGGGCGGGGAGAGGTGGGGGGCGGGGAGAGAGGTGGGGGGCGGGGAGAGAGGTGGGGGGCGGGGAGAGAGGTGGGGGGCGGGGAGAGAGGTGGGGGGCGGGGAGAGAGGTGGGGGCGGGGGAGAGAGGTGGG